>NC_065522.1:21822289-21863240 GCF_006386435.1 Epinephelus moara | reverse complement strand
CAGATCTCAGTCCAATAGAGCACCTTTGGGATGTGGTGGAACGGAAGATTCTCATCATGGATGTGCAGCCGACAAATCTGCAGCAACTGTGTGATGCTATCATGTCAATATGGACCAAAATCTCTGAGGAATGTTTCCAGCACCTTGTTGAATCTATGACACCAAGAATTAAGGTAGTTCTGAGGGCAAAAGGGGTCCAACCTGGTACTAGCAAGGTGTACCTAATAAAGTGGCAGGTGAGTGTATATTTGTAACTTTTCTAACAAGCTTACATCTGAGCCTGAACACTGTGTAAAAGCATACCAGAAGTGTTCAGATTGATTTCCTTCTTTCCAGACGGCCATTTGTCTCAGTTCATGTGAGAACAGCATGAAAAACGGGTTATGTCTTCCATCTCTAATACGATGAAGGTTCTTCTTCTAAATGAGTCTGCGAAACCTGCAATCAGATCGTATTTTCTCCATATTAAACATTCACCAATTACAGAAAGCCTTTATTAAAAAAGCAACAAACCCAAAAGTAATGTTATTAATCAATGCTGTTTGATGCTTCCAGATGGTCTAAATGCTGTTTCAGAGGCTTTTTACCAGCAAAACAGAGCAAGAAAATGAATACATTTATATTTTTGGCATGAATATGGTCATCATTAAAATCCCCCTCCAGACATGTTTGAAAGTATGTAAAAATACTCTGCTATGATTAAAATTCTGTTTGACATGGTTTTCCCACATAAAAAGTAAAACAAGAAAACTCTGAAAAGGAGCTGGAAGCAGACCTACTCTTTCTCCCTCACTGAGTGGCTTGGCCCCACACACAGCTGCTTGCTGTAGGTTTCGTCGGTCGTGGTTTGATGGTGCCTCCAGATTTGGGAAACTTTTGCAAGCTGCTCAAAAATGTTCTTATCTCACTGTTTAATGGTGTGACAATGCTATGGTTAAGGTCTGGTTAGACCTTAGGCACAAAAAGCACTTGGTTAGGGTTGAGGAAATATAATAGTTTGAGTTAAAATGTTCACTTGAAACATGAGCTCGTGTGGGAGTTTTTGTGAATCTGGGGTTACCGTCTAGACACCACCATTTCACTTTCTGCTCTCTCCAGTGCTGGCATTGCGCTGCTCGTTCCAGTTTGACCGGTAAAAGAGCAGTACATATCAAGAGTGTTACAGGTAACATGATCTCATCCCTACTTGTCATATTTTGCCGTTTAGGCTGAAGCCCCAGGCGTTACTAAAAGGAAGCCAGGGGCTGCATTATGGTTTGTATCTTGACGCAGATGTGGTCGGCAATCAGGTTTTGGCAACAAAATTACTTGGTTATGATTGGGAAAAGATTGCGGATGTCGCTGAGAAAATACTTGGGTTAAACACCTGGCTTTGAATTGCACAAATGTGTTAGTAAGATGGGGTTGGTGATTAGGTTTAGGCATCAAAACTACTTGGTTATGGTTAGGAAAAGATGGCAGATGTGGCTAAAAAAACGCCCAGCTTTGAGTGCCACAACCATGGCTGGAATGGCAGCAGCATGTTGCTAAAAAACACACTGCTTTAAGTGCCACAAATGGGGCCAAAAAGGCAGCAGCATGTTAGAAAAATCATCTGGCTTTGAGTGCCACAGATGCAGGTAGAAAGGCAGTGGCATGTCCTTAAAAAACACTTGGTTTTGTGGGCCACAAATGTAGCCGCAAAGGCAGCGATGTGTCACTAAAAAACTTTAAGTTGCTGAGGCATCATTATAGTGACAGTAGGGACACTGCCCAAGCAACCTGGCCTCACCCCGAAGTCGTCGAAATCCGGCACTTGGGCAGTGACTTGGTGTGTCAGACTCTGACGAAAAAAGTCGTCCTTTAATGTCGGCATGATGCGTGGCCAGTCACCACTATAAACCAAAAAAGTAAGGAAATTTGTGTTTGGTAGATTATTTCTTTGTTGTAACAATGCTCCTTGGCAGTAAATCTTATATCATTGGAAAGCCTGATTATTTCCCTTTTAAATGGTGCCACCTTTGTAAGGAACATGCATTTGCGGGATGAGCAGCAGAGCTGAGTATGTGGGTTGTGTCCATGAAAAATTTGCCAAATCTCTGCCAATGCCAAACAGCTTCTTTTTTTTTTTTTTGCTGTTGACTCTTGTTTGGTGTTGTTTGGTGGATTGGATGATTGAAGTCTGAAGAAACAAGACATATTGGCAATTTAACAATTTATTCATTGAACAAACAGGAGCCTCAGTTTAGTTGAACGGTGGCAGGCAGCATCAGGGGAAAATACGGTGGGACAAGAATGAAAGTTAAAGCGGTGAAAGTCCAAGTGGGGCAGATGGGGGGGGTGGCAGATGGGTCCAACAAACACCGACTCGCACCTGGGAGAGCAATGTTGGTGTCCTGTAAAATTCTAAACACAACCACGTGCTTTTGTTGTTGAAGGAAATAAAATGTCAATTTGGCGTGGTGAATGACGTAGTGCACTTATTTTGAAAGAAGACAATGCATGTAACAGGCTGAACTTGACACGGTGTCCCAGAACATCAACAACCAACACACCCAGGTCATCGTATCTGGACGTGGAAAAGTCCATGACCAATCGTTGATATGTGGCGAGGTCGGAGTGAGAATGTGTTGCTTGAATACATTTATAACTTGTGATGCGCTGCGCTCTGTACAGTTGTGTATTTTCACCATTTTGACATTTCTTCCATACATTTAGCCAGGATATGTTCAAACTTGAAATATCTCCTTACCCCAGAAAGTAATGCATCTTTTAAACAAAGTGTCCCTAAGAGGATCTTTAATGGGTTTTAAAGATAAGTTAATGGAGTCATTTGCCTTTGTATTCCCAACAGCGTATAGTGTGTGCACACACACACATATACTGTAGTCTAATGCTGCCAGGCTCTGCAGGTTGAGGGACAACAGTTCTGACACCTCAACAGATCTTTCGGGTACAGGAAGTTTGGTTCGTGTGATTTCACCTCAGTCTCAGCGTTTCAAACTCCGTGATGATGGTGTGGCGAGCGAGACGACAGCTGCAGGAGATCTGGAGATGTTGGTTGATGTGTGGCGTCTCGAACAGATGTTGGTGTCAAAACATTTTTATGAAGTGTCTGTTCCGGTGGATGGGCTCTGATCTGGGAGTTCTCCCTGTCCCTTTCTACTCGTTCACCGTCTGTCTTTTCTTAAGCACACACATATACACACACAGAACAAGCACTCTGCTGCACGTTGCTGCTGTTTGGCCTTTAAATAAAACTAAACTTTTAATTACTAACATTAAAGGTACCCTCCACTCAAAAACGTGTCTTTTATTTGTATCATGCCGACATCAAAGGGCGGCTTTATTTGTGGGTGTTTGACGCCGCAAGTCACTGCCCATGCGCTGGATTTCAACGACTTCGCCTTGACGAAAGTTTCAGTGTGTAGGATTTAGAGGGATAAATCGTCAGAAAAGGAATATAACATAACAAGTATGTTTTCTTTAGTTTATAATCACCTGAAATTAAGAATCATTGTGTTTTCTTCACCTTAGAATAAGCTGTTTATTTCTACATAGGGAGCGGGTCCTCGTCTACAGACATCATCATGTTGCACCACCATGTTTCTACAGTAGTCCAGAGTGGACAAACCAAACACTCGCTCTGGATAGGGCCATTCACTTCACATCTTCACCACCTGCGCATTCAGACTGCAGAGTTTTATATATGAGGGCCATGGTCTTTGTTTTAGAGAGGAAGAGCAATGACGGAAATCTAATCGGGGCAAGTTTCAGGTGGTTGCAATCTGAAGTCCTCACCACTAGATGCCACTAAAGCTCTCTGAATCTTACACACTGTCCCTTTAATTCGTTTTATTCAATGGATGTGTTGGATGGAGGGGAAAAATGGGATATACTTGTGTATTAAAACACTAAGAACAGAGAGAAAAAGAGCAACGTGTAATGATGTTCCCTTTTTTCCAGACTCACATTGTTGTCACCTGGTCCCATTTTGATCCTCAGCACAGAGGAAAGGAGAGGAAACAGTCGACTGATATGAAAATTATCCACAGCTGTTCTCTTGCACATTAACACCCCACACACAGTGGAAAAATGAGACCCTGTGTCTCCTCTTTCTTCTGTATATACATGCACATAAACACTCCACCTCCACTCTTCTCCTCTTTGTCTGTGTATTATATAAGCATGTCGCTGCTGCCAGCACCATCGGGTCATTTTACAGAAAACCTTTGAGACGCAGACTCAGGTAGAGGGAGGAAAATGAGCGAGAGTGTGAAAGTGATGAGAAGATGTGTGTGTGGAGGCGAGAATGTGAGGGAGAATATGGTTAAGTGTTTTTTTTATTGAGGGTGGGTGGGGGGGTGAAGCGAGGGATGTGTAAAGTGAGGGCTGACAGGCGTGACGATCGCACCTCGGGCTGACTAATCCCTCCTCCGCCATCGGCAAATTAATCTGTTAAACGATGAGAGGCCTGAATGATTGACGGACTGATGGATGCAAACAGGAAATGGATAACAAAAACAGGACAGAAATGCAAGGCATATCGTCTGTGTATATTATTTTGTCCTTCTTTGGTTCCTTAATACTGGAGATGTTTCTGACAATCTGACAAAATAGAGAAAATGAAAACAAAGAAGATATTTTAAGTGCAAACAACACTTTTTTCTCCACTTAATTAGTCACCCCTGGTTTCCACGCGCCAGCTGACGATGGGTAAGTGTGGTGACTTTATCTGCAGCACTTAAAGGGAAAGTTTGCAACCTTTTTGTTTGGCCATCCGTGTTTATGGTCAGGCTGTTTTCATGCACTGTTCATACATATACCTACGAAAAGTAATGCACCAAATATTGAGCATAGCGTTAGTTCAGGCAGGACACAAGGTCAAGCTCAGCTCACATCCCAGCTACATCAGCTGATCTCAAACAGCCCAATCAACTGATGGAGGGAGTCAGCTGATAGATCACATGATTCCTCTCTATGCAACCAATTGGTGAATCTCATTCAGGGCGCCCTATTTAAAGTGCTCTGGCCTGCCTACTGTTGCTGTTCTGTTCCTGGGGGGTCTTTCCTACTGCTCTTCCTGCCTTATTCTTTCCATGTAGGTGCATGGAAGGGCAGACAGGTGTGCTCTCCCTGCCTTAAGCTTTCCATGTAGGTGCATGGAAGGGCAGGGAGGTGTGTTCTCCCTGCCTTATGCTTTCCATGTAGGTGCATGGAAGGGCAGACAGGTGTGCTCTCTCTGCCTTAGGCTTTCTAAGAAGGCGTATGGAAGAGGCTTTCTGCGTAGGCCAAAAAGGCAGAGAGGCCCCAGAACAGAGCCATATCATCAAATATAATACTGCAAATGGAAATAAAATTTTCTTTGACTTAAGTGTTCCTGAGTGAACTATTATAGTTGCCAAGTCATCATGGGACAGTAGTTCGTGTATACCCCACAAAATTGGGAAGGCTGGAAAGAAGTAGTTCCCATTAGGAGGCAAGTTGCGGTGGTGGATGGGTCACAAAACACGTGACTTTCTCCCCAGGCTTACCTCGAGGAGTCTGAAGTTCTGAACTGTATGAAACCAGGTGAACTGAGTTATTTTAAGGTATGTCATGACCATGTCTCTTTTCCTAAACGTAACCTACGTCACCGGAAGACACCCAACCATGTTTCTTTTTCCAAGCCTAACCTATGTCACATGACATTATGCATGTAACGTCATTTGTGGGGTGCTAATTTGTTAGGTATTGTAGCGTCCCTTAACAATGAGGCTACGAGGCAACTTGTTTTGCTGGCTTTTTATTCCTTGACTTTAACACAAGCTATTGTGGGCCATAGCCAACACCAAAACAACAAACCTGTCTGCTTTACAAGGTGTTCTCTGCATTAATGGCAACTTCAACAACTCCTGCTCCTCAGCTTACACACACACACACACACACACACACACACACACTCTAAATAGCAGGAATAACAACAACCCTCCGTCTTCAAACCTCTGACAATCACAGGGGGGTATCCCACACAAATCACTGTCATAGGTTCTAGTACTGACTGACAGGCTCCACTGGGAGTAACACGTTCACTGACATTACGGAAAACTCTGTAACTGCCATAACAGACCTTTTACTGTAGGTGAGCATAACACATTCTTAACAGTGACAGAATCCATACAGTTAACATCACATCACCCAGTCTGTTTCAATCTCATACGAGCTGGGGATGCGCCATATTATCGGCATGTCATTGGTATAGGCTGATATCAAGTAACAAACAAAGAATCTGAAAGATGTTCAAGTATGAAGACTTTTACAGTCGGATTATACTGTGTTAATTACCACCAGAGCAACAACACAGAGAAGATGACTCTGGCATGCTTGTAAATGACAATAAAATGGCCATTAAGCAAAGCTAACGTGTCATAAATGCTTATGATTCAATTACTAGCTTCAGTTACTAACTGACGACATAGTGAAATGCTGATACCACTGCAGATAATATTCACAATCATATAAATACCATAAAGTAACCAAACACCCAAATAAGTTTGTAATTTCAGTGTATTAACAAACTGTTATCAATAAAATATACTGAATGATAAAACAGTTGGGCCCACAAACTCACCTGCTAAGCTAGCTAACGGCTAGCGAGCTATAGTCCACACTCGTCAAAAGCTGCTAAAGTAGCTAGCTAGATGCTAGCAGGCACATTTCTTCTGAAAGCTGCATTCTTTTTTTGGCCACTTGGAGGCAGCACAACAAGCTGTAAACACAAAATTGACATATAAATACCATAGTTTCAATTTATCAATGTATCATAAATCGCAAATTGCATTGAATGGCCAAGAAAGCTGTAGCCTTACATGTCTTGAGACTTAGGATAAGATAAAACTTTATTTATTCTGAGGGAAATTGCCTTGCAGCTTTTGCAATTCAAAGTAGGAAATGTGCAAATATGAGTGCAAATACATAAGTCTAAGATATTAGACATATATTATTATATATTATATTAATAATATGATATTATTAATAGAGTGCAAATCCAAAAATATTTACAACTTATACAATGCCCAAATGAGGTTAACAGTAGCCCATTTATGTATGTATAGTATGCTTTTCCTCAAGCAGAAATACACTACTTGGAGATCATACCGCTTTAAAGCACCTCCACTCTTTAATGATACCTTGCCACTAAATAGCCGTTATCAGTGGTTATAAGCTTCAGAGATATGGGTCAGGAGGTGCCCACCACATCTGTTATTAGGTTTTGAAGGCAATTATCAGACCAGGAAATGGCTGTTTACATTTATTGTTAGGCAGCAACCTCGCATGGCCATAATAATTATGACAAGAGCAAAGGTGGAAGTCAGGTGACGTAGTATAAAGAGCAAGAAAATCCACTTCCAAGGGGGTGGTGGATGGGTCAAACAAACACAGGGTTTTCACACAGGACAGCAGGGTTTATGTCCCGTGTGAAACCAAAAGGTAACATTGACTTATTTTAACCAGAGATGCTTGTTTTAACTGACCTTCCATGATACTTCTTTCTAAACCTAACGATGTTGCACCTAAATCTAACTGAAGTGAAAGTTAAACCAAATGAAATTGGGAATGTTTCACAATGTTGGGTTATGGCCACTGAACAAAATATTAGGTGTGGCAGGGCAACACGGTCTCATTTGAAGGCAGTGATTCGTCAGTCACCGACGAAAAAGCCGTCCTTAAAAAATCGAGGGGGAAATGCAGTGGCACAAGAATGAAAGTTAATGCGGCAAAAGCCCGAGTAGGGTAGACAGGAGTAGTGGTGGATGGGACCAACAGAGAGTGAGTGAGAGCGGTGTTCACGTCCAGATTATTAACCGACTTTCGCCTAGGAGAGTGGTGTTTGCGTCCCATAAGATTACAAACCGACAGTCACCCAGAAGAGCGGTGTTCGCGTCCCGTAAGATTACAAACCGACTGTCACCCAGGAGAGCGGTGTTCACGTCCGTAAGATTACAAACCGACTGTCACCCAGGAGAGTGGTGTTCACGTCCCGTAAGATTACAAACCGACTGTCACCCAGGAGAGCGGTGTTCGCATCCCATAAGATTATAAACCGACTGTCACCCAGGAGAGTGGTGTTCACGTCCCGTAAGATTACAAACCGACTGTCACCCAGAAGAGCGGTGTTCGCGTCCTGTAAGATTACAAACCGACTGTCACCCAGGAGAGCAGTGTTCGCGTCCCATAAGATTACAAACCAACTGTTACCCAGAAGAGCAGTGTTCGCATCCCATAAGATTACAAACCGACTGTCACCCAGGAGAGCAGCGTTCGCGTCCCATAAGATTATAAACCAACTGTCACCCATAAGAGCAGTGTTCGCATCCCATAAGATTACAAACCGACTGTCACCCAGGAGAGCAGTGTTCGCATCCCATAAGATTACAAACCGACTGTCCCCCAGGAGAGCGGTGTTCGCGTCCCATAAGATTACAAACCAACTGTCACCCAGGAGAGCAGTGTTCGCATCCCATAAGATTACTAACCGACTTTCACACAGGAGAGCAGTGTTCACGTCCCATAAAATTGTAAACCGACTGTCACCCAGAAGAGCGCGTTCATGTCCCATAATATTGTAAACTGACATTAACTTGGGAGAGCGGTGTTCGCGTTCTGTAAACCTGTAAACCGACTTTCAAACAGGAGAGTGATGTTTGCGTCCCGCATGATTATACACCGACTTAACAGGCAGAACTTGACACGGTGTCCCAGAACGTCAACAACTAACGCACCCAGGGTACCTTGCATATCAAATCTGGACATGGAAAGTTCACAACCAAACACTGAAGTGAGACGAGGTCGGAGTGAGAATGTTTTGGGCAGGCCCCTTCTATCCCACATTTATGAGGATAAAAACCACAGTTAACGGCTATTAATTGTGTGAGAACATTTTGATAGTTGCAGAGAGGCTGACAACGCAGGAAAGACTATTGAAAGTCACAAATAGTTTCTTTATACACTGTGCAACGATGAGGAATATAAATTTTAAAATATGCAAGATGTACTCTGGCATCTATTGGCAGCTCCACTATATTTGATTTTACAATGGTTGTTGACTTTATAGCTGTTAGCATTACAAAATGAAATCCTGCCAAAGTAACAGAAAGCCAAATACATAAAAGCTGGCTTAGATGGCTATGGAGTCCTGTCTGGAGATTGATTTTTCCCCCAAAATTTCAGCATGAAAAAGCTGGTCTGGACTTTAGTTGACCAGAAATAAGCCCACAGAGTGTTTCAGATCCTTTACTGTCACAGTTTGTGGTTTTGGATGGTGGATAATTGTGGTTTTTGTGGATGTGGTTCTCCCATTTTACTCACTCGTGCTTGAATATTTTATGGTAATTATTCTGAGGTATTTATCAGTGAGAAGCAGAGAGAGCAACAGCCCACAGCAGATAACAAGACACCAGATCTCTTTCTCTGAGCTCCCACTGAGCTCACCTGCATGCATGTGTGTGTGTGTGTGTGCGTGTTTGTAGGTGTGTGAGAGAGTGCTCAGGGTGTCCCCATAGACAGTGTGATGCTTTGTATCTGACCCCCCCCCCCCTCAGAAGAATAGGGTCAGATTGAGATTCAAGTTCACCGCCATCAAGGACTCATCTGCAGCTGGGATCACTACACACACACACACACACACACACACACACACACACACACACACACACACACACAGCATGGTGCGCTCTTTCAATCCGTATTCAAAGAGGGAGTCTTTGGGGAGAGACAATAGCAGCACATGCATATATTTGGACATGTAATGAGGGCACAGCCCACCAATTAAGGAGGACTGGTGCGTGTGTGTGTGTGTGTGTGTGTGTGTGGACCACTAGTCCCGGCAGGGGATGGAGACGAAACCCAGCGGAGGGGAACCGACCCCATTCAGAGCTGGTAATCCAATTCTGAAAGCTGTCTTTCAGGGGAGTGAGGAGGTGTGTGTGTGTGTGTGTGTGTGTGTGTGTGTGTGTGTTCAGTCTGGGTGGGTGGGTGGGTGGGTGGGGTAGGGGTGTAGAAGTAGCAGAGAGTAGTTCTTTAATGTGAATGCAAAGCAAGGGAGGGGTCAGATTACTCCCCTTTCTCCCTCCTCTTGTAACCGTTCATTTGTTTCTTAAATCCATGACTCCCGCTCTCGGGGGCCACGGCGCTCAGTTAAGACCACCGCCCCCCCCCCCATCCTCCTCCACCACCACCATCACCAGCAGCTCTCTGTCACTCTGTTCGATAACCCAATAACCGAGTGCTTTTATCCGAGGATCAAGTTTCATGCTTTTGCTCTTTGGGATTCTGAACATGACAGAGAAAAAGACCCAAAAGAGAAAAACATTGTGCAAAGGGACACATCAATCAGATACACTTAAATATAAACACTTTCTAAAACTTAACTTTTCAAACAGAGGTGTCTATAACCTCAGTATACCCTTTGCTTACCAAATAAAGGCTCGTCAAAGGTGCTGAAGCCAAGAGTATAATGTAAAATCACAGGAAGCACCACCTACTATTTATCAATTTAATAAGGGGCATTCTTTAGGCATCAACCAATCAGTGTTTATGGAAAAACACAAGGAATTTGTCTGTTTACACCAGAAAATGACAGGAAACAAGGAAAAAAAAGCAATCAGACTCTCTGTTGCAGTGGCAGACAGTCCAACACAGAGTAAATCCCCCATGTTAAAATTCCCAACTTTACAGCAGAAATAAACATGTTTACAGCCTGGCACAAAAAATTGTTTTGGTCACTTTAGCTAATTTCAACATTCATGACAACCTAACCATGCCTAGATTTTATTAAGACCCAGAGTTACACATATTTAAGAGCCGGCTGCTCGAGCGACAGGCTTTCTGTGAGGCAATGCTATAGTCTGCAGCTGCTCTCCCACTGCACAGAAACCAACTAACACCTGCTAACATCTGGCTTTTTAATGCAATTTGAAAGGTTTTAAACAGAATTCATACCAAATAGCTCTGCAGTACTCATGGGTATTTATTGCGTCCAGCTCTGATTGGCATTGATGAGAACAAAACACCAAGGTAAACAGTAATTTTAGCTCGTTTACCTCCAGCCACCACAAAATACTGTCCATCTCCGCCCAAGCAGCACTCAGTCATTAATCCAAATTAGTCTGCGCCAAGTTTGAAAGAGAGACCCTAAAGTTTTCATAGGCCTTTATGCTCCTCTCTGCTGTTTACTTGTTCTCTGGCCTGTCCGTGACATCAAATGTGACACCAACTCCACACATGCAGAAAGGCATGCTCATCTGCTGCAGAGCCATATACACACTCTGATCTACTGGCAACAGGAAATGAGTCCACAGCCTATTCTAAGTGGGTTTAATTATGTTTAAAAAACCCATGTACACACGCTAATCATATTGGAAAAGGGGTACGTGAGTCGGAAGCCCCTTTTACACAGAGATCAGTCAGTCGCTACAAAGTCCCTTCTTTATGCCTCCTTTGCATTTTTACACAGAACCAAACGACAATGGCATTGTTCCGCTACACTTTTTAAACAACATCATAACATGTCAATTGCAATCATTTTCCGTCTGTCTTAAGTGCCAGCTGATCTCGTCTTCTGCTCAGAGAGTAAGGAGCTTCTAAATCTTATTGTTTTCCCAGTTTGCAGACATTTATGGCTGATATTCTCCTTCTTCGAGTTAGCCGCTGGCTACTAACAGCTGCTTTTAAAATCTCCCGCAATGGATTGCCATCATAATATGTAATGAAAACATTACGTACGTTTTTCCAGCCTTACATTGTACACAGACCTTGTTGTGGGGCTGTTACTACCTCTGTTCCCTGCTCAGAGGTGAGACAACTCTGCCCCTGCTTTCAGTGATCGTACCTTATAAACAGAAATGTGAGGCGGCATAGCGGTCCAAATATGGTCAATTCTGGCTCCCTCCAAAAACACAAGATCGCAGCGGCCGAAATGCCGAGGTCAAGGCTTCAAGACGGCAGCCCACAAACCAATGGGAGATGTCACAGTAGCTACGTCCATTAATTACACAGTCTATGGTTCTGACTGTGGTTAGTAAACCATTTAGAGATGCTTTATCTACATCAGTTATAATCCATCAATAAGAGTGACCTCTGGGTTGCCAGGTTTTGAAAAATCTTGCATGAACATTAATGGTCAACCGTCTGTGTACTAAGCCATCAAGTCTTCAGAAGTCATTAATTAAAGGAAATGGCCACTTTAGAATGAAAATACAGACAGTACTTACTGACCCTCATGCTGACAAGAAGTCCAGTGTAGTTTTTTAATCCACAAAACTCATTCGGGGTATCGGAGGATAACAGCTAGCCGGAATAACAGCTACACTTGAAGTGCATGGAACCTACATTTTGAAAATGTAATAAAACTCCGCTAATGCATTTGAAAAACGTCAGAACGGCTCGTCCGCCGTAATCCAAGTGCCCTGAAGCCGCGGCATGCAAAATTGACTTGAAAAGATGTCATTTACTCCACTTTTATAGCATCATTTCTCACCGTGGTTAGTTAGCCTGCCCTGCCGGCGTGCTGTCGCACGAGACTAGCTGATGGCTAGTGGTGGTGCTAGTTTTCGAGTCTCGTGCAAAAGTTAGTAAGTCATCTGCACACAGCTCTAAATGTTAATTAGTCATTGATAAACGGTTGTAATAATAATCCATCAAGTCTGCAGCTGTGAATGTTAAAACATTGATTGTTAAATCAATCAGTAAATTTAAATTAGTTACAAGTGGTACCAAAACCATGTATTGTAAGTCAAAATATGATCCTTTCCTGAACAAAACCATGTGGTTTTTGTGCCCAGACCTAACCACACGTCAACCACAGCATTGTTGAAACATAAAGAAACAAAGAGATTCAGTGTGTCCACTACATAAAAATGGACAAATATATCTGTGGTATGTAGTAATGTACAATGCCAACCTTTTTTTCCCTGGCGATTAGATTGCCCATTCTGGAGCTCATTTGACTTTTTGCCCCTGATTTTCTCCCAACTTTCTGATATGGGATGATTTTCAGAGCTGTGCTTGTAAAAAGAGGACCTTGTGACCTTACATGAACTGATTATAAAATGATGGCCCCTGGGCACAGATGTCCAAAAGGCCCCTTATGTTACCTCGCCCCTAGCCCCAGACTGAAGATGTTATCCAGACATTCTTTCTTTGGGGCTTCTTGAACTCGTTGGCCTCTGCATCTGTGCCCTGTAGAATAATTTCACACCAGATGCTTGCTTACTGTAAACCCCAGTGCTGTGTATCGTCTGGCAACAAGAAACAGCCCAACTTTTCGATACTTGTTGACACAAAATCAAAGTAAAAATGGGTTTAAACGATCGAACAAACAAGTTTGTTGGGGTTGAGTTTTGCAGGGCAGGAAGTATAAGTGAGAGGAAAGCGTAGTTGAGTCTTCTGAATGATGTATGGATGGATGCTTTAGACTGCTGCATTATTGAAACAAGGCAACAGAGGAGTGTGCCCCCTCCTCGATGAAAGATGCAGTCCCACTCACAATCAGTCTGCAACACATCTCCTTGTTTTGAAGCACAACATGAATCATAATTTTTAAGTCAGAGGCGAAAGAGAAGTCCTGGGGAGAAGATGAGAGATGGTGTGAGGAGGGAAAGGTGATGTATTTTCACTTTGATCTTTGCTGGTGTTGTCCTTTGATGGTTTTCTTTTGCCAACATTATGTTTTTTTAATAGTTTTTAGGCGAAATTCTGTCAGTGGATTAAAGAGAAAGTGGGAGCACAGTAGGTGTGGGTGTGAGAAAACAAGTGGGAGATGGAGGAAATGAAATGATGTGTGTGTGTGTGTGAGAGAGAGAGGTTGAAATAAGAAAGAAAAAGAGGGGTTGATAATGAGCGGGGCGAGGGATCCCCTGTAAGGCCAACCAGATCTCTGCAGGCTGCTGGGAGAATGGAGCGCTGCAACAGAGCGGCCGTTATTTTCTTTGTGCGCTCGGGAAACCGGAGATGCTCCTCCGCTCGGCTACTGAGTGACATCAACCGCTTGGGGAGAAGACACACAGACAAAAAAACCCAACTTCCATTAAATCACACACTCCCACAAACCCACATGCTCAGAAGCCTCACCACCCACTACTTCCACACACAAAACATCCCTGAATCCTCTAAATGGCTAAATATTTGCATATAGTGCTGTTCCAATTATCCCCCCGTCTTCCTCCTCTGCTCTTTTATCTGGGGGTGAAGACAGGTCTGTGTGAGGTTTAATGAAAGTGAGACAGGCTCTGTCATCTCTCCGACACTGCCTGCTGTCTCTTTCTCATTACGCTATTATACCAAAAAAGAACAAAAACAAAAGGTCTTCTGCCAGGCCGTGGGCGTAGTGTGTGGATTCTATCAAAGTAAAATACACACAGACTGTACATAACATGTAAATATGCTGCATTCAACATCTTGTCATCATACACGTGTGGAGGAATTTGGTGCACCACCGTGCGCTCTGTGTATGCAGAGTGAGACAAATACATTTTCATACCACTAAAGAATTGTATGTATATTGCCAAGTGTTGTATAGGGTTTTTTGCACATTATCTTGCCTGTCCTTTTGTGTTAAGCTCCTGTAATGGTACAGTTTCCCACTGGGATAATAAAATGCATGCCTGCCTGCCCTAGATGCTATCCTATCTAAAGGCCTGCTTGCCTAACTGAGTAAATGCCTGAATTCTTGCTTGTCTAAACACCTGACTGTCTGTCTAAATGTCTAAAACCATGCCTGTCTGCCTGCCTTGATGCACGCCTACATGCCTGCCTGCCCTAAATGCATGCTTAAATGCAACCCTACATGCCTGCCTGCCTAAATGCATGCCTGAAAGCCTCAACACCTGCCTGCCTAAATGCTATCCTCAATATGTTAACATGCTCACAATGACAATGCCAACATGCTAACGTAAAGCAGGTATAATGGTTATTATGTTCACCGTCTTGATTTTGTGTGTCAGCATGCTAACATTTGCTTATTAGCACTAACTGTTATATTTGTCATTAGATATGGAGCAATTTGGTCATATTCCAAATTTTTGGACAGACTGATTGTGGCCTCCCTGACTGCCTAAATATCTGCCAAAATACCCGCCTACCTGCCTAAACACCTGCCTGTTTAAATACCTGCCTACATGCCTGCTTGCCCTACATGCCTGTCTAAAAGCATATCTAAATACCTGCCTGCCTGAGTGCTTGAATGTCTGCCCAAATACCTGCCTATCTGCCTAAATGCCTGTCTGCATAGAGTGCCGAAGTCACGCCCCTTCCGATGAAGCTCATGGGACCTTAGATCGGAAAAAATATGAATGACAGTGAATGAGGAGAGAAATATTATCTTTTGGTCCCGTTTGAGTTGTGACATGAAATCTAAATATGTCCTTAATGAATTTAAAACATAAATTTTAAGGTCAAGAAAGTCATACTTTGTGGTAAAACTGTTGAGATATAAGCTTTTGAAAAAAACTTTAGAATTTATTTATAATTAGAAAAACTACACAGGAGGCGGTCGCGTATGTGACGTCATAGCNTATTGCTCTCCTCATTCACTGCCATTCATATTTTTTCCAATCTAAGGTCCCATGAGCTCTACCAGAAGGGGCGTGACTTCGGCACTCTATAAATGCCTGCCTGACTGCCTAAATATCTGCCCAAATACCTGCCTAACTGCCTAAATGGCTAAATGCCTGACTGCCTAAATATCTGCCTAAATACCTGCCTGCATAAATGCCTGCCCACCTGACTGCCTAAATGTCTGCCCAAATACCCACCTGCCTAAATACCTGCCAAACTGCCTAAATGTTTGCCTGCGTAAACACCTGCATGCCTAAATGCCTGCTTGCCTAATTGCCTAAATGTCAGGATGCCTCAATGCCTGCTCAAATACCTGCTTGCCTAAATGCCTGCCTGCCTAATTGCCTAAATGTCAGGATGCCTCAATGCCTGCTCAAATACCTGCCTGCCTACATGCCTGCCTGCCTGTGTGCCTAAACGTCTGCCCAAATACCTGCCTATCTGCCTAAATGCCTGTCTGCATAAATGCCTGCACGGCTGCCTAAATATCTGGCCAAATACCTGTTTAACTGCTTAAATGGCTAAATGTCAGCCAGCCTAAATGCCCGTCTGCCTGCCTAAATAGTTGCCGTAATACCTGCCTGCCTAAATGCCTGCCAGACTGCCTAATTGCCTAAATGTCAGGCTGCCTAAATGCCTGCCTGTCTGAGTGCCTAAATTTCTGCTGAAAAACCTGCCTAACTGCCTAAATGCCTGTCTGCTTGCATAAGTACCTGCAAAAATACTTGCCTAACTGCCTACATGGCTGAATGTCTGCTTACCTAAATGTCCGCCTGCATGTCTGCCTGCCTAAATACCTGTCTGCCTTAATGCCTGCTTGCACAACTGTCTAAATGCCTGCCTACATGCTTGCCTGAATACCTGCCTGCCTTAACACCCAACTGCCTGCCAAACAGCCTGTATACCTTTCTATGTAAATCCCTGCCCTTCAGCGTGCCAACATGCTCACAATGACAATGCCAGCATGCTAACGTAAAGCAGGTATAATGTTTACCATGTTCACCATCTTAATTTAGTGTGTCAGCATGATAGGAAGCACTTGCTGGTGGTAGAAGATATTGGACATATGTACAAAATGTACAACCAAATAAACAAATTAATAGTTGTTGAGGTGTTTAAATCTGGACTAAAATGGTGGCCGACCAACAAACTTAACTGAAAACTCTGCACAATCACTGTCACCATAGTTTATATTTCTTTACTTAGAAAAAAAGAAAATTTCAGAAACTTTAATCTTGACGGATCCATGCAAGAAATCAAACAGCGGACTGACCGCATTAATTAAGAGAGATGAAGGTATAATTAGTCTCACTCCTGCCAGGTGTAACGGAGCTAACAGGAGAGCAAAGAAGTCAATCAGCCGCGGCGGGCTCGCGACTACAGACGAGGTCTAATTAAGCAAGATGAGTGGAAACACCTGCGTGGGTGGCTGATGGCTTTGTAGGCACTTTAAACCTCAAAAATGTAACACTCTGCCCCGAGGCTGTCTCTGAGCTAAAAGCTGAGCCTCTGTTATGCAACAATCAATGTCACCTGCTGACATCACGAGAAAACACACATCTGCAGATGTTGTTTGGAAAGTAAGTTGCTGGGAAGGGAGACATTTTAAGACACAGCAGGAAGCCTTTGGAAATATGGATATTTCTGCTGTGGTTGCTCGACTCATTACTGGATCTCACCGTGAATCTCATTCAGCCGTGCTTTAGTTTAAACAGACCATTAATTAACACATAAAATGGGTCCAATTTAAGGGAAGAACTGCGACAGACAAACACAGACATCTGAGTTTATTTGTGAGATTGCCAAATTAAAGTTCATCGTTGTCAGGCTGACTTCAGACTGTTTCTGCCAGGTGGAAAAACACAACAGCATTTCAAAGACTACATCAAACAGGAGCATTTTCGGGGCTTTCTCCACCCCGAGTGTGAGCTGTCTCAGTCCGCAGAGGAGCCAGCAGCTCCGTAATTAGACTTAAATCTGTTCAATTTTACATTGAATTACATCTAACGCGGTTAACCAACAGGAATATAAATGATGCCGCTAACGCTATGGAATTAAGGCGTCCTCCTGCTCGTGCTTTTGATGAATAAAAAGAAAAGAAATTTCCTTTTCCCTTTTTCTGTCTGCAGCATTTCTTATGCTCTTTGTAGCTCTGCACACCTACACACTCACAGTTTCACAGCCGTGGTCTTGCTTGATGTTTTGGAGCTAATAAATGTTAATGGAGGTGTTTCCACAAGCAGCCAGTGATAAAGGCATAAACCTGGCAGCTCACCAGATGAACTCAGACGCACATACACGCATCCATACACACATGAGAATCACCACAGACAGAAAGACACATTGAACACATGCAGTGCAGGCATGTATGGTATGTGTATGTCTTCACACACATTACTGCTTTCAAGCCACTGTATAGATTCAACTTTATCAGCGTGCAAACACATATTCGCTACACATGCTTCAAGTTTCTGACACACACACACATACACACACACATACACACATACACCGACACGTTAGTCCAACTTGTCTCCAAAAGAAACACACAGTTCCCTGGGAGGTTTCCACTCCTCTCCCTCTTTCTCGCTCCGATATCGAGCGGGGCTTCACTCTGCAGAGAACAAAGCGTTTGTTTGTTTTATTTTAGATCACAGCTCCTGTGTGGGCACGGGGTCAGAGAGTGGTGCACTGCAGAGGGAAGTATGAGGCGTGCTTTGAACCGCGGTCATGGGAGTCTTAGTAAACAACGGGGCCGTAGGTGGAGGCGTTGGGTCTGCGGTCGATTCAGCCACCGGAGCTGCTGCAGGCTGATGGAGACGAAGGGCTGTGGGTTTTTTTAATGTGTGCTGTTGCCAGTGTGTGCCCGTGTGTTTCTGCAATACTACTGTGTGAATACAACGGCTGCATCAAAGTGTGTGTACACCCCGTTCTATATGGTTATAAAGGGGGGGTGAGTGTGCTGTAGTATGATTAAGTGTGTGTTCACAGTGGGGGTGTGTGATCAGCAATCAGCAGCAGCACACAACACACAGCTGACTTGATAGCACATGATTTTTTAATGTGTTTCCTCTCCTTTCTGATCTTTCCCCCCGCAGCTCATCATCCATAATCATCAATCTCCTTCATTTTCATCGTTTTTAACCCTTTTCAACTTGTAAAGCTTTGATGCAACGCTGCTCGCTGCCTTCCGTCACATTTCACAAACTTGAATGCATCAGATGGTTGGTGGCCAGAGAGCCCTCTGGTGCAGCAGTGTTGTTTGCATCACTGCTTGTGTCGTGGTTGTTGATCTTTTTAGAGGAATATTTCGACATTTTAGGACATATAATGGGGAAACTTGTTGTTTTCCGTAAAACCTATTTTAGTATCATTTCAGGCAGGCCGCCTCGGTTTTGTTTAAACTAAAAGGGTTCCGCCAATATGACTACCCTAAAAGGCGGAAAATTGATCGATTGATTGATTGAAAAGTTGATCATGTTAGTGCAGGGCTACCCAGAGCTTTACATCTGTCCCACAGACGATAGGTCTACACACTTATAAACAGCGCCTGGAAGAAGATCAGCTCTGCACTCAGGATTTCAGGTAAATAGACTATATGATGCTTGTTAAGGTTGCTTAGCAACCTCAGACGCAGCACCCAACCTTACGTTTCCAGGTGGTTAAAGACGCAGCATGTGTACGGCCCCTAATTTCCAGGGCTGGTACCTGCGGTTATTCTACAGGCTAGTTAATAACATGTCGGGCAGGAAATCCAAAGTGTGGGATCATTTTGAGAAGGTGAAGGACGAACCCAAGGTGATATGTAAACTCATCTTCATTGGTCGACTACAAACATGACGTATCATCTGAAACATGGAAGTAGCTACATGTCCATTAGCCCACAGCGTCATTAACAGGCGGCTCGCTCAGTGTGTGACGTGCACTTGTAGATAAAATATAGGCCTATATTAATGAAGGTTCATTAGTACGGTTTTGTATTTCTCTGTAATGTAGCACAGTGTTAACAATGTTACTGATACTATTCTTTCTCACACCTTCAGTTAAGACCATTGTGTTGCCCCACCCAAAATATATGATTAAATAATTATATTAATATCGTTTAATGGCCCTAAATGACAACTATTGGTCATCCAGGGGTATTCTTAGTTGGCGGCAGCCCTACAATGCAGTAACATCTTGGTTTATATTTGATCAGCAATCTTAAGTGCTATATTGTAGGCAGCTGGACTTGCTTTAGTTTGTTGAAGATGTTTCACCTCTCATCCAAGAGGCTTCTTCAGCTCTGACTCAACTCAAGCAACTCCAGCTGCCTACGACATAGCACTTAAGATTACAATGACCTGGATGACTAAGAATCTTCACCAACATATTCAAATAGCTTCAGTTTTTGATCTGAGCTTTCTCTGAATTTAACAGAAAGAGAAAGGCAGAGCATCTCTCTTGATCCGCTTCTACACTCTCTGTGTCTGTGGTGGCGGGCATATGAAATGCAGAAGTCCAATCTGTTGTTTGAGCAACAGCCTCAGAGCCAGCGAGAGATGAGCAGGGAGATTTGGGTGCTGGTAAGATGGAGGGAAGTTTCACCACATGCTATCCTCAGTGTTATGATACAAAGCTGGTTGAAATCAGCAAAGTATCCCTTTAAATAACCAAACTACACTCAAAAGCTACTGCAGTTTTTTTCACACAATCCATATTTTAAAAAGTGTCAGCCTGGAAAACCACCCCAGGGTCAAATTACAAACATGCTCCTCTGTCCGGTCACTGCTGAAAGGACACAGCGAGAGCGGCAGTTTCATCATCAGCTGTGAATCCCGCCTACATTGAAGGGCTACTATCTGAAGAGGAGACGAAATTGAAGAAAGTACCTGGTAGCAAAAAGCGAGTCGAGTTGAGTCGAGCCGTATCATGCAGGTTGAAAGTTGCCTTAAAGAACTTTAAAGTTGACTTTAGTGTCACCTTTTGGAGCAGGGTCAATTTTTTCCCCAAAGCTTTTGCAGAACAATTAAAATAAAGGCCAAAACCCCGACAACAGCTCCATGTTATGTTTTATAAGCCCACTCCCCTCCTCCTCACTCCTCTCAGGCTGCCTCTGTGTTGTTTCCAGCCTTCTCACACTGCTGGCCTTTCCATTAGCATACATCCCACAGACCCCCCTCTGAAGTTGTTTAATTAAGGCGTTTGTGAATCTGCATGTCCGTGCGTGTCACTTTGTGAGTCAAAGCGTATGCGAGAAGCTGTGTTTCCCTGCGACGCCTCTGCGAGTGTGTGCTCACGCTGAAGTATTTGTTTATTTCATGTTTATGCAGAGCCCATTTCGCTCATCTCTTCCTCCCTCAGGCACGCCTCCACATCCCAAACACGCACGCACACACGAGAGAAAGCAATGGGGACTAATTAAGTCGGTCACAGAAATGAGACCTAACCTCCATCCCCTCACTGGCTCGTGTGAACAGAAACAACAACAAAAAATGGCTGATGGCCATCCATCCTTCTGTCCCTGCGGCTAGAACTTGATCACAGTCCCGGCCGTCTGCTGTGGGTGATCAGAGCTGACAGAAGTGCACTCAACACACAGGGTCAGAGTCAGGCTTTCCTCTAATTCCAGATCCACATCTCTCTCTGTGTAAGGCTGCATCACATGCTGTAAGAGACAAGAGCCCCCTTTTCAGCTGCCCAAAAAAACAGCTAACACCCGGTAACGCCTGGCTGCTTAATGTAATAGGAAAGTCACCATCAGCATTCACACCCGGGTCAAATGACTCTGCAGTAATCACAGGTGTTTATCAGCTCGGCTCCAATCGGCATTGATGGAAACACAACACCTGGGTGAACGTGTTAATGTTAGCCCATTAACTGGTGAAATGCAATGACGCACCGTCAAACCATACCATCCGCTTCCACCCAAGAATGCTCAAACATCGATCCAAATAGCTCTGCACGGAGTTTGAAAGAGAGGCTGAATAAGTAAGAGATATAAAGCTCAGCATAAGTTCAATCAGGAAGATTTTCTTTATGCTACATCCATTCACAATTCTGTCTGTCCCACTCCCACCACTTCCACCAATCAGCTGACTATGGGCCAGTCAAACTTTGCCATGATCTCCTTCAGCCACTCATGTCACTACTGCCAAACTTTAAATCTGTTCCCCTCTCTGCTCCTGTCAGCTCTCATTTTAAGTGGAATCGTCATGCCTTCCTCCATCCTATTCACCTCCAGTCACCTTATCCAGAGCCCAGGACGAGCTCATCAAAAGCCCACTCCTCTTCACATCCAGATCCTCAGCTCCCTCTTCATCTCATCTCATCACCACCAGCATCTAGTCTCCACAGGGGGGGATCCCTGATCTACTATGTCTGTACCACCCTCCTGGAATATATGGCATCACGATGGGGTCTCATCAACTTTCACATTTCTCTCTGTGCACATGTAAATAGATATTCTTTTCTCTCAGAATAGTAGCAACTATCGTTCAGTTTTCACAGGCCTCTGTGCTGCTTTCTACTGTTTACTAACCTGTTTTCCGACCTGTCTGTGACGTTGAACGTAACACAGACAGGCGTATTCATCAGCTGTCTACCGGCAATGGGAAAGGAGTCTGTCACCTATCTTTGTGGGGTTTTCCATGTTAAAAAAATGTAAACACATGCTAATTTTGGTGGAGAAGGGGTAGTGGAGTATGAGGGCACAATAGGGAAATTATCTTTCTGGCGGAATTTTAAATATGACAAAGTAACCTGATCTCACTCCAAATTTGTTGAAATCCGGCACTTGGGCAGTGACTTGCGGCTTCAGACACTGACGAAGAAAAGCGTCGGCATAATACACGGCTGGTTGCCGTTATACTTAACCCCTGTCAGGGGGAAACATGGTGGGACTAGAACGAAAGTTAAGGTGGTGGAAGGGTGGATGGGTCCAACAAACTTTCACCCGAGAGAGCAGTGTTCGCATCCCGTAAGATTATAAACCCAAACCCTGTTCTTTTTTCGGAAACTTAACCACATGTTTTTGTTGCCTAAATCCAACAGCGCGTGTTAGTTGTTGGAGGAAAAAAAATGTCAATCCACGTTGTTGTACTGAGGTCGTGCTTTTATTTTGAAAGAGACTGTATGTAGACGTTAAATTTCCTGAGAAAACGGAAGTGTATTTTAAAAGAGGACAATGCTTGTAACAGGCAGAACTTGACACGGTGTAGCAGAACGTCAACAACCAACGCACCCAGGGCATGCATTGCGTGCTGTATCTGGACACGTCTATATGTGACGAGATCGGAGTGAGAATGTGTTGGACAAAATGACTTATTCACACAAAAAAACACTAATACCCACCAACACCTGGCTTTGGTATGTCATGGGAAAGGTTACAATTGGCATCCACTCCTGGGTCAAATGACTCTGCAGTAGTCATGGGTATTAATCAGCTCCAGCTCCAGTCGGCAGTGAACAGGGTATATGGTGCCTGCAGTGTACGGCCCTTTAAATGGCTGCTAAAACTAGAGAAGCGCTGAATAAATGTAGCCCATTTACCAATGTGGTCCATATCTAAGGAGCTCCCGAAGGGTCATGATAGAAAGTTTTGCATTCCCCCTGACACACAGGAACAGTAAGTGTTGGTCCATTTCTAACATACTGCCAGTTTAGAGGAAAGCTCTGCAGATATAGAGCGGAGAAGAGATGATGCGACACTTTACATTGTGTATTTATTGCTCATTACTCCTTTCAAAAGGACAAGAGTGTGGATATGGTTATTGCTTATCTAAATTTATGATGCTGTGGATGTGGCTACAGGAGCTGTGCTGTGACTGCTCTTTGATGCTCCTTTAAACGTTAGCCAAGAATGCATTGGTAAGCCTCCTGGGAGTCACCTCAGTGCAGCGCTCCGCCAGCACAGCCATGATTCACTGCACACATACGACCTCTGCTTGTAGATAACGTTACAATATTATAAACTAAAGTGTCACAGACACAATCTTAACAACCAAAGCACGGCCACAATCACAGAGACAAGAAGGACCTTTCCCCAAACCACCCTCTACACCCTGCTTTTCTGCATTCACACCAAGTGTAAGTACCATCCCAAACCAACTAGTGAGAAGTGGAACAGGGTAGTGAGGGAAAAATGAGATGTTTACAAAAGTAAAAGACATGAAATGAATCTTAGGGATATGTTTTATTCCCCTTTATGTATTATTTATTAATTTGTTTACTTATTTATTGATTCATTTATTGATAAAAGGATAACATGCGCTACAAAAATTTTGGTTAACAGCAGCCTGAATCAAATAAAAAAATGATACACATACATATAAAGAACATAAAATGGGAGTAATTTCAATTTTCTCCATGGTGACCAAATATAACGACAGCTCCTTCCTCCTCTACAGAGAGGGAATTGTGTCCCAAAGCTTGCTGCTGTGTTTACACCCTAGGGTCCAGTTTTGGAAAGGCCCCAGCAGTCAAAGCTATATCACCCCATGACTGTAGTCACAATCCCAGCTGCAGCCTGTCTCAATCAGTCCCTGCCTTTCACCATCACCTGAGTGTCACACCCACCTGCACACCTGCTCCCAATTCCCTCATCAGGTCTCCAGCTGGTGTTCCTCGCTAGAGTGTTTGTGAGATCTTAGTTGGATCGTTTTTGCCCTCTTATCCTTTATCCTGTCTGCCTTTGTGGACTTTTGCTTACTTTATTATTCTGTTTTAGACCTCATTGCCTGATCTGCATGCTTGCTGCTGTTGTTTTATGGGTTTTTGACCAAGTGAACGTTGCTTGTATTTCACCTGTTCTGCCTCAGTAATGCTGGAGTCCACACCCAGTCTCTCTGACATAGACTTAAACAAGTAAAAGTATGGTTGAGCAAAATTAAAGCAATCTCCTCTTACACCTTTTAAATACAATTATTTAGGCTGCTTTCAGACCTAGAGTTGTCTTGCTTTGGTCTGAATCAGGGACACATTTTAGTACAAAGCTGCATAATTGCCTAGAGTTGGTTCATGTTCTCACGGCAGCATTTACAAGCGGACTAGACCAAATGCCTTGTGTGAGAAAGCTGCTCTTGATACATGACTAGATGTACAGACTACAACGGGCCGCGCGCCGGTGATGTCATAGGTGATAGAAACATGGGACTTTGACTGGCGGCAAATTCAAAATCAGAGCTCTTCACACACATAAAGTGTAAATATAAACAAATCAGTTGAGTCTTTCCCCTTCGGATGAAATGGCCAGTCAGGCTACATGCTATGGAGAGAGTTTAAGAGGTCCTGATCGCCTTCGGTACGACGAGAAAGCTAGCAGTTAGCTACTAAGTTAGCTAGCCTCAACTGAGACTCCATGACTGTTCATGTCATGATTATGACAATTATTATTATAATGGAAATGTCCATTACTGTATAAGTCATAAAAACAACATTCATCGAGTCTCAGTTGAGGCTAACTTTTAGCTAGCTACGTTACTATAGCTAACCATTTTGCTGCAAGGGCTATTCCTTGGTTTATGTTCACTGTCCTGTCAATTGATTCATTCAATTCATGTCCTGTTGATTGATTACTTAACATTCATTAGAATTAACTTCTTGGCTTTGAATATCTCATGTTATTGTTGAGATCAACTGACTTTAGCTAGCTAGATAACATTAGCCAACTAACCTGTGATGAAGTGCCTGCCACAGACATAGGTGTAGTGTCTGGCTGGATCCCACAGCTTTCCGTCTTTACCCTGCCGTTTGAGCTGTGAGCCACAGATTTCTTCTTTCCCCATTCTTCACTCAATCTGGGAGCAAAGAAAATCGCAATTCTGTTGTTTTTTTCAATTGTTTGCTGTGCAGTGAACAACGCAACAACTTTTCGGCATTATGAACTCCTAGTTGTAACGGCAGTGAGTGATATTGCGTTCAAGTCATGTATGGGTCAGAATTTCCATGCGGGAAAAATTCAGGAAGTAAACAAAACGTTGAAGAAGAGTACACTTGCAAGATAAATGTGACACTTTCTAATGTCACAATGGAGGGACAACTACGCAGGTTGATTTTAGCGCTGCTCATCGTGGACTATATTGCTGTCATTGTTCATTTTAGTCAAACCATACAGTTTGAAAACGAGGCGCGGCTCCAACTAGAAAACAATGTTTTGATGCATTGGATGTGCTGAATGTGCATATTAAGGCAGTACAGGGGGAGGTGCACATTAATAATCCTCCAGGACTGTAACATGCTCATGTTTAACCCAAACAATGTGTCATGTGACTGCAGTTGGTTCGGATCAAGGTTGGAACATGTTCTCACCAGAAGTGAAACGCACCAGAGTTCATTTGTAACCAGACCGAGACCACCTCTTCAAGAAGGCCCGGTTGTTTTGGTGCACACCTGAGTGTGATTGCTGTGTTCACACCTGCCCAAACAAACCACACTTAAGTGGCAAACAAATTTGAGTTCGATTGAACCGAACCAAACAAGGCAGCTGTGAAAACATCCTGAGTACACATCACGATATTGTCTGCATTGTCAAAATCAAACAAATATTTCAATAAAATCTTCACAGGTCTATAGTTTGATTTGATTTATATGCCAGAGCCTGTCAGGAATCCTTAGAAGGCAACAGCAAGGTCCACCAGGATGAATTACAATCCGATCACAGGCAATGCATTTTAATGCAAGGTGTAAAGGAGGTCTGAGACAATTACAGGTTATGGTGAGGATATGTTTTATGGAGAAACTACAGTGTTTCATCTAATTGCACTCTCAGATCTTCACATAAATCTTTCAAGGAGACAAGTGCAATAAGCTAAATCTAGAGACTGACTGGAACCTGAGCAGCTACTAATTAGAGTGACTCGACTGAACTTGGACAGTCAGTTAACCTTAATGATTAGCATTTATTAGCTAACGTAAAGTCCAACTACTTCCTCTTGCCTTTTCCTCTTGTAACTTTACTTCAGCCTAGAGATACTGTGGTTCTTCGGCTGCACTAGTCGAGTTCCAACTCACTCAATTATATAATTTCTGCCTCAGAGAAACACATGTTAAACTATAAATTCCGCCTCTGTAGATAAGAGGGAAAAAAAACACGAACAAATGGTAGATTCGATGTCAGTGACACCTCTGAGCCCAGCAGAGCAGTTATTCAGAGATGGGGATGAGCGCACATTATCAGGGATAAGCTGCTCTAACAGCCCACCCAGCCAGCCTCCTGCGCTTCTGCATTGTTCCAACACGCTCTGACTCACAAAAGGCAAAAATACACTGAGACCTCGGTGCTGCTGTGCCTCCTTGCTCCCTGTGACTCACAAAGCTGGACCACATTTAGCCTGCAACATCCGTCGCCAACACAGCCTGACGAAATAGCTGTAGAGCTGCTGCCTGCATCCTCCTGCTGCTGAACTGTTAAAGCAGAGCATACTAAGAGGGGCTGGTAGCAGGTAGGAATTAAAAGATTATGTAAAGACACATGACTTTATGAAGAGAATTTGACACTTAATAACGGATCAGCGGCAGGTTTGATTTGATTTCAGCTGATGAGATTGATCCACTGAATGTTAGAGATTGACTAGCAGGGAAGTATTTCATATGATGGATGAATGTCTTTTTAAAAAAAATCAAATTTAAACTCTGTATTCAGGTTTTCATTTCTGTAAACTGTCTGACATGATACCCAGAAGTGACCTGCCATCGCTGGTGAGGAAAGTCAAGATGCAAGTCTTTAATCTCTTGAATGTTTTTGCACTCAAATCTCAACATTTTATAAATTCTTGACAAGTCCATCTCAACTTTATCTAAAGTCAGGATTAAAACTGTTCAAGTTTAATAATGAGATTTCAATGTTCTTGTTCTCAAGTCTCAAAGGAAATCAAAGATTCAAGTCCTCAAGGCCTGCTCTTTGTGATTTAATTAGAGTTGAGGCCAAATGATCGTAATGATCCTGGGTTTTTGTTTCTATTCTGTTATCCCTTGGATTTTGTTATGGAGTTCTCTGTTTGTGTTCCTTGTTCCATGTTATTCATTCATGATTAATCTGCTTCCTGTTTTGTTTGTGTTGTGGCTGGCTTTACTTCCTGTGAAGCCGCTTTTATGTCTGGAACCTCCCGGCTACAAGGGGCTTGAGATGCGCCCGCGTTGAGGACTTCCAGACTTACTCTCTTATCCTGAAGCTTCCTTGAGGAATCTGATCCTGTTTGATTCAGCGGTGGGAACCTCTTGCGACGGCATGCCTTTGCTGACATTGACCCCAGCAGGGTTTGAACCAAATGATGACAAAGACATCTTCTGGTAATGTCATCCTGGTTAATGTCAAGTTGTCATTATAAGGACATCCCAAACAACTTTAATGCCAACTTGTCATGATAAAGACAACTTCTAGCAATGTCACTTTAATTATTGTCAAGTTGTCATAACAAAAAACCGAATGACACTTAATGACAGCAGTCATAAACGTTAATGACATGTACATAATACTTATGACAAGTTCATGACAGTGTCATGTCACCCTTATGTAGATACCTTCAAGTAAAGTGTTACCGAAACTTTAATATTCTTGCACTCAAGTCTCAAAGTTACAAAAGTTCTATAAGTCAATTTCAAGTTTATCCACACAAGTTATTATATTAAGGACAGGTCCAAATTAAATCATTTAGTCCTCATGAGTAAAGTCTAGATTCAAGTTGTTCAGATTTCAGAATGAGTGTTCTTGTTCTCAAGTCTCAAAGGAAATTAAATTTTTAGTGGATATTCAAGTCATCAAGGCCTGCTCTCTGTTATTTAATTAGACTCAAGGCCATGTCACAAGTCTACAGCTCTGCCTGTTTGACGAGTCACTTGAGACGAGTCCATCTCAGGTCTATGAGAGCCTTAAGTCAGGTCTCTTCATAAGCAAAGTCAAGATGCAAGTATTTCAGGCCTTTAGAAGGTCAAGTCTTCAGGTCCTCCTACAGTATCTTACACCCACACAGTGCAGTGCAGCTGTCATTGCTAGTTTCATACCAACACAGTTGTCATTTTCACAGCCAGTGACCACTTGTATAAGTAACAAATGTGTGCCACCTGTGCGCCCATAGACATACAGATCTTATAATGAGCTGTGGTCAGGCGCATTGTTGGTGTATTGCTGTTTTGAGGCTGCATTGAACAAAAACCTGATCTAACATCACTAATGCGGTATTTTCCTGCTATTCAAAGGGCATATTATTCAATTAGTGAGATGAGCCTACATAGACAGATTTGCAACATGTGTGCGCTCTGCTTGTTCGTGGATGGATTGCGAATGGGTGAAATAATGCATCATTAATGAGGAAATTAATTACATTCTCTATAATGTGAACATAACCGAGAGCAGAGCTGCAGAGCTGTCGTCCGACTACACATTGAGTCAGTTTGGGAGATGACAGTCTGATTGGTTGAATTCAAGTTACACCCTAAACACACAATTAATAAATGGACTAAATACAACCCGTTTGGCCCTTGTGCCTTACTTTGCACCCAGATTATGCACTGTTTACCTAGCAATGTGGTTGGACACGCCATAAATACACGTGTGCCATGCCATGTGCTATAGATCATTTAAATAGGACCCTCAAAACCAAGTCTTAGGTATACAGCTCCGTATGTTTGATGTCAGTCTCAAATAACACGAGACATGTCCATCACCAAATCTTAACTCAAGTCACTGGCGGCAGGTCCAAGTCAAATCGATAGTCTTCAGGTGCAAAGCCTAATGAAAGTCCTTCAGGTCTTTGGAAGAGACTCAGATCTAGTCTCTAGATGTTTGAGTCTCAAATAAGCCAGCTTTTAGAGCAGTCAAGTCCAAGTCTCAAGTCCACAGATCTGTTTGTTTTATATACTGATCTGGTCAACGCCAAGATAGAAACATGGTCATGTAATGTGTGACGTCATTGACAGTAAGTCATCTAATGTCCAGAGGCAACATCAACATTCTTTGTGAAAGTTTCCTTTCTTAAAAACTTTGATTAAATTCTATTTAGTGGCTCCAAAGGCCAAACTCACTCTGTGGCTATCGGAAGTGGTGTTCAAGTGTAAACATATTTAACCCCAGTGCCGTGATTCTTTTCCTGTGATTACAGACAACGGGAGTCACAGAGCTGGAATACATAAAGCCTGGAAATGCACTTTCTCCTCCATGATGAAAAGGTGCTTGACATTTTAGGCCCAATCATAGTGCAATCAAGGCAGAGCACTTGAGCTAAGCTATGGCAATTTACCCAGAGTTCCTCTTGTGCACTTTCAAAATGAATAATCCTATAAATTGCCGCACAGAACAGCATGTGCACAACATATAAATGCATGGTTGTGGAATCAATGAAATCCTTTGTGGTGGTGTGTTTGTTGCATTGTTGGTGTTCTGAGGTCTCATTTTGGTTTTGCGTCGCAAGGGACTTTCTTTGTTTGCGTCTGAGAGGCCCTTATGTGCATGTGTAAAAGCCTATTTATACATTAACAGGAGATTTAATGCGTTTAAGTGCATGGAGCACAGTACACAGCTGTGTGTTTGTTTGTGCGTTATTAGGGAGTTAAATGTGATCCTGTGAGTGCATGTAGCCTGATAGCCCAAATGAGTGGCCGTTTTATTGCCCACCCTATTATTCTCTCTGATGTTCTTGTTATGTGTTTTCTGTGTGGGGAGGGTTTGCTTTGCTCTAATGCTACACTCATGTAGTGCAGGATGGGCAGCAACTTGCAACTGTCCACACCATTAAACAGCTCCACATTGTGATCACTAGTGTTACACATTAGTACGAATTTGGATTTAATCAGGGTTTAGTTATCAACTTTAAGGTGTGCTGATGGATTCATGTCGTCAGCTCATACATTGAGTAACATTACAAGTTGACGTTCCACCTTAAAAGTCGCCGGCAGTCGGCCCATTGAATAAAGGTACTGTTTCTCCGACTCCAGCTGCTGTGAGAGGCAGCAAAACATCCTTTCATGAACAGTGGTTACATGAGCCTCAAAACCAGCCACAGGTCAGCCCTGAGCAGAGTGACCGTCCTCTATTGACCAATCAGACTGCAGTGTTCACAGCTCCACCTTTTAGTACCAGATCTGTGTGCTAGGTACCCCAACAGAGGGAGGACCAAAAATGGGGACGGTATGGAACGGTTCCATTGGTACCATCCACATCTTCTTACAGCTGCTGCCTTTCCACCGGGGATATCGTCATAAATAGTGGTTGTTCTCTACTGAGACATCCTGCTGGGATAGTGCCACAAAAAGCGAGTATTTTAAGCCAGAACATTATGTTTTCCTAACCATGACCAAGTGGTTTTTGTGTGTCCCTCCATTGTAGATCTGCCCATGTGTGCTCCATTACTTAACGAGGTGCATCACACCTGGCATGGAGAAGGTGTTTAAGGGCTTCTGTGCCAGCAGCAGAGGAGAGAGGCCTCTGGTGTGGGGTCTGCTGGTCCTGCTGCCTCTCAGCCTGGGATTTCCAAGGATTTGTGTGTTTTAAAGATGTCTTATGTGGTTATTTTGGGTCAGTGTTGGAGTTCTGTTCGCCTCATAGTGCTGCCTAACTGTTTGCAGAAACATGTAATGCCAACAGTCATTCTGGTAATGACGCTGTGCTTTTCAGACATCTCTGTATGCTGCAGCATCAAGTCAGCTGTATCAGAACAGCAAAGAACTACAATGTTTAAACAAAAAGGAATTTGCAAGTCAGCAACTTGCAAATATGGTCGTTTTCATTTAGAAATGTTTTGCTGACAGTTTTTGAGTTTCACAAGCATATTGAACACCTGTCAGGTACTTTGTGGCGCTGCTTGGTGCAATAACTATACGCAGAACTCCATCTTGTCTTTATTATATCTGTATTTCCTGAGTAGTGAATATAAGCAGAAGGGAAACCAACATTCCCTCTCCTGCTTCACAGATGTCAGCAGTGACATTAACACTAAAACCCTCTTTTCCACTAAAGTTAGTGTGTATATGTGGGTTTGTGCCAGTAGACCAGAGCTGTGTACATGCCTCTGCGGCACATGAGTATGCCTTTCTGATTACCTTACTGGTGTGCCACGTTCAACATCACAGACGCACCAGTAAACAGGTTAGTGCCAGTAGAAAGCAGCATGGAGGCTGGTGATATCCACCATGCACTTTATATTGACTTACAGTATTTTTCATGGACTTAAGCACTTCCAGCACTTTAATGCATATCATTTAGTATCCTTTTAATTGTCTATGTTGTCTTGTCAGTTGTATGTGTTGTTGTGCTACTCTATGTGCCTTTTAATTGCCCCTCTGGGACAAATAAAGTGTTTTGAATTGAATTGAATTGAATTTAATTGAATTGAATATCTGTCACTTATTCAGTCTCTCTTTCAAACTCAGTGCTGACTGAAGTAAAAATGGTGTTTGAGTGCTGCTTGGATGGAGACTGACGTTTTTTGGTGGTGGCCTGTCATTGCATCATGCCAGCAAAAGGGGCTAAAATTAGCACATCCACCCAGATGTTGTACTTCCATCACTGCTGATCGAAGCCAAGGTGGAGCCAATAAATACCCTAATGCACAGTAATTTGTCCTGGGAGTGAGTGCTGAATGTAACCTTTCTCATTAATTACAAAAGATGTTAGTAGGTTTTTGTGCAGTAAGAAAGGGACTTAAGAAAAACTATAAACCAGACAAAAGGCCTTTGCACACCAAGTCTGTTTTTTTCCCAGCTGACACTGGGTGAGAGGCGGGGTGCACCCTGGACAGATCACCAGACTACCACAGGGCTGACACATAGAGACAGACAACCATTCACACTCACATTCACACCTACAATTTAGAGTCACCAGTTAACCTGCATGTCTTTGGACTGTGGGAGGAAGCTGGAGCACCTGGAGGAAACCCACGCTGACACAGGGAGAACATGCAAACTGAACCTGGAACACTCTTGCTGTGAGGCAACAGTGCTAACCGCTGCAGCACTGTGCCACCTATGTGTCAAACGGAATTAAAATATCCCTGATGTACTTCCAGTTTTAGCTACCACATACCAGCTGAGCACACAGGTGCAGCTAATCAGACTGATGTCAGTGGGCAACAGCATCGTCAAAGCTGGCAGAGCACTGATTTGGGGTGTACAAATCACCACAGACTTGTGGATGAAATTAAATTGAAGAAGGTAGCTACAGCACATGCTAAATGGTTGCAACGTATTCTCATAGAACGGTTCGTACACATTGTTATCCTACGAATTTGCTCCCCATGAATGACGTTATGTCCTTAACGTACAGTTACGTAATTAACGAAAAGTTACGGAGGTTAGGTTTAGGGAAAAAAAATGATAGTGAACATGTACCTAACAATGACTCAAAGTCCACATGGATCTGAACACACGACTCCAGGGAAAAGTAAATTCCTATCCAGCGCATTGGTCACGTGATCGCAGCCTTTCGAAATTCGTTGGATATTTACAAATTTGGGTGCGCTGCAAATTTGTGAGAACTGCATGCTGGACCAGTCAACATCGTGGATGACTTGAGTCAAAGGGACATCCTTAGGTTGACATTTTGGGACCAGTTGTATGCCTTACTGTCGCAGGGAATCGTATCACACATGCAGGACGTTTATAAATCAGAGAAAGCGACTAAACTGGAACTCCTGAACAGTGCACGTGCTGTCGCATTAACTGGGGATCATTGGATGTCAGTGAGTAATCAGAAGTTTATCAGATTAACTGTACTTTCTCAACTGGGACAGAGTAATCCTTTCAGATAAATAAATAAACAAACACTGTATTTCACAGAATAAGCACTTTAAATGTGTCTCTTACCTCTAAGTCATCATTTCAAGACCACACCTTTGTAGCAGTGCAGCACTGATATGTAAGAAATGGATCTAAAAGCCAAGATCGTAAAGTAAATTGCTTCACCTTGTTAATATGTACTGGTTTGTATGAGTCACTGTAACTATTATTATGATCAGAACTATGATTATATTAAAGATTATGAGCATCAGAAAGTGAGGGAACAAAGGTTTGAGGAGAAAAAGGTGCAGAAGCATCCGGAGGACCACCTCAAGGCAGACAACGCCATGGCAACAGCAGGCCATAACGACAGACAGACAGAGGGAGACACAGTGTCATGATTGCCTCATTCACACTCATATCAAACACGCTGCACGTTGCGTTTTGTTTTTTTGTCCCTTAGAGAAGCAATTTGTTCATTCATTTAGGCGGGCGTGCTGGATGGAGGTAATTTCAAACGACTGATTGCCGGCTGAAAAGTCTGGTTTTGGTCTTCGGGGAAATAGAAACCATTTAGAATCAGAATCTTAATTGAGCAACTGTCTCTGTGTGTTATGTATCGCCGCTGATGAAGTGTGTGTGTGTGTGTGTGTGTGCATTGCTCTAATATCCTGAATAATTCAAGTCTGCGCATATCTGAATAAATCAGCATCGAAGAGAGAAACAGCAGAGACAAAAAAGTGACCACTCGCAGATGAATTGAAATCATTCAGACTTTATTCGTCCCGTTCACCGTCCATTGTTACACAGCTTTGGGGCCCCTAGCTCTGATTGTCGTAGGGCATTTGTTCAGAGCCCCGTCACCCACCCAAGCTCTTCCACTCCATCACCACAATGGGAAAAAAACCCCATCTCGTTCTTCACAGTTCACAGATAAGTCCATAAACAGAGGATGGGAATAAATCATGAGCAGATCAAAGACAGAGGAAAATACGGTCAAAAAATCATCACTTTCACCCGATGTCAATGAACGTTTTTCTTTTCTTCCCTGCATCATCAGCAGAGACCCAAAAGCTTATCAGACTCCACAAGAAAAAAGTTTCAGTAAACCGAAAATAAAGAACAGCTTTGCAATGTCGCTCTAAAAAAGTAAAACTGAATAAGGGGCAGCTAATGTGGAGATGATGAGATTTTAGTGTTTCACAGCCCCTCTGGCATTTTCAAAGAAGAATAGTCGACACTTCAGACACGACAGCATGACCATTACTGAAAGTCTCCCACAAGAAGCAGAACACCCGGGCGAACAACTCCTACAATCATAACAGCACTTACAGAGACACAGCCGTGAAGAAATGGATCATAAATGAACAGTTGAGAGGAAATAAAAACATATTCTTCAGCTGGCTCCCTGTCAGACACAGACATGGGAGGAAAGTGTTTGCAAATACCCATTTTCATAATATACTTTTTAGTTTATTTTACCACAGTAATGTACTGACAGTACCTGAACTCCACCTTAAGGTTAAAAACACAATTTCTGAGGAGACCAAAAGTGTGCAGAATTAAATGAATATATGAGACAATCTGTAATATAACCATGAAATTTGGAAATATTATACATTGTTGGATGCTGATTTTCCTCGGTTTATTTCTGGTCAGTTTTATCCCAAATTGTAGCTTTTCCAAAGTGCATTTGTTTAATGCAGACCCAAGCAACATAACTGCTTTTGCCTTGCTTGACAAAAACAGACTGTGGTTAAAAAAAAAAAGAAAGAAAATAATTCGGAAATAATAATTTTTTTTTTTAATTTAAAATAAATTTTAATTCAATTTAATTTAATTTTAAAAGCAGTATGAAATAAAAATGACCTGCAAAAAAAGCTTATTTATCAAAATTTATTTACATAATTGTTTATCTTATAATGTCCTGTTCATCTATTTAATATTGAACACTTTTGGTCTCCTTAAATGTTTAAAGGGCGGGTCCATCTGTGTTCTTTTCTGGTATTTTTTAAATTAAATGGACCACTAAGCTGTGAGCAAAAAGCAATGACATAGGCTTGAGCGGCAATTGCTGATAATAACAATAATAAATATAACTAAAAGGGTTAGTTTGTATATTTAAAAGGGGTTGTGTGAGGTACTTATTCATAGTCAGTGTAATAATTTCACCACTTTACCTTGCTGTCAGACAGCCCTTTCTAACGGGGAACTTACGCCACAATATAATGCTCTTCAAAGCCACCAGACTCCTTTAACAAAACCTGTAATTTTACCTCGCAGAACATGGAAGTTGCTGCTGTACCGCTGCTTCGATCATTGTGGTATTGTGTGACTTTCGGATCCAAACTAACACGGCGTCGACAGCAACACGCTGCTTAGCTTCCAGAGGGCTCACTGAATATTGCTAATCTACCTTTGCCAGGTCACGTGGGCAAACGTTTTTAGAAGGGCATGGAAAAATAGCATTTTGATGCTAAAACGTGGAGGTTCAAACTTTAAATTTTTGGATTTGAAGACATAAGCAACACTACTGAGAAGCTACAGAATGATATAAGAACACAATAATGGACCCGCCCTTTAATGAGTGACAGACAAACATAGAAATTTAGTGTTTTCTTATTATTTTACAGCAGGTTGAAGCAATTTAGGAGTTTAATTCAAAGCCAGAATGCTTTCTTTACATGTAGCAGCTAATCAAGCTAATCAAAATATAGTGTACCGTAATATACAGCATGGATAAGTCTGGTTATATTCTATATTCCTCCTACTGTCAACAAATCAAATTAAAAGACGAAACCCAACAATGGATTGATCGTACTACCGCACCATTGTTGTCAGACAACTGTCAAAAACACATCAGTGTGTCCCACTGTTGCACTGGGTGACATGTTCCATCGTTACGACAAACAGGGGCACTGTATTTTATACAGTTCTGCTGCTGGAAATACTCATTAATCCTCTAAATGTGTATTCATCCGCAGCTGAAAATAGTCCCAAATAAATGCACTATTTCTCCTGTTTGAGCAACATTTGCTAAAAACTACAGTGCCCAGCTGTTTAACAAAATTGCTGAGCCTTTTTCAAAGATTAAACCACTTATTTGTGATCAGTTTTTAAAGCTTTACAGCAGGAACCAATGCACTTAAAGCCGTGTGCCACAGACAGTGTGGAGAAGCTGGCAGACGGACTGACACATTGTTGGTTTTGGCCTTTTTCGTGGGATTTGTTGACAGGAAGAAAAGTGTAGAAAAATGCCAGCCTTATCCTCTAAAGTGAGTTCTTGCAGTGTATGTACCTTGAAGAAATATTACACATATCTGAACACATTTCAAACACCCTGTAAATAAATAAAAACTGCTGTGCATCTCGTGCTTTCAAAGCTGAGGTTCCCCCGGTAAGTTCAGATAAGCACACTTTGAATTCAGATATTCACAGCCACTTCATAAAACTGTTTATCCTCTACGCGGGTCTGTTTTCCGCCCGCTCCGCTTCCCACTCCTGCTGGAGCAGCAGCGGTTTGTATGTTTTTCATTATTGTAACCTACAGTGCGACAGACTCCAACCACAAAAGCTTTGTGTGGTTGAGCACTTAAGCACCACCGAATGAAAGATTAATTTTAAAGTGACTACACTTGTTTTAATGTGCGGTTTTCAGAAGTGGTCTTTGTAGTTTTGCATTATGTAAAACATGTATAGAATGAATTTTTTATATCATTGCCACATGCCTTGTTCCACCTCAGCTGCCTGAAGCGGTATGCCGAACATATGAGGTTTCCTTATCCAGTGATTCATGAAAAACAACAGTTAAAAATACAGTAATGGGACTCTTTAAATCCCGATAATAAATAATACATAGTTTTAATAAATCTCACACACATTATTTCCTTTGTTGCCATGCCAACTCGGCTGGCCTTGAGAAAAAAAATACAACATGAAGCAGATAGAGCTGCTTCCTGGCTCACACACACACACACACACTCACACACTCATGAATACACTCAGACATCCTTCCTCCGCCCCCCAGTCACTTAGCAGTGTCCTGCTGATCACTGGAGGAATAAAAGAACATAAATGACACATTAAATATGAGCAGAACGGATTAAAAATGGATCACAGCTGAGATAAGTGATGACATTTTAAGATCACAGCCAAACCAGCCGGCCCACCAGCCGTACGAGGCTTTAAGCATCCTTCATCGATGCTCTTGCTTTGTCCTTCTGCATTTCCGAGTTTCAGAACGAGCCACTTTCGCCCGGTCCTTGTACTCTTAATGAAAATGTACGGCCGTGTAACCCAAGAACACGAGCCATAGGAGGGCCGTGAGAGGAGACGATTAAATATTCAAACACTGCGACCCACGGGCCTCAAGTCTTTGTCCTGCGAAGGTGTTTCACGTTTGTGCCGGTGTGCGCGGAGTGGGGCTGCTGGTAGGTTATTAAATCCATGCCTTTTGTATAGGAACGTAGGCCTGGAGATCTTATTGCAGTGAGATTGGAAACAAAAACCCCACGTCTAGAAACCTACAAAGTGTCCAGGATGCAAGATGCGATCTCAACTGTTGGTCCGAGGATGGAGACTGCAATCAGAGGTGAAGAAAACAAGATGTCGGTGCTGCTCTTTAGATTAAGAGCCTAATCAGAGGGTAGCAGCAGGGATGAGAGGATGGAGGATGGAGAGAAGGATGCAGAGAGGTCGAAAGCTGAAGAGATACAGGCTTGATGTGTGTAGATAGTCTCTGTGTGAGTCATAGCGCTAATGGCATCCAGTCTTTAGGATGAAGTCTCTCTTTCTTCGTCTATCTGGCTTTTTAGCCCCCTATCTCCGTCGCTTTAGGCTCTAGAGTTTGTAAGAGAAGAAGAAGAAGAGTTGTTGATTGTGCTGTTGTATTAATGGTTGGAGGTGATCTCAATGTCTGTCTGGCCTCTTAGGAGGCTCTTTGGACACCTGACAGCTGATCCCTTTATGTCATTATGTCTCTCTCAAGGACTTTAAGTGGCATATGTTAGCGAGAGAGAGCTTGAGAAACAGAGAATGAAAGCAAGTAACATGATACTCTACCAGTGTGATACACACAATGCCCACTCTGTGCCTCACAATAGGCCCCCGATATCGCCACTTCCCTATTGAGTCCCGGTCGCACATAACAGATTTGCTTCAACGATCCACTTTCACCTAAAACCCTCTCCCATCCGCTGTTGTCGGGCGTGCAGAGGCGCGCAATTGAGCCGAGTCCTTGTGTAGATTTCTCTCGCCCTTGTGTCTGCCAACCCTGATACTGTTTCACAGACTAGAGGGGAGAGATTCAAGTTCAAGTCCAGATATGTCTAGCCCCCTTTCTTTCACTTGTTCCTCGTTTATTTTTATCCCAAACTCAGTCTGTAAGGGGCAGAAGAGACACTGATTCAAGAGCAACCCAGACGTTTTCCCAAGGACACCCGTGTTCCCAACAGCCCCCACCAATCAAGCAACATTGTCTCGAGGGTCAGGATGGGTAGGACAATGCAGTCTATTGGGCACTATTATATTCCAGTCTATTTTTCTGTCTGTGAGGCCTGGGTCTGCAAGGATTTAGGTCCCAACTTTGTGGTTCGACCTTGAGTCCCTACAGCAGGCTTTGAGGTGGAGGTGGAGCCTGTCCCTGATGCAGGGCCTGAGGCCGCAGGAGGCAGTTGGCTGCGTTGCACTTGAGGATGCCGTGGCAGGACTGTGCGTATGGGCTGCTGGAGGGGATGTGACTGCTGTGGGGGCCGGAGCTGGTAGCCTCGGCGGTAGCGCAGTGATTGAGAGCGTAGGAGCACCCGTGTGTACTGGACCTCTGGCATGATGAGCTTGAGGCAGAGCTCCTGGGCCTGGCTCGAGAACCCACGGCTGAGATTTACTGGAAGGTCGTAGCCAACAATGTCGACTTTTCCGCTAGGCTGCCAGGGGCGGAGATCCTTGTTTTTGATCTGCGCAGCTGATCGGAGAAGCGGCATCCGCCCACCAAAGCAACTTCTCATTAACCTCTCCTGGGCTCGCCGTAGGAGTCGCACTTCCCTTGCCACACAGGCAGGACCCAGAGCTGACAGCTGGCGCCACAGGGAGGCGTTGAAGTGGTCGTAGAGACGTGCGTCTAAGGAATTCCAGGCACGGATCTTTGATGGAAGTCCTGGTGTCAGGCTCCGCTTTGAGCTCGGCGTCCGCATGTTGAGTTTAACATACAGAATGTCATCCAGGTCCCAAGAGAGGAGATGGCGAAGGAGAACCAGTGACTCATCAAAGTACTCAGCAATCATCACCAGGGAGAAAACTCGCTCCACCTCTGCCAGAAACGCCCGTGCATACGCCACATCTGTTGCTGGGCGATCCTTGTCTCCACCCAAGTCAAAGGTCAAGGTGTTGCGTGCGTACATGGAGTCCTTCTCATCTGGTCGGTAATAGCGCCAGGGCTCTTCTAAGAAAGCCTCCAGGGAGCCGTTGGGAACCCTCTTGAAGCTCTGGCAGTACTGGTTGTAGTAACTGAACAAGGATTCAAACATGGAGCCCGGCTCTCTCAGGATTGTGATATATATTGTGTCGTTGGGCATCAGGCGCTGCAGCTCTGCCTTGTTGAAGCGCATGTGGCTGGTGATGATGTTTGGCGGCAGCGTGTGTGGGTGGACAAAGTGAGCGGTGAAGGAGCGTGGGTAGCAGAACTGGTGGCTGCAGGCCTGCACGGGCAACGCCACTGTGAGGTTGTTGCGCTCCGCGAAGCGGAAAAGCAGGTTCTGCATGGTGGTGCTGGCCGTCTTGTGGGTCTTGAGGAAGGCCACATTGGTGTGTTTAGGTTTCAGGCCTGGGGCAGGGTGAGAACGGAGGGCAGGACAGCCAAGGTGGAAGGCCTCCATGGTCCTGGAGAAAGAAAAAGAAAGTAATCATTTATTTGAAGCTCCATTAGCTTCAAAAAAGGAGCAGCCACTCCAAATAATTTGGTGACATTACAGATGTAATAGCACAGACAGTGGACAGATAATGGAAGAGATGGAGGTGTAGGACAGGACTGAGGTACAACAGTAGAGCAGAAATCAGTGTACATGTGGGGAATTGAAATGAGAGGAGACAGAGAAAAGGGGGTGGACAATGAGGCAGGATAAAGCTCCTACAGGACAGAATATCAGAAACTGACGGGTGAATTCACAAAAAGATTGGAAGGCTTTTGCAGCTGCTAAACCTGCACAAATAAGACAAAAAGGAACCTTGAAATCTCAAAGCACCTGCAAAGGGTGAAATGCATCTCTAACTGTGCTGCCAAGTCGATCACCTCTCGGTGCTCCTGTGCTCTTTGCATGTATTTAAATCAAGTAATCTGCATATATTTGGTGCAAAATGCCCCCTTTCTATGTAAATGAGCCTCATTGCAAAATCAGACCAATTCACAGAGATCAACGCTAACAGTCACACGAAGTTACAGTGAAATTATTTCCGTATTCAGACAGTTGATGTCATGGACCGCGGAACGCATCTGAACAAGGGGGGGCCATAATTTCAAGTCACACGGAGGGGGTGGGGGGGCATATGCATTGAAACAGACAATATTACTGATGTATTAAATAACGTTGCGGAGCACTTTTTTTTATTCCGACGCCACACAGTCACATCTACAGTACACGCATGAACACGAACACATGCTTGCTCAGATTAACCCCTCTGATCCCACTCTAACATTCACACA
>NC_065522.1:21804662-21821809 GCF_006386435.1 Epinephelus moara | reverse complement strand
GACAGACAGACAGACAGACAGGTGGAACAAGCGGCAAATTGGTATGAAAGCTGGTTCAGGGCATATTCGTCCATTTATGAATAAATATGGAGTGGAAACGCTCATGCATGTGCACCAAGTTCCTGTGTTGACATCCTGTCGCTAGGCTACATCTTCTTCTTCTTTTTCTTCTTCTTCTACTGTGTAATGGCGGTTGGCAAACAGCGAATTGGCCCATTATCGCCACCAACTGGTGGAGTGTGGATCAAAATGACTATTACTATTTGCGTTGGGTCCCGCCAGGTCCCAATGCAGCCCTCTATGTCAGAGTACAAAAGTTACCCGGGCCATGGCCCCCCTGGCCCCCCCGGTTCCGCGGTCTATGGTTGATGTTAACTCAAGTACAGTGACAGGCCGGGATATTGAATTGCAAATATGGCTTCTCTCTGTCATGTTTAAATTCCTTGCCTGAAGTTTTGAGGAATGCCTCTGCACCTCATCGCTCAGGACCTGTAGCTCGCAGTCTGAAAATTTGTTTGTTTTTTCTCGCTGCCATTATTCTGCCTACTGTGTTTTTGCTATAAAGACAACGTTGACACTTTGCCACATGGATAATTGCAATCAAATGCAAAAAAAGGGGAAAATTGCACTCAGCTGCAAAACTTTAAAGGCTTGTTTATGCTGTAATATGGTGCGAAATTCATGGTGCTACAGCAGCCTCAATCAATTCTTTAGCCCCGTTTCCACCAAACACTTTCGGTATGGTACCTTTGGAACCAAAAGTAACCCTTCAGACATGGTACCTAGACCCTAGTGTTTCCACCGCAAACAGTTCTCTTAAATATGGGCAGGCTGTCGTCACTCACTGCTCCGTCCAGCACTCACTGTATTTCCTCATTACCAGTGACACAGATGGAAGTCTGCACCTCATTAATCGTCCACAGAACGAACATTGAGAACAAAATAAAATAGGTTGCAGTGAGAGTCTCTCTCAATGGGATATTTAAAAATAGCAGGTTTGTGCGTTTAGTCCTTCTAAGGCAAGCTCAGGGTTTTAGTGTTGCCGTAGCCCTTCTCCGAGTGAGGATTAGAATATCTTCCATTCACATAACTCAGCCGAAATTAGTATGCTGATGGATTCATGTCCTCAACTCATACACTAGTAACATTTGAGTAAACGTTCTACCTTAAAAGTTGCCGGCAGTCAGCCCAGTGAATTAAGTTATTTTCTCTCCGATGCAAAACATCCTTTCATTTTATAGTTACAGTTTACTAATAAATCTCTCCACAGTATGAACAGTGGTTACATGAGCCTCAAAACCAGCCACAACTCAGTCCTGAGCAGAATGACCTCCCTCTACTGACCAATCAGACTGCAGTGTTCACAGCTCCACCTTTTAGTACCAGATCTGTGTGCTAGGTACCCCAACAGACGGGGGACCAAAAATGGGGACGGTACAGAACGATTCTATTGGTACCATCCACAACTTTTCACAGTGGAAACTGAAAAAAAAGCATACTGAACTAACTGTACCGTACTGCTTGGTGGAAACAGGGCTTTTGTGAAATTGCCCTTGAAAGTGCAAGAGAATATGAGGTATGTCTGAACTGTTTGTACTGCATACTATAACTGGGTGATTAATCAGGTCAATATTATCATTGATTGACTTTCAGGGGAATCTGAAGCCACCTTCACACATGCACTACAAATCTGAAATTATCTATGCACTACCTGGAGAAGCTGTATGTGAGAACGCAAATGTCTGAGTCAGATGGACATTAAACCAGTTTACCCTGCCAGCTCCCTAGCACAATATCTGTGTGATGTCCAATTGAACCCATACATGAATAGAGCAGGTTACTGTCACAACGACCTAGTATATGATGGTGCGATCACTAGGCTTGCGCAAAACTGAAAGAACACAAATGTCCATGCGGGTCATTTACACAAATACGGCAATTAAAACGTCTAACTGTAGAGTTTGTGGGAACTTCTGTCGTGGAGGTTGGACACTGAAATCGTCAGACAAATTCAATAAACAGCAAGAAACTTGGTAGTTCATGAACGAATTATGAACTGGGATTTACATTTCTCTCCTCTCCTTGTTGTAAATGTGTATGACATGTTATTGGGAGAACTATCTGTATCATAATGACATTGATTTCAGCTCTGTTAGATGCTAATACTGGGCAATTTTTGCATGTGCAATGTGTAAAAAGTCACTATAGGACTTAATACAAAACTTAAGTCTTTGCCTTTCCTTATTCCCAAAAAAGATGGTAAATAATGACACAGGATGCATCCAGAGTATCACTGTGGCCAAATTCTAATTAAGATGAATATTCATGATACAATTTTACCACAGCCACACAGCTAAATATAAATTACAGAGAGATCCAATCACACTTTTGTATTGGGAGCATACACACTGAATACTCTGCAGTATTACAGCTTGTCCTTTCACTGCAGACTGAACCAGAGGGTCAGATATTTAAAAGGTGTGGAAACAATGTGCGGAAAGTAAAGAGACGAAGGGCAGAGCAATAACGGAGACAGTAAAGACAGGAATGTGAAAAAGGTTTTATGAGCAAAACGTTAAGTTGAAAAGGCTGCGAGAACAGAACACAGGGCTGTCAAAGATCTACCATCGCTCTGCTTTTATAATTGGTCCCTCGACCATTCAGTGTCTCCATATGAGTATTATAATAAGCCAGTCCTGCTATTAATTTGACGTGAGAAAGAAGAAGACAGACATCTTCATCGTAATTAGCGCCATATGAACCTATAGAGAGACAGAGGATATATAATGTAAGTGTTTCCATATGGGCATGTTTCAATCACTTACCAGCTCAAGTGGCCCCCATGGTGCAGCAGTAGACTGACAGTACTGATGGCGACGAAGACGAGGAATATCTTCTTCTGCGACATCTCTCTCTGCTTCACTGGGCCTGCGGGAAGTGGAGAAGAAGAGCGAGAGTGAGCAGAGAACATGAGTAAAGGTAGAGCAGGAGAACGAGGGCAGGTAGAGGTGTAATGGGAACGCGAAAATGAAGATGAGGTGGAAGCATGGTGAAAATGGGAGACAGGGAATTAGGGGAAAACGAGACGGAGGGAGGTTCAGGGGGGAGAAAAGATGAAAGGAAGCAGAAATGAGGAGTGAAAGGACAGGAAGAAAAGAGGAGAGAGTGAACAAGAGGAAGAGACAATCACGGTGAGGAGGATTCACTCTGCAAATAATGGCCGGTATCCATTAACGAGGGAGGGTAGTGAGGCTTGGCTTTTGTCACTCCGTAATAATACAGTGAATGACACCTTCATTACCTTGCACAGCTGTAATAGTCACACTCACTGCTACACCCTTTTATATTCTCTTGGCTCAAGCCATGGACAGATGGCCCCGTGCATTAGGTCCTGTCAGTAATAAGGGACGTGCATATGTGAAAAACCAACTGCACTTCACAGTGAGAGTGCTCTGTGGCAGAAACTCCCCGTGTCACTTGACCCGCCAAAACGCCACGACAGCAATGGAACCTGGGAAGGAGTCCAAGCCTCTCTCGGCGGCATCTCACTTGCATAACAATGGCCGACGTCTCTCTCCTTGATTACACTGTCCTGTTAGCGTCCGCGCACATGCCAACAGTCACCAAAGCCAGCTCGCGTTACTCAAAGCGGCGGCTTTTCACATCGCGTAAACCATTTGGAGGATGGTTTCATCCGAATCATGGCGGTGGAGCATGTGTGCATCAATTTTAGGCATGGCTGGTCCCAAGGGGGGAAACTACTGACCATGGCAGTGTTACTGCCACCCACTTAAGTAAATTGGATCATTAAGGGTTTGCTGCACAGACAAGGATTTTGGTGTGAGAGTAAAATGTGTTAAATCTGGCTCAACATACTGGTGCTTTGATTTAGATTCATGCAGCCTGTTTTTCATTTGTTTTTAAAGGCAGCAACTGAGTATTAATTTTTGATTAATCGACTTCTCATTTAGTCTATAACGGAGCTTTGATTCCCTGCCTGAACCCGTTTGAGCGGGTCAGGCCCTGCGCTTGAATCAGGTCGGGTTCACTTCAATTTTCCAGTGTTTTTCCCTCTAAATGCAGACCTTATAGTCAGCGTAACGCCATGAATAATGTATGGGCTGTGTTGCCGTCAACCCATCCTGTCTCTCGCCTCTCATTAATGAGGAGAAATGTTGTACAATCTCGATTTAATATATGTGGCATATGACAGTTTTTGGGGCTGTGCTGAAAATTCTGCAGGAGAAGACACATGTCAGAGGTAGTATCATACCGCATTGCAGTGTTGTAGTCAAGACCACCCAAACCGAGACCAAGTCGTGACCAAAACCAGACCAGTGCAAGTCCCACAATGCAAGATAATAAAATGTGGAACATGCAAACAATAGGCGCTCCTCAAATTGATCTTCGAAAGAACTGCAATCCCATAAAAACTCCCACAGAAAACAAATTCGCCTCATTAACCTCTTTTATTGCCATATGAATGTATGTATATGTGTACCATGAGAAATGCATTCATTTTCCATAACTGCGTATCCTGTGAGAGGTTGCGGGGGTGCTGGAGCCTATCCCAGCTGACATTGGGCGAGAGGCAGGGTACACCCTGGACAGGTCACCAGACTATCACAGGGCTGACACATAGAGACAGACAACCATTCACACTCACATTCACACCTACGGACAATTTAGAGTCACCAGTTAACCTGCATGTCTTTGGACTGTGGGAGGAAGCTGGAGTACCTGGAGAAAACCCATGAAGGAGTTCGAACCAGGAACCCTCTTGCTGTGAGGTGACAATGCTAACCACTGCACCACCGCGCCATCATGGCATTGCAGAAGGGAATTTATATGTGGAAATTTTCCTTTGCTTTCCATGCACAACCAATAAACATTCACTAAGGCGCTGAAATCAACTTAACCATCTTTTTTGCACAGGTGATTTAGTGATACTCCTACAATTGTGGTCTTGACTGGTCTTGAAATAAAAACCAGAGTCTCTAAGACCGAGACCAGACTGAATAAAAAGTCTGAGATAAGACGAGATAAGTGTAAGTTTGGGCTCAAAACTGTTCCTGTGGTTCTGGTTCTGGAAACTGGGGAGATTCATGTAGAGTCAGTCATTTTTGGGGCATAGCGCTAGTTGATATAGTGTCTAAAAATAGTTTCCAGAGCCCAAGATGACATCCTCAAAGTGCTTGTTTTCTTTGACCAAGAGCCCAAAACCCCCAAAATCTCTTCACTGTGATACAAAACAGAGGAAAAACAGCAATCCTCACACTTTAGAAGCTTGAACCAGCAAATACTTTACTTTTTCTGCCTCATAATGACTTGAATTATTTATCAATGATTTAAATAGTTGGCCAAAACCTCATTTCGGCACTTTAAAAAAATATTTTAATTCTAAACTTACTGTCAAAAAACAACACACAACAAAGAGTCACCCCTCTGTGCACAAACACAAAGCTCATAAATAGGCATGAGACGGGACATCATTTCATGTGCAAATTAAACAACTGTGGGGGAGAAAAGTGAGCCCCGGCTTCTAAGTACAATCAAGATATGTTTCCCAAATAGTAATTAAGCATTCAGCGAAGAACTGACAGCTGACCTCATGTCGAGATGTAGAAGATTAAGAGAGAATCGCGGAAACTGACATTCTTTTTTTTCTCTCAGTCCCAAAACAGCTGGGTTTGTGCTGCTTCGGTAGTTTGGCTCAGCAGGAACGAGCGTAAACACACACATATGCAGGCACACACACAAATGCACAAACACACTAAGCCTACTCTACTAAACAGCCACTAATGCTCTCACTCTAATTGATGCACAGATTGCTGTAGACACAGTTTGGTTGTTTTTTGGCTTGTTAATCTTTTGTCGATGTCAATACAGCGTGTCCTCTGCCCCACTGATGGCCCAATAATCGGACCACAGCTGCAGCTTATATTTTTCCTCTTTTATTCTGTTTTTCGAGTTCAGTCAGTTGAGTTGATATTGAGACACTGAGGGATGCAAAGACTCTGCAAATACAAAGAATGAGGCAGAATTAAGCCAAATAGAATCCTATTTTTATTATATCTAAATTATTCAACTAGCATTTCAAAACCCAGGGGACTGCCCATTGTGCCAGCAGCACAAAATTATAAAGCCCTGTTAGTCCGAAAATGTCCCATTGGACCAAAAGCCCATTTCTCTAACAGCCTGTTATCCTAAAAACACACAACCTTCACCAGAAAAAATGTTTGCTTTGTTCATTTCTGTAAATCAAGGCTACATAGGTTTGTCAACAACACAGTGATTCACATGTGATTAGGTTCAAGGTACAAAAATCACCTGTTATGGTTGGGGAAATATGTTTTGGCTTAATACACCCGCATTTGGTGACACAAACACGTGGTTAGGTTTTGGCAACGTGAGCATGTGGTTAGGTTTAGAAATAAAAAAAAGGGTTTGGCTTTACATTCATACTAGTCCATACCCATTGAGTGCGCAGTTGCCCACGTACAGTTTCACATGGTGTGTGTTTGGGATACTGACAGTTTCTGTCATTATGTACAGCATACCATACCATGACTTAGTCATACCAAAAATGAGAAAAAACAAAACATTGGTCCACAGGGGGAGCCACAGCGATCGGTCACATTTTAGCCATTTTTAAGCATTTTCTGTTGTTATAGCGCCACCCAGTTGCCAATTAGAGTTGAATTTCTCCAGTCACCTTGAGGCGTCCTGTTCTACATATCTACCAAGTTTAGTAAAAATCCATATGGCGGTTAGGCCTAGATAAGAAATTAGCTCTCTAGCGCCCCCATTTTGTTTGATGGGGTCAATAATGGAGGGGTCCCCTCAGATTATGTGTGGTCATATGCCTACAAAGTTGCGTGGTGATGGGTGAAACCCTTGAGATGTTATACACCTTTATGTGATGAGCCACGCCCTCCGCAATATTCATTGCCTTATAGAAGCTCAGTTTTAGTAAGTTTTCCAACTTTTGCCAAGAGGGAACTTTAGATATTGGTCCCTAGATTATGTTCACCCAGTTTCATGCAGATCGCTCAAACTTCCTAGGAAGAGATCCATTTGAAGTGTTTTTCAAAAAATTCAAAATGGCGGAAAATCTATATAAGCGGAAGTTATGGGTTCTTGAGGCAAATGTGTTCCTCATGAGGAGAGGCATCTCTGTGCAAAGTTTCATGTCTCTACGACATACGGGGCATGAGATATGCCCATTCAATGATTGCAATTTCAATTGGTTGCTATAGCGCCCCCCTTTGGCCAATTGATGTAATATTGCTTCATTTGCATCCTCCCATGACCCTCTACCACTGTGCCAAATTTCACATGGATTGACCAAGTCAGTGAGGAGAAAAACGTGGAACAGACACACAGACACACCTACACACAGACATTCATCATTATATAGTAAGATGGGAGGTGAACATCGGCCTCCTACACAGACATTCATCATTATATAGTAAGATGGGAGGTGAACATCGGCCTCCTGGGTGAAAGTCCGTGATTGTTGGATTTATCCACCACCTCTCCCAACCACCCCAGTTGGACTTTTTGCTCCCTTAACTTACGTTGTCCAGTCGTGCTTCCTTGTTATACCTTCAGACTCCTTTACACACCAATAGTGCCTGGCTGCGTATAATGCTGACATAAAAGGACCGCTTTTTTCATCAGTACCTGATGCAGAAGTCACTGGATGACTTTGGAATGAGTCTGGGTTGGCACAAAGTTGCTGGAAAAGCAGGGATGGGGTGGTAAAAAAACACCTATTTTAAGTGACCCAAGCACTGGTGGGAAATGCTGCAAAGGTTCGGTAAAAACACCCGGGATCAGCGGCTCAAATGCCGCTGTGAAGGGCCATGAAGGGTCAGTAAAAACACCTGCTATCAGTGGCTTAAACGCCGCTGAGAAGCACTCTGAAGGGTTGGTTAAAACACCCAAGATCAATGGCTTTAACACCACTGAGAAGCATCCTAAAGGCTTGGTAGAAACCCCTGGGATCGGTGGCTCAAATGCCACTGGGAAACTGGAACTAAATGCAGGGAGTGTGTATTTTCAGAGAAAGAGGACTTTGGAGCAGTGGACATGTATTTTGGGATAATGGGCTGTCGGAGAAAAGGACTTTCAGTCGAGTGGGACAGTTTTTGGACTAATGGGGCTTCAGAATTATGGGCCGTTAGAACAAAGGCATGGCACCAAAAACCAAAAGATATTTAATTGGCAATGACCAAAAAAAGCAAAGCACTTGAGTCAATTTTCACATTTGAAAAGCTGAAAACACATTTTTAGTATTTTTGCGTCCTAAATCGTTTAAGAAAAACTAGGAACACCAGTGACAAAACATCAGCACAAGAAACAGGACATTTATACGGCTCCAGCAGGCAATACAACCAATTGTCTATCACATTTCAAACTGATTTCAGAGCTCACCCAGCGAGCCCTTGAAAGGCACAGTTTGGCTCTAAGTGCAAGGCTTAGTTCTTCCACTAATGTTTCACATCACATCGGCTTTTAGAGAAGGTTCTGGCAAGATTCAGCTAAAAAAACCAAAACAACTCACAGCACTTTTAAGGTTGGAGAAAGGTTCCTTCGTACTCTTTAATAAATAAAATGTTCTTTTTTAAAAACATGTTTCCTCTCCCCTTTACATTGTTCCGGTTTTGTGTGAACCCAGCCTGAGTAGTTGGAGATATTCGTGTTTTCCTCCCCTTCAGACGAAGCCATTATATCTTGTACAGCATGAAAAACAACCTCCAGTGACTTGAAAATTGCCAGAGCTGGATAATCCATCGCATTAAACACGACATTTTAATGTGGTCCTGCCACAGTTTCTGCTTTATTTCTTTTTCACCGTGCCCGAGTCGAGTGTTTTCATATCTGTGCCCTCGTCACATCGTCCTCTCCTTATTGTTAATCACCTAACACAGACAGGAGGAGATTAAAAGTCTCTGCCAGGACATACTCTCTGAAAAATATTTCACCACAGCAGCTTTATTGTCAGATCTCTTTGTGTTTAGCAAGGGGAAGAACAGCAGTTTGGATTCTATAAACAGCGAAGAAAAACCCTGAAGGTGTGTGCAGACTGAAGTGAATATTAGAGGTGACATAATTGTGTACAAACAAAAGGGAAATTCACCCTCAGAGGCCAAAATCTGTGTGAAAATTGGGCTCATTGGGAAGATGCAAGACTCTAATTGAGGAATGTTCAGAGACAAGAGAATTACAGGAAGGGATCTGTTAGAAGCAAGCAAACACTGCCAAAACAATCCAGTAAAAAGCCCTATTTGCACAGGACTTGAACGTCTAGTAATTTGTAATAAGATCATCTGTGATCTTAATCCCATACAAATCTGCAATATCTATAGTTTTTCAAGCACAAATTTCAGCGCAAATTACCTAACATATTTAGACAAATATAGAGGTTATTAGATAATATAAGTCCCATGCATATCTGCTTTTATGTGTATTTTCTGCGTCTCTTTCCTGGACGAGAATAATGGATGCTGTCTTGGCAATTATAGATGAAAGTTCTGACAGCTTTTTGGGGCGCAGGAGGCTTGTCTGCCTACACAACATGGAGACCCATTCGCAGAAAGAGCAACCTCAAATCATCAGAAGAGCAAAATTTCAAAAGATAATGAAATGGCTGAATGCACGACACCATGGGGTAAGGAACATTGTCTCTCTTTCAGCAGGCTCGACAGTTATTATGTCTAGTGTCTTGACATCATGTCTGGGAGATAATTTGACTTAATTTGAGTCAACTACAGACTTTTCTCATCCCGTGTGAAAGCGCCGCATGAAATACAGGCGTGGGAGGTCATTTCTAAATCACATAAGGTCCCTGGTTATACAGTCCTTATGAGAATAGGGCTAAATTGTCACTAAGCAAAGGCGAAAAACACGACAAATGACGCTGAATCCATAGACTGTATGGATGTAACTACGCATTGCTGCGACGCCGACCGCATCAGCTGTGATGGTCGGCTTGGTAGCATCAAATCTACTCCTGTGCATTTCCAGCTGCTCCTCCTTTTCCGTAAACATGGACCAAAATCGAAGAGAGGTTAATGAAGAAGTCTGTAAATATGTGTCCAACTCTTTTTTAACCCTTAAAGACCTTGAACAATGTTGGGGTTGCCTGTCCTGTATTTGATTTTCTAGGATATTTAAGCAGTCAGCATCAAGTGCGGCACATCGTGTTTTTCAGGACAGCTTCGCTAGTGTCGTGGTTAGAGCACTCATCTTCTAGGCGGAAGGTCCTGGGTTCGAATCCTGCCGGGGTCGACGTCAGCAAAGGCATGCGGTCGCAAGAGGTTCCCAATGCCGAACCAAACGGGATCAGATCTTAAGGAGGCTTCGGGATAAGACAGTAACTCCAGAATCTGAACCAAGTCCTCAAGGAGGACACGTCTCAAGCCCGTTGTACACGGGAGGCTCCAGATGTAAAAGTGGATTCATTCAGGAGAGCTTGAAGTTTCAGTCTAACTTATTTTTCATTTGTCTGATAATGGATAAAAGTTTTGTGCCAGTCTGTCAAGTGGATGTTGAGATATTTCACAAGATAAGTGGAAAAAAAATCGCTATAGTCAGCAAGTTGGCAAACTGATTCAGTATTGCTAATATCATACACCAATACATATCTAACATTTGGTAACATTAGCTACCTGTTGCCACCATAAACTACTACATTTATTTGGCCACAACCTCTAGTGGCCATCGTAATTATGACGGGAGCAAAGGATGAGGTCAGGGTTCATGTTTAATCTGCTTCCTGTTTCATTTTGTAGGTTCTCTCCTCATGCGTCGTGTCTGGTTTTACTTCCTGTCTCTGTGTGTTTTCCCGCCTGTTTTCTGTCACACCTGTCTCGTTAGTCCTTCCCTGTTCCCAGAGTCTTCCCTTCACACCTGTTCTGAATTAGTCTTGATTGCTCCACCCTAGTGTTCCCCTCCACACCCTTTTTGTCAGCCAATCCCCATTTCCCTCCTTTTGCCCGTGTCTTCCCACTCCAGCTGTGTCTCGTTCTTGTGATTAGTTTTTTGTGTATATATACCCGTGTGTTTCCCTTTGTTCTTTGTCAATTCATCTGTGTTCTTGATGTGGTCCATGCTCTGTATCCTGCCTGATATCTTGTGTTTGGATTTTTTGCCTGACTTCATTTTGTTATTCCCGGTCGGTTTGGTTTTTGTTCAGCTTTAATTTGGAGTTTTGGTTGCTTGCTGTATCTGGATGTTTTTTGCCGGCTGTATTAAAGTGGGCAAGATTACCTCATATGTTTTGATGTATCAGCCTGATGGCCCGCGGGTATTAAAAGCCATTAATAATACTACTGATAATGTTTATAAGCCATCAAAGGATGTCTTATTTTAAACTGACTGCATATGTAATACACATATATCTCTAAAATTATGTCACAAACATACTTACTTTGACCCAGGCATATTTTTTACATCTAACTGCAGCCGTTTCACAACATTAACCACATGTTTAAAACATTACTGTAATTTTCCTGTAAAATGGAGGAACATTACAGACATTTTTGAGGTTCTTGCTTTTGATTTACCTCCAAATAAGTGTTTAGATAAGCTGACAAGTCCTCCAACTTATTACTATTCTTGGCATAGTGTTGTAACCTATAGTTATGATGGCTAAAACTTTGGAAAAACACCTAAACTGTAATAAAAAGTTTCTGTTTAACATCTGTATTTTTGTAAAAAACACTTGGATGAAGGGGAACAGGATGAACTTTTCATTGCTATCCTTAGAAATGTCGCCTTTTCCAGGTCGGTCAATTACATTTAGTTACACCGGCCTCTTCCGCTCGAGGTTAGGTCCCATTTGCATAGGAAAATGTCACTGTAATACCTGTTGTGAATGAAGCATTAATGAAACGAAGCACAAGCTGATCCGCCTTCAGTCAGAGAGTAGTGGGATGCAGTGAAATGACGCCACGCAGCAGAGATGCAGGGGGCTGTTTCTTTGTGGTAAGAGGAGCTGGTTCGTAGCTCTGAGCATGTGTGTGTGTGTGTGTGTGTGTGTGTGTGTGTGTGTGTGTGTGCAAGGGGATGGAGGTAGATCAAGTGTCACAGAGAGTTAATAAGAAAGGGATTTAAGTGGCTTTCAGCAGACAGACTCGACCTCTCCCCTTCATCCACCCTCATCTGCTGCCATCTTCTCCTCCCTTCACCTCTTCCTCCTCATCTCCTCCTTCGCCACCAACACTCTAGCCTCTTTAATTAAAAAGGTCTGATTAGGTTTCTCTTACGATCGCTGCAGATATGAAAGCGCAGCGAAGGGGACACCTGATCCCCCTGTTGGCGGACAATGATTTCAACAAAGGAGACAGACAGGAGAGGAGATACCTTATCTCATTTGTGTATTGATTTAATGATTAAATGAGGGATAATCCTCCAGGAGGTGTGTGTTGTAAAGGATTTCAACACATGACGTGAAGGTAAAGAAACAGAGAACTAATCCTTTAGCTTGGATCTCAGAGTGGATTATCCCCCCTGCACTCGCCAAAGATTTAAAATAATTCACTGGTTTATTATTGATTGTTTTGGACTCAGGGGTGAAAGGTCAGGAGGGAAAAGTATGTCACTCCCATATGGCTAGCAATGTTGTTTAGGACGGTCATTAAAACTGAGCCAGAGCACATGTGCTTTTAAGAGTTTTAACACCAACAAACACTGGATTTTTGAGGCTGATATCAATATTTACATATAACAGATAATGAAGTATCAATGTCAATGTTGCTTTTGTTAGTTGCAGCAATGGCTTTGAGCCGCTAGTTCTGCTTGTTAGCTGGTGAACGGCAGCAGAGCGAGCAGCAGCCGGCCGCGGTCTTCACATCTGTTCCCTGCAGGACTCCACCACTCTGATACGAACTGTCCCGAGAATATTTATGGTTTGATGCTGTTTGACAGGCAGGTCGGAGGCTCGGCTATCTGTGACTGTAGCTGTGCTGTGTTTTCTCTGTATGAGCTGCAAGTTTCGTTTCGTCTCTGTGAGAGAACACGAGTTTAAATCTCCACACTAACATGTTGCAGATTGAAAAACAATTCAGGCTGAAATAAAGATATTTTTCTGCTTCTTAACAGTGAGATCGATAAGTCAGAATTTAAGAAGAACCTGGGTACAAATCTTGGTCGTCTCGTATCAGTTATATACAGCGTTTTTAAGTTTTTAAGACTATAAAAAGAGTTCTTTCACGTCACAGGTGTCAGGTTGTCCGTATGCCCCAAACTGTGTATCCTTGGATTTTTTTTACTGTAAATTGTAAACTAAGCAAGGCAGATAAGAAAATCAGCAAAACACACTAAAGCCAGATCCTGGAAATCCACTCTGAGACCAACTTTACAAACCTGGCTTACTGGACTATACAATTAAGGGTAAATATTCTACCTTTAATAAGATATGGGGCCGTGGTTTTATGCCATTTGTGGAGGGATAGAAGGCTACATGTGTCTGGCTGTTTCTATCTCTTGAATGCAAAATTGTTATGTGCTTTTTTCTTCTCCCCTTCCTCTCTTTTAGTCTTTCAGTATTTGTACAGGTAGCATTTCTGAATATTTATTTTGAACCTTGGAAAAATACTCATTGTATTGCCCTGTCGTAGCAGTTGTTAATAAGATGATGCCTTACTGTTTTTTTGGACCTTATACCTTACCTAATGTAGTGTATTAAAAAGCCAATTAACACAATTGTTTAAAACACAGAGATGTTGAGCTTTTCAAATGATGATCAGTAACCATGTGCTCGTAACTCGTCCCTTAAACTTGTCAAAAACTGTCTAAATTGAACTTTAACACAACCTGACACCCTCATTTTCATCTCTGATACCTGCATTTGCATAACTGGATTAGTTTAAAGAGTAATGACCAAAAGTCGACTAAAATGTCATGAGTTTTCATTGACTGAAACTAGACTAAAGCTATAAAGGATAAAAATGACAAAAATGTGGCTAAAACTAATAAGCATTTTCATCTTAAGACTAAAGTGGGATTTAAAGTTGTGCGGCAAACATTACGCAAGTCGCCTACACCATTGTGAGCATTTATACATGTGCAGTGGTGTGTCTGCGTCACTCTGCAGTTACACCTCCAAAACACTATTGACGGTGGGGTTTCTGTGAAGTGCTGTTAAGTTTAGTTGATTCAAAACACACATTAAACACACATAAAATGTGTCTTAATAGCGTCAATTTCAAACACAAGTACACAAATCAGCTTCACTATAACTCGCAGCATTCACAGACAAACACTTGTCTTTATCTGGACACATTTTCCCCACAAATACAACATGCTAACGTTATTAGCACAAGCCTATGGCATTTTACATTGGATAAATTAACCAAGCGGCTAGCGCACTTTTCCTCTACTCATATGAAGCCAGAGACAACAGCAGCATTTAACAACGCTAACGTTACAAAATTCAGCTCCATTACAACTCACAAGGTTCACCAACAAAACAAACTGTCTTATTCTAAACATGTTTTCCAAACAAATACAACATGCTAACGTTATTAGCACAAGCCTATGGCATTTTACATTGGATAAATCAACCTAGTGGCTAGCGCAATTTTCCTCTACTCATATGAAGCCAGAGACAACAGCAACATTTAACAAAGGTAACGGTACAAAATTCGTCTTCATTACAACTCACAAGGTTCACTGACGAAACAACTGTCTTATACTAAACATGTTTTCCAAACAAATACAACATGCTAACGTTATTAGCACAAGCCTATGGCATTTTACATTGTATACTTTAGCTTAGCAATGATGAACCAAGAAATGTATTTATTTGTATTACATATAATATTGGCCCGCCAATATATCAGTCATGCTCTATTTTTAAAATAGACTCTGAGCTAATTACACACTTATTTTCATGGTGGTATAATAAATATAATAACTATGAGCAGACAGTTGTAAACGTCACATAACTTTTGATAGTATCTGACAGATTATTTCAGCTTCTGCTTTTTGCTTGTGTGACATTCTGGATTTGAGCTCATTTCAGAGCACTGGATCTATTTTTTTGTGACAGTGTGGTAGTTTTTTCTTCTCCTAGTGTGTGTGTGTGTGGCTTCGCCTGCTTACTAACACAATGTGACTTCAGATGGAGGAGGTGTGAAGGAATTATTCTCACATCTCCCTTAAATTCTTCCCGCAGGTGATTCAAACTTTATTTCCTCTCTTTCCCCCCTTTACTTATTTTCTTTCTGTCTCTTCTATCTTTCTGTCAGTTTGCCTCCTCCTCTCCCAGAGGTCTTTTTTTTATGTCGCTGCTGCTGCTGCTGCTGCTGCAGTGTGAAAATGTGCTATCTCCAAAATGTCAGCTGTTATAAATCAATGAAAAAGAATGGAAGAAGTTTTGAAAGAGTTTAGACTTGTGTTAAGTTTGAACGCAGGGTGAATGTCACAGTCTCTGGCTCGGCAGAAATAAAGCGGTGACACAAACAAATAGAGGATTACAATTCAAAGACATGTAATACACACGCACACACACACAAACGGACAGGCAATGGAGACAAGCTGCCATGCACGACATGATACAGGAACAAAAATAACAACTGTATTCCCCACACACATACACAGATGTTCACCACACACATACTTCCCCCCCAGACACACAGAGCTGAACCTAATGAGCGTATGAAGGTAGCTTCATGCTCCGTCCTGCGGGGAAACAGCAGCTGCTTCACTCTATGATCTTGTCATCTGCACTGATCTCATATGATAACCTCTGAACTCTCCTAAGGGACTTTTATACCTCAAATGATCTGTAAGCTTTTACAAAAATAACACACACACACACACATTTTAGACTCTGAGCCTGCATGTTTTCATCAAATTTACGAGACTATAACTCTCTGTGCGTCCAAACCAGCCGATATACCAAGCCATGACAAATGATAGCTCATGCACATATGTCAGCTTGTCACCCCTCCCTTTCCCTCCTTAAACACACACACATGCACAGCTGTTCGGAGCCCAGCCACCAGGGAGATGACCCACAGTGCGGCCATCAGAAACAGGATGACTGTTGCTCCAGGAAACCAAGGGCAAAGCCTGATGTACCATCAAACGCTGTGAATAGATGCACACTCTCAGACCTGAGGGGTACATTAGCATTAGTGCTGCCCTTCAACAGCAATGTGGGAGATGCTAGATTGTGTTAAGCCGGTGATTTTGGGCTAACAGGCTATGTAAGATACCGTAAGAAAAACATGGCCCGACGGCATTTTGAAGCTTCATTTGGGATATTAATGAAAGCTGCTGTGTGAGTGACGAACATGGGTTAAAGGGTCAGTTCACACAAACCACTGCTGTTGGCCCTGGTGGTGTTTAGTCATGCAGATGGTTTGGGTTTTGTGGCATTTTTACTGACTTTGAATTGTATTATTTTGGATACAAGGTCACATGGCTTACTTTTTTTGCCACTGTTATTTTTGAAGCTTTTCCGCTGACCTCGGAAACTGGCTTGTCATTTACATAAAGTTACCTGGTTATTTAACTACAAATCATCCCTGATTAGGCTCGAACCGCTAACCTTTGGGTTAAGTTTCATCATGACTCGATATTAGATCGATTCTTTGGATAACCATAAGATATTTGCTGATATTACAGTCTGTCACATTTCAATTTGATTCAATTTAAAGGCCTGCAATTGATATGAGACGATATTTGTTAATATCCTCATTAGGGATGGCCCGATCCCTTCACAAAGATTGGTATCTGGTCAATCAAGGCATCTTTTAACTGATCAGCATCAGCTATATTGAGCTATGTAGAGCCTGATCCGATCCTTTATTTTACATCAACTGGTGCTTTTTTTAACCTGTGAAGCTTTCATGCACAGCAATGCAATGACTACAGCTGTCATCGACTCCCATGGCAAAACACTACATGCTATAAAGGACAGCAAAATGCAGAATGAGACTGTTAATCTTACTATATAATGACGAAAACTCTGTCTGTGTGTGTGTCTGTTCCACGTTTTTCTCCTCACTGACTTGGTCAATCCATGTGAAATTTGGCACAGTGGTAGAGGGTCATGGGAGGATGCGAATGAAGCAATATTACATCAGTTGGCCAAAGGGGGGCGCTATAGCAACCGATTGAAATTGCAA
>NC_065522.1:21793250-21804289 GCF_006386435.1 Epinephelus moara | reverse complement strand
AATCACGGAAACTGTCAGTGTGTCATTCTATCAGTCAGTCATTCTGTCTGTCCCACGTTTTTCTACTCACTGACGTGGTCAATCTATGTGAAACTGCACATAGGCATTGAGGATTGGCATAGGTAGAAGGTGACAAAGCTACCAATGGGTATGGACTAGTTTATGTTATATACCGAAATCACAAGCACTCATTTAATTTCAGTTCACTGTGAGAAACGCCTTTTTCATCTGTGGCACATGGTGTTTCACTGCCCAGCTTGGGGGAGAGAATGGAGAGACAGACAGTGGTGTAGCGCTGACGACACCCATACTCACCATGCCACTGCAAACTCAACAAAAGACCCGCCAGCAAAAAGCCTATAAGAGCAATTTCTTAATTAATCCGCATAAAAGAAGTCGAGAAGATGAAACATAAACACTCAGCGAAACACAGTTGATCAAGGTGACAAAGGCTGCACCAAACCAACAAACACTGGAGAATTATTCTCTTAAAGGTGCCGAGAAAATCCTTTGTGACAGCGACAAGGGTTTGTAATGTTCCTCTGCTGCTGTCAGCCGTCATTTTAGGCAGAACTGTCGCGCCCTCCTCCACACCTTTCACCTCCAGCCATCGTATCCAGAGTCCAGGATGAGCTCAACAACGGCTCATTCCTCCACTCATCCAGATCATCAGCACTTCTCTATCTTCCTCTCATCTCATCTTCACCACCTCCACCACCACCAGTGTCTAGACCCCAGTTGGTTCTCTATTAGACCCTCATTAAACCATACCATCTCTACAGGGTCTAATCGGCAAAGACTTTCCACATTTTTCATTCTTATGTGCACATGTTAATAAATATTCTTTTTACTATAAAAACAAGTCTCTCCTGATTGAACTGTATTATCTGGAAAAACATAAATATTGAATCAGGAGTCAGCGGATATTCAAAATAAAATGACTCGGATCAGGAATGAGGGAAAAAGCTTGACCGGGACATCCCTAATACTCATTGTCTTTTTCTTGGCTGCTTGCCATTATCGCTTGGCCGCTAACAGTGCATGAATGTTCAGGAAGGACGTGTGCTTGGACAGGAATGGTGACACAGACTAGCCATGGGAATTTCAAAATAAAGGCGTATCATGAAGATGATGGTATGTATCGGTGTTTTCACTTTGCAGTATTAATACTGGATAATTTATCAGTGAATCAATATATTGATCCATATCCATGTATCGCTGCACATGTATTTACCTCCAGGAGTTGGGCAGGGCCGCTACAGATGAGCTACTTACTTCTGTCACTTTACACGTACTTTTGTACTTTTACTTCGAGCTACTACTGCATTTAATCCCCTTTTGGTCAAACTCCAAATGCCCTGGATCCTACACTTCCCATAATGCAACATGATGATTTCATTCCTTATGCAATTTCCAGTTGTCAGCCTGTGTAAATAGTGTTTCTTATGGAGTGTATTTCTAAAAGCTCTTACATATTTGACTTGTTGCTTCATAATATGCAAGTCCCTGACAACTAACCAAATAATGGGCGTGTCACATGAGCCACAGACCATCATTCAAGGTAATAAAACCCAATTTTAACAGATTTATTACAGTATTTTTAATCCTCACATGGTAAACATGCAGTCACACAACTGTCTTGAGTTGACGCAAGTCGTAAACATCTCTGCCCTCCATCCAGTTTTTCCTTATCTGCTGCGAGGGTCATAAGGACAGAGGGATGTCGTATGCTGTAAAGCCCTGTGAGGCAAATTGTGATTTGTGATATTGGGCTTTATAAATAAAATTGATTGATTGATTGATTCCACGTGACAACGTCTCTGCAAAAAGCTCATCTTTTAATGCTCTGATGAAGCTCAAATAGACCAATAGAGGCTTTTTCTACCAGTTTGGACTTACTGGTGTTTCCAGCACCTTGCCGAGACCGAGCCGGGTGGAGCGGTGGTTGTTCTGCATCAGCAATCTGTAGCCTGAACTGAGATCACTGAAGTGAGTCACTTGTGTCGCTTTCTTAACCTTTACAAACCGACTCGAGAAGACGTTACACAACCGTTTTCACAGGCTGAGTAAGTACTCGCTGTGACTCGTAAATCGACTTTGACGTATAAAACTAGTGGAGTGCCCCTTTAAAAAATTCAACAGCAACATGTCTTACCAGAAGCAATGAGTGTACCTTAAAACTCAAGCAAAAAAATACCTCTACCACTACACCGAATTCTGAATGAAAGGATGCTGCACTGTCTCTGCCAAAGCTACCTGCATGTCTGGATACAGTAAAACTAGAGGTAAGTTTAAAATCCCCTGAGGTAGCGATGGAGCACTCTTCAGGCTGAAAAGTCCTTGAGCTAGACACTGGATCCCTCTCAGCTTGAGGGCCACTGACCCTGATGTCTGACCTCGCGCAGCAGCCCGGCAAATTTTCCACCGTGCGGGGATCAATAGGTATCACATCTGATTATTACTATTTACAAGGTGCAGCGACTCGGGCTTGACTTTTTTTAAAGGGCGTAGAATTTCATGAGTCGACCTTGTTGGAGAAAAAAAAAAAGAAACAACAACTGGACAGGCGGTGGAGTGGAGGCTGTGCTGGCAACAGCTGCAGCGCCATACAGAAATTTAACATCTGCAGCTGCCAATGTGTTAAAGCTCAAGGACAAAGACTTTATTTTCTTAATGATTTGAGGATTTACTCAAGAGTGGGACGGCGAGATGCTTAGACTCTTTTTTTGAATCACGCTGTGGTGAGCTACTGTAAAAATCTTGAAGAGTGTGTGTGGGAGGGGAGGAGGAATAAAAAGAAAAAGAGTGATTTAAGTTCTAAGAAATCCTCAAAGACTGTTCTAGGGCGATCTGAGAAATCCGTTCATTTTCCAGAAAGGCTGTTTGCTTACGTCTGAGGCTTTATCTCTGAAATCCTCAAAATCAATCTGAGATATGGGGCTTGAAATTATTTTCCACACTTGTGCGTCCACTCCCGCCCCCTCCTCTGCTCCACCCTTCCACTTTACGCCATTTGGTGAAGCCAAGAGATGCCTATTTTAAAGCTATTTCATACTAGGGGTGAGACGGGTACACTGAGGCAATATCGGGAAGTCATGTCATCCATTCTGCGGCAAACAAGATAGAGTCTCCTGGCAGCATAAAATGAGTCTGTATAAGCTGCAGTGATGAGTGTGTCAGAGTTAAAAGCCATGAAAACCTGCTTTTTCTTTTAATGGAGTTCCACATAGACACACTGTTACATTTGTGTTTTGTCTGTGCTCTTCTCTAAAAGGGCTGATGAGTCATAAATATTTAATGACACAAAGATAGAATACTTTTTTTGAAGTGCTACAAAGAGCAGCTTAAAGGTACACTATGCTGGATTTTCCTAAAAAAAAAACAATGTATGGACTTGTCAATTATGCAGCAGTCAAATGTACATTTGTGATATTAAGTATTATAATTACACAAAATTTGTTTCAGTTATCACCTGAGTCAATATTTGGAATGGCTGATACTCAGTTTCTGTACCCCTACGTTCACCTTTGAGGGTATTCAGTTTATGCTAATATAATCCTGTGTCACTTAATTTGTGTAGGGGCTCATGGTCGTATTTGTTTTCACCTCTTGCTGTCAGGTATATTTTCTGTGTTTTGTACTGAGCTGAATGTAAAATGGCCGCCCCTTCTGCTGTTGTACTCTATGGGAGAGGGGCTTGAGTTAATATGGTTGTAATTGACGTAGGATTTTGTTTTTACCTCTTGCTGTCATAGTTGTCAGGAATAAACCAATAACGCCACCAAAGATATCCATGGTCCGGGCCTCTTCATATCGACACAACGCAAACAACATTAGAGTCCATCGGTTACACTTGTACAAAAGTAATCACCCTCAGTCTAGAAGTGTTTAGCTGTGTATTTATCTGCAGACTCTGCCCTCTTACGGTACTTTCTTATTTCTTTTTATTTTGCTGTGTTTGTGAGATTTATAGTCATATATATATAGCCAGCAAAAAACAGTATGTAGGTGAGATCAGGACTTATAAAAAGTAACAACCAGGTAGAAGTAGCAAGAATCCAAAAGGGGCACAGTGGGCACAGCCACGGATAAAACGCAAATATAGCAAGGTGAAACGCCAAGTAGACAAAGCACATCCCAAAATGAAACTGAATCTGGGGTTCACTTAAGCCTCATTTCCACCAAACACTTTCAGTATGGTACCTTTGGAACCAAAAGTAACCCTTCAGACATGGTACCTAGACCCTAGCGTTTCCACTGCAAACAGAAACCTTGCTCACTGATTCTGATGCGTTTTATTGCGCTATTCATTGTGAAAATTTGCAATACGAGACAGAATGAAAAGACACATTCCCTCCTTTGCCTCTCTCCCCTAGAGTTACCTATCTTACCGTCACCACTCCCTCCCTGTCTTTCATTTGGCACTACAGCTGCATGAAGGGGCGGAGCTGTCCTCCCTCCTCTTCATCATCATACTCCTAGATATTACTATGTGACCTCTTGAAAGTGAGCTACTTGAGTCATGAAATGATTCTGTGTGCCCGTTCAGCTGTCTTGTCACAGCTGTGTCCCGCCGCCATGTTAGCTTCACTGATTCTTGGTCAAACGTCTCTAAACGCTTCTGACTGGCACGAAAAACGCAGAAATTCGAACCTGTACCGAAAACTTTAATGACAGACGAAAGTTTCGGACAATGTCGGACGAAAAAACCCCAAAATGTTGCGTTGGCAAAGCAGGGCTCCCAACAAAGATGGCTCTGAAAAAACAAGTTGAACCTGGCTCAAATTTTGCACAGAGCAATATTATCTAGTACCTCACTGTGGTGAAATGCGTGCCTGAAAGCAGATCCTGGTAGATTACTTTGTAACATGACCGCATTTCTTCTAAATGATTGCTGCAGTGAGTTTATAAAATTCAATGTTTAGGCGTCAACCTCTTGAATCTACGTAACCTGGACCACCTGGATCCTTTCTTTTCCCACCAGTATTCTGTGCTCATATATTCTATTTTCAATGGCAGATGTGGTTTGTTTGAATCTCTAACTTGTTTTAATTTACCCGTCATCCTCGTCTTTGCCTTTCTGAGCAGTGAACCCAAAAATAATTTGATTAGCATTCAATCCTCTGTGAGATGCTTTTTCTGTCTCCGCAGCACAAAGCCGCTGCCTAATTTTAAACCACAATATGAATTTGTTACAGGGTCCAATATGTTGTTATTTATAACCAAAAAAAGCAATTGAGTGTGTGATAAGCAGAGTTTACTGACTTGGAGGTTGGAGCTCTAATACGAGCAGCCGCTGAACACGGTGCTGCATCAGTGCGAATCAAACACTTCTTACTTTGTAGGAGCCTTGAGCCGAAGAACATCACAGCTCCTGCAAAGACTCTTTCTCTTATCTTCGTCTCCCCACAGTCTCCCTGCAATCCTCATTACTTTAATCTGAACTGCACCTCTCCCGACTTCTCCCTCCTCCTCCTCCTCTCCACGGGGCTTTTCCTCTCTCCATCACTCTATCTTCCAACTCTTTATCTTTACAGTAAAGGTAGTCAGGGCTCTCTGGCTACTGTCCCTATGGTGCTTTTTAAGCATCTGCCCCACCCTGTTCCTGGACCTGTTAGAGACGCAGAGAAAGAGAGAATCAAATCGAGCGTATGTCCGTACTCGAACATGTATGTTCACGCGTGTGCAGCTGTCTATGCACACGTGTGTGCGTGTTTCTGCATGAGTGCGCCTGAGAGTGTGTCTGGATCATTACTTGTCTGCAGGGTAGACTCCCTGTGGACCCACAGATACAGGCTTTATCTCGCCCTAAATGACCCCCCAGAGAGAGTGATGAGAGCAGCAGCAGAGAGGGGGAGAAAATGGGGTGAGCGAAGGACAGGGTGAGGGGAGGATGAGAGCGGGAGAACAGGGAGGAGAGAGAAAGATGAGATTTGACAAAAGACAATCAGAGAACAGGAGAACACGGAGGGAGAAAATGAAAGAGGCCTGAGAGTGATTGAGCAGGCAGAATCAACATCAGGCCTTGTACTTGTGTGCTTATTGATGAAAGCCTTTTAGATCATTTCTTACCGGCAAGCGCCTTAAGCCAAATCCAGGGAGAGAACAAGGGGGGGGAGACAGAAAACATCAGCGAGACAATGTTCCCTTTGGCGAAGTCAAATGACAAGCACATCTTCTGTTCTTTCTCTTTGCATATAAACACACTCCACGTCTCTCTACAGCTTAATACCCTCACTGGGATGTGTTGTGTTTTGCCTCAACAACGTTTTCGTGATAATGTCTGAATAAAAACAGCGGCTAAGGTTGGAGGAAACCTAGTCACTGCCCTACAAGAATAATAACGGTAGGCAAAGTGTATTTTCTAACAGGACTGAAGCTTCATCATAGTCAAAATCTTCTTTCATAGTTTATGTAATTCTATATCACTGTAGTGGTCTATCTAAAATAGAAGGGCTCCCCCACCCTGGGTTCAAACAAGGCACCCTCTTGCTGTAAAGCGACAATGCTAACCACTGCACCAATGTGCCACCAAGTATATATCATGATACAGTAGTTATTCTGTAAACTACATATAGAAGTGGTTTAACCCTTTAAAACCTGGAGCAACATCAGTTTTCTTGTGCTGATTTCAGACACCTTTCGCAAGTATTTAAACCCTTGAGCTTTGAGAAAATTGGTTTCTTTAAAAAAAAAAAAACATGGGAAAAAAGGCAATGAGCATCTTGGTAAAAAAAATTGCAAAAAAGAAAAAATAAAGAAATAAAATTATTTTTAAAAAATACAGAAAAAAGAAAAAGCTAGGGATATAATATTGTAAACATTATAATATATTCTCTATATATTATGTATGTATATGTATAATACTTTTAATATTTTTTATAATTTTTTTATTGTTTTATAATATTTAATTTTTTATTATAATTTTTGGCACTCTTTCTGGGTCATTTTAACTTTATTTCATCCTGTCTTTCTTTCTTTATTTTTTTTTTTTACTAATATTCTTGTTTTTAATTTTCTCTTTTTACTGATTTCTTGCTATTTTTTGGGGTCACTTTTTTCTTTAGTTGCTCATTGCTTTCTTTCCATGTTTTTAAGAGAAATTAAGCCAATTTGCTGTTTGCTCAGGTTTCAAAGGGTTAAATATCCATAAAGTACTTCATCGCATTTGATTATTTTCTGTATTTTTTTAAACATCCATGCAAACACGAAAACAATCATAAGCCAACACTTAAAGAGTTAAAGACCAAAGATCCAAAACAGTAAAACTAAAATTCTCTCAAAATGGAGTCTGTAAGGTTCTAGAGTGAAGTGTTTCGGCTCTCTGTGTGTACAAGAGAATGTCATCATCACGCCGAACACGGCTTTACAGCCTCATTGTGGTGGCAACGCTGAAAAAGGACTGCACTTGTATAGTGCCTCTCTAGTCTTCCGACCACTCAGAGCGCTTTTACAACATGTCGCATTCACCCATTCACACACACATTCACACACTGGTGGCCGAGGCTACCATACATGGTGCTACCTGTTACTCAGTAAACATTCACTAGCATTCACACACCGATGGAACAGCCATCAGGAGCAATTTGGGGTTCAGTGTCTTGCCCAAAGATACTTCGACATGCGGACTGGAGGAGCCAGGGATCAAACCGCAAGATCTTCCAATGAGTGGACGACCATCTCTACTTCATCTCTATCCACCCTATGTGACTGTGATGTAGTTTGTTCATAGCCTTTTAACCTCGAGTGATTGCATTTAAGCTTCAAAAATCATAAGTGGTGTTCATTTGTGAAGATTGTCTTGCTGAACAAAATGTGTAAGTATCAAAAACTTTAGTTGCCACAGAGCTTGTTTTCTGCAGTAATTTAAAATCCAATGGGAAAATTCCATTGGCTTTTTATTGAGGGAACCAGGGCGACACTAACATCTGGGTTTGCATACAATATAACATCATCCCTGCACCATGCTATTGCCAAATCCCGACTGGTGGACACATTTCTCTGGTCACACTGTACCGTCATATTGCCCAACCGAAATCAGAAGTGCTTGTCAGATGGTTTCAGGAAGCCCCCGAGCTGTCCGACATTTTGACCATGCTACCATTTGATTATTAGCCCTAAACACTGCTGAGGCTGAGGGGCCAAGGCAAAGGATGCCAAGCCAAGGACCCCTTTACTGTAAGACAGATGGAGCAGGGACTCCCTACAACATATACTGTGTAAAAATTGAGTGGCACTTGAGATAATTCTCCAAATAGTTTAAGGCCTTCTCTCATTTGCCTGCAGCTTTATAGTCAGCAGCAGTTGTAGCATGGCTAGAAGCAATAGCCTTACCCTCTGCACTTTAGTCATTTGTTTCTGAGGTGGACAGTGTGCTCGAAAAGCCACAAAACAATCCGTCGTGGCTTACAAGAATGTCCGTCCACTTGACTTACCGGTGGTAATACAGCAGATTGCCAACATGTGAAAAAAAGAGAGATGAAATGAATGCCCTGGACACCCTAGGGGTCATGGACTTCCCAACTGAAGACCCAGGGAGTAAAAAATTTGGACCTGATGATGGAGCTAATGAAAGGTCGGGGGATCACACTTGTTGCACTTCATTCTCTCTGGACCATAAATGTTTGCACCTAATTTCACAACAATCATTTCAGTAACTGTTGAGATATTTCAATAAAAAATAAAAATATCATCCTCATGGCGGTGCAGGAGGATCACCAAAGTCTGTAGGTTTTATCCTCTGGGGACCATGAATGTGCAAAATTTCATGTCATCCTATCCAGTATTTATAACAACACTAACCTTTGCAGTAGCTTTAAATTAACTGAACTTAGTGTTTTGCTGTGGAAATGAAAAAGGTTTCATTTTCCACGAAAGAAAATCAATTCCATATAGAGGTACCTTAATAATTTTAAACAACAGAGGCGACCACTTCAATTTTCTCCAGGCCTCAGCCAGAAATGAACAATCAAGAGGTTTGCACGTACTCTCGCAGGCCTGTATACTTTGTCACTCATGTGAGCGACTACAGAATCACAGCTGGAAAATAAAAAAGCAATTTGGATCATAATAACTCAAAAGGTTGCTGTTGTGCTGCTGTTGTTTAGGCGGGTGTGTGTGTTTATGTGTACACTTCAATCCAGCGGGGGGCGATGTGTGTGTGTGTACGTTCAGGGAGGGGAAGCACTCTTTCAAAATATCACTCCCTCCTCTTTATTTATCTGCATTCATATTCTGCTCAGGGAACTCAATGTGCTTTTGCAACTCAGCTGTTCATTTACATAAGACGCAGGCTTCCTCCTCGCCAAATTAATTTGATGTTCCGGGGTGAAGCTCTAAAGCACCTCCACCAGATGAAATCTCAGCTTCCTGCCGGTTGGACCGTCCCGGCCTGCAGAGTTCACATCAGCTGAACTAACCAGGGTGTCGGAAACACTTTGCTTTTGTTGCTTCTGTTACAGAAACGTAATTGTAGGTTTTTCACAAAGCCCCCATGTGCCGCTGCTCTGTGCTTAAGCTCGGGGCCAATTACTAGCGCAGAGCTGAGGGAGCTGAGCCATCCAGCAGGTTCGTTTGGACCGCAGCCTATTTTGTGTTCCTTTTTATTGGATGACAGTTTATCCTGCTGCAGTTTTTTTCTCACTAAAGATAAAAGAGAAGGCCCCACTTCATCAGCTTGACAAATGAAAAAAATTTATGAATCTAGACACGCCAGCTTCTCTCAGAGTTACTGTATGTTTTCAGGAGTAACCCCTCACCAAAATGCCTGCCCCCCCTTCCCCACTCCGTCCTGCACGCCCCCCACCGGGAGTATCTCAACCCTGAGAGCTTTGATTCTGCCAGCACAAGAGCAGGAAACCAAAAGAGCTGCCTGCACGCTGCAATTAAGCAGAGACGCTGTCACGATTGGAGACAGACGGAACATTAAAGGCTCCTCAGCACCACGGTGGAATACGTACGAGCTCGTAGAAAAAACCTTGTCAGCTTTCATCAGCCGGTTGCAAATGCTGCTGAGGTGGACAGACACACAGGGAGGTCTGCCGTGATTAGTATAAAAAGACCTGCAGGACGGATGCAGAGGCGTGCAGGTCTGTGGAGGAGGCAAGTGCTCCATCAGTGACACGGGGTAATTACAGCTGTACTAATCACCAGTGTCATCAAATAAAATCAATCACAGCTGTGCCCGCTCATGTGTGAATGCATATAGATTTTTCCAAACTTATTGATCACATCTGGACCCCAGTGGGCCCCGATCCTCTGTTAATACATCCATTGTCACGCCTGTACAATTACCTGATTTAATGCTGTGGTTATAATCAATAATTAAGTATTTATACTGTGTATAAGAAAGTCTGCACAATCTGAAACCTCAGCATGTTCCAGCTCTCTTTCCTGTGTGAAGCGTTCACTATGAAGTTTTAAAACATTGTTTCTGTTCTTTAGATCTTCATTACAACACAAGTGGAAAGCCGTCTTTCTCTGAGAGCCACACAAGATTTATGTGTTACTGTTATATTTTCTAACAGGTGCTTCCATCTGATGAGGCAGAATAAAACTCAAGATGATGAAATCATAAGATTAGAAGTTGCTATCATTTTCAAATTGACTTTGTGGTCTTAGTGCAGACAGTAATGTTAAATAATCGCTCATTTGCACCTGGGAACCTCTGGTCATTTGTAATAATTGACCTTTTACTAAGCCCTGCCCCTTTGTGATGGTCCGACAAGCTGTCGCAGTAAGCATGGAGCCCACACTGTAACTAACTGCACTCCCTGACGAAATATGATCATATTTTTGGGAAAATGAAACAGTGATTCCAGAGAGAAGCAGACAGAGGGGTCTACAGTCTGTGTTTGAAGGATATATCCAGGATGTCAAACTGACTCAGCAGCAACAACAGGTTAAAAAGACAAAGATAGTTAGAAGCTAAAGCCGAACTATAGGCTACAGATCACAGTGTAAAAGTGAACCACCACATCACTGCTGATCGCCACACAAGACAATGAATATAAAGGGAAACTTTGCTGATATTGAACCAG
>NC_065522.1:21681538-21793175 GCF_006386435.1 Epinephelus moara | reverse complement strand
TATATCTTTTTCCAACCTCTCCAGGTAACGAGTGTCATTAATACACGACGTGCCCCAGGCACAACATTTAGCTCCAAATCCACAAAACCAGCCTGAAAATGAAGGAAATCTGAAACAATTGCATTAGAGTCAATGGAGCACAGCTGTGTTGGTGCTGGATCCTGGTCTGAGCCGGCCTGATGCTATGTTATGATTGGCCAGTCTGCGTCCAGGGGCGGGACTTAGCGAAGGGTCAATTGCAAAGGTCATTTGTGATCTCAATCCTGTGCAAATCTGCCACTTATTATGTTAAGGGAAAGTTTCACCTCAAATAACCAACCATATTTCACCAAACACAAAGGTCATGTGGTAACATTAGCCCCGTCAAGAATAATGGAGGCTGTGTTGGTGGTATAAATGAAAGTTATGACAGCATTACAGGTGCATCATCTCATTACCCAACATGCAGACGTATCATAGAAACAGCGAGCTTGAATTCATCAGAAGAGCAAAAACTTCAACGATGATGAGAAGGATGACATGAAAATGTGAGGCAGAATCGATTCAGTTCATTCAACCCACACTTTAAAATAAGAAAAAGAGGAAGTTAACACTGTACATCTCCGGTAGCAGTGCTGTGTAGTGTTTCTGTGTTGTGTAGAGTGGAGTTACGAATCACTGAGTGCATCATATCCAGGGCATAATGTCAGTAAATTCGAGTCAAATACAGACTTGATTTATCCCGTGCAAATGCGCCGCACGAAACAGACGTGGAGGGGTAACTTCTAAATCACATGGGTTCCCCAGATAGTACTAGTCCCGTGCGAGTAAGGCTAAAGTTATGAAACTTTTCTGATGCTGCTGAAGCTTTATGTGCATCAGTATTGTTTGTAAAAACGATAGTAAAATGGTTATATTTCAAAAGTCTGCAAGCATAGCTGACAGCTGCTGTCCTGCCCTTTGCAGGCTGTATTCAATCATTCTGAAAAACTGCTCGCAAGTTTAGTGCTCCAATCTTTCTCTCATGAAAAATTCTACCAGCAGCTGCTTCCCTTTCATTTTCTTTCTCGCGCCTGTCTTTCTTTTTATCTTTTTTTGTAGCCTAGTTTTACTAATTTTTTAAATGACATGATTTACCTTAAGTCCTCAGCATCAGTAAAGGCCCCTCTGATGTTGGGGCCCTGGGTACTTACTAACACTATTTCCTTCACCACTACAGCCCTGTACCTCATTACAGTCTATGCTTGATAGCAGCAGTGAAGGCTGAGATGACAGGTAAATTTACAACTGGCCATGCATGCTTATCTTAGTTGATCAGATTCATGCAATTAGGATGTACATACTGTAACAAGGACAGCCATATGGTGGATGAAACCAATAAACCTGGAGCAGAAACCAACAGTGCCAGACTTTAATTAGTACTTCTATGCAAAAATGATTGCACTCATGGTGTGTTAAGGTGCTTTGTGAGGTAAACAAAATCGACCACATCGCAAAACAGTTCTTAAAAAAAAAAAGTGCAATAGCAAGCAAACAACATTCAATAGACAAGATCTGATCTTGAAAACCGATGCCATTACCCCTGACGCTGAACCCTAACCCTTGCCATCTATACACCCATGTTGCTGCATTTACAACCACAACATAGGCTAATGAGCAGATAAGCCCCCGTGCAAACAGCAATAAGCACGATCAATGCGTGCTAGATCAATATAACATCGCTCTGATAGTGGAAATCCTGCAAGCAATTAGATAGCGCACGAGAAGGCGGCGTCCTCGTTAATGCCCAATTATGATTGGGTCAAATGGGCTTAATTGGGTGTCTAGTTTGTTGATTATCGTTGAGGCAAGTGAATCACCCCGTTTATCATACTGATAGAAGAGAGGTCCCTGGTTAATTCTGGTTGCGTCTGCGGTGATAATTGGGAAATTAAAAAGCAAGTAAGCCAAAATATTGTGGTTGGTATTTCAGGATAACTTGCGGAGTAATTAGTGAGAGGGATAGGCAGAGAGGATGTCCAGTTCTGATTAGACCTGGCAAATTGATTCAATGACATCAAAGACAAAGGAAAAACTTTTAAGAGGAGATTATGACATGTGAACTGAATTTTATCCATCCATCCATTTTTCCATCAGTGTTTTTTAGCTCCTATTTGAGGATCCAGAGGCGTTCCCAGGCGAGACATAATCCCTCCACCATGTTCTGGGTCAACTCCAGGGCCTCCTACCAGTTGGGTGCACCTGTAAAACCTCTAACAGGAGGCGCTCAGGAGGCATCCTGGTCAAATGCCCGAACCACCTAAACCAGCCCCTTTCAGCACAATGAAGCAGTGGCTTTACTCTGAGCTCCCTCCGGATTTCAGAGCTCCTCACCCTACCTCTATGGCTGAGCCCAGACACCATAAGGAGGAAACTCATTTTGGCCGCTTGTACTCGCAGTCTCATTCTTGCAGTCAGTACCTAAAGTTCATGACTATAGGTGAGGGTTGTAGCCAGACTCGTAAATTGAGGGCATTGCCTTCCAGCTCAGTCTCCTCTTCAGGTTATCCACCAGGATAGTATGGTGCAATGTCCGCATCACTGCCGACGCTGCACCAAACCATCTCAATGCTGAGATACTTGAAGTCCTTTACTTGGTGCAGTAACTGAAAACCACTGTTTTCCAGCAAAGATCCATGGCCTCAGACTTAAGGTTACTGAATCTATAACAACTGCTTCACACTCGGCTGCATACCTAATTTCAATCCCCAGGAGTATGACTTTTGTATATTTGCAATTTTAATCTGCACAAGTAGCACAAATATTGTGTTTTGCTATGATAGTTTAAGCTGTTTGTGGTATTCATAAGTTTAGTAAAAGTGAGTGACTCATTTTTGTGTTAAATTTTATACTGTATAACTTGAAATAATATTAATATGCATAAAATACTAGTTGATATGCTCAATTTAAATGTTTAAAAATAACTGCCTCTAATTTAAGATTCGTGGCCGGTGGAACACCGTATGTGTCTATTGGCTGGTCGCCACTGACAAAGAGTCCCTCTGCTATGAGTGCGACAGGCAAGATGGCTTGTTGTGAATATGTCACTACTCCCATGTGGCTGTAATGTCTTTGAGGCTCAGGCTGTGGCACTCAGCAGCAGCAGAGAGGTCAAAGGATAACTGCTGGACTGGACAATGGGAGCATTCTGGTGTCGGCTCAAACTGTCACTTCCGGACCGGAGCAGAACGGAATCGGAACGATGGATTCCAAATTCCGGATTCTTCACAGAGAGTCCTGCTTTGTGTCGAGGCGAAGCCTCCAGATAGCCGACCGCTCTGAACGCAGAGCCGGAGAACCAGAGAGCCAGAGTTTGAATAATTAACCACAATGGAATAATAAACACGCTGTTCTCACAAGTTCTCTCATTCTAAAAATGTCAAAAGCAGATGGCACGCTGCCTGCAGCGAAACTTTGGTGTCAAGCAAGAGAGGCGAGAATGGAGAGAGAAGGGAAAAAAGTAAGGGAGACAGGATAAAAAATAAGTCAAGGAGTATTTTTTTGGCAAGAGAAAGAAGAAGGATGAATGCCTTGCTTATCCGTGGATCGTTGAAATATGTAACAAAAAAATTAAAAAAATGAATTGAGGTAAATGAGGTGGGACAAAACTGAGTTACATAAAAACAAAATATAAAATGGCAATGAAAATACAACTGTCTTTTCTCCTATTTACAGTTATAGATCACGCTGGGGGTGATATTCGAATGTGTCACTGAAGACAGGAAATAAGGCAGCGATGGCTGCAAAAAGCCTGTGGAAAAACAGAGCTATTCGGACAGCAGATGATCAGACAGATGAGAGAAAAAGAGAGAAAATGTGTTGAACCAAGAGAAAATAGGTCATCGAAAGTTGCAGAAACACCAGACGTCGAACAAATGTGGCAGTCCACATGGTTCATTTTCATGGTTTGACTTTCTCAAATAAGCCTTTTGCTGTTACTGGTGATCTCGTGTCTTTCCATTTATTACAGTGATTATCCTCTGCATTTAAGTTGAAGAAATTTGTTCACCCCCTAATGTAGACATGCAGAAACAACGTAATGCAAAGCAGTAACTACATGAGATTTAAATGAAGCCATCTTGCTCAGACCATGACCAAAAAAAACCCAATTCAATTGTTGCCATCTTCTACTTCAATTAATTGCCTGTTGAACTGTACGGCAAGCTTTAGGTTTCGTCAACTATTGAGATGTAAATGTAATTAAATTAGAGAATAAATGTAATTTTAATCAATTACAGTTACTGAGAAAAATGTAATTAAATTACAATTAGTAATCAAAATGTTAGTGATCACTAGTTTTCTTTCTTTTGGCAGAGCCATTTCCAGACATCTGTCAGCTTTATAGTAAAGTTTAAAACACTTGTTGAAAAAGTAATCAAAAACTAAACAAATGTAATAAGTTACATTACTTTAAAGAAGTAATTCAAATAGGTATTACTTATTAAATGTAACAGGATAACTAGTAATCTGTAGCCTATTGCATTTCAAATGTAAAATTCCCAACACTAATAATTTGTAAAGATTAGCATGTAGATTAGTAGCTTGAAAAATCATTTAAGCAACTGTTAGCTTAATTAGCAAACCCATACGTTAGCTTAATTAGGACTAATAATGTTAGCTTCACAGGAAATGCCTACATTAGCTGCAGTAGGAAACTAATAATGTTAGTTAAAAGGCAAACTCCTATGTTAGCTTTATTAGGAAACTGATAACGTCAGCTTAACAGCAAACGCCTACATTAGCTTTTTTTTTTTTTTTTTTTTTTTTTTTTTAGGAAACTGCTTATTTCATTGCAAACTCCTGCGTTGGCTTCATTAGGAAACTGAAAATGTTAGCTTAACAAAATGATAATGTTGATGTAATGTGTACGCTTAATTAGCTAATGTTTGCTAGCTACAGCTGATAAAATAAGCCAGTCACAGTTTCCATTTTATCCCAGAAAATTAAAAGTAATTAATCTGCTTTTGTCGTCTTCTGCCTGGAGTCAAGAACCTATTATTTTGAAAATGACTAACATTTTGATGCTGAATTTGACACATCAGCCACAAATCAAGAAAAAGCTGCACATTATGCTAAAAACAGAACATGTCTTATGACAAAATTCTCTTAGAGGGGCATTTTACCACTGAAAAGGTTGCCTTTTAATAAAACTAGGATGCAGTAGAAAGACGCAAATACTTTTTAAATTGGTGCTACAGACCCAGAGAAAAAGACAAAAGGGTCGCTTTTAAAGACAGAGAAAACCTAAAACTACTAAACGCTTCCACTTGTGGTTGACGTAATGCGAACATGTCCATTTGAAATAATGGCTCGCAAGAAATGATGTTGATCTCTTACAGTTAAATATTCAGCAAAAACATGTTTATGAAAACATTTGAGGCGAGAAATAGGCATGTGGGGGGAAAGGAAGGATATCTAAGCACTGGTTAGATGGAGGGAGGTTAACCACAGCTCATTCACACACATTACCCACATGGAAGTGTAGTACCCTTTTCATAAGTGCACTTTTCCTTTTATATTTTAGTCTTGCTCAAGACCACCTTCGCAGAACATGCCAGCTGTTTCAGGGGATGTGATGAAACATGTGACCTTTAAGCAACAGGAGAACCCACCTAACTACTGGGCCAGCATGTAGCACCATTATACAGGGTAGTGATGCACAGAGACAGAGAGACCCACAGAGGGGGAAAGGAATAGCCTATCAGGTGGAGGTGCAGCCAGACGGCGCAGGTGAGGCGGCAGTAACAGCGATCGCCCTCCTGCCGCCGAGCGAAGCTGTGTAAGACTGTAATCAGATTTCACAGGCCGCTCAAGCATCTCAACCCAGCACCCAGACTCCTTAACAGCCGGCCGAACTGAAGTGTGTTTCAGGAAAAGTTAAAGAAAAGGAGTGTTTTTGTGAAAGAGATTGTGTGTTCGTGAGCGTGTTGGGACCGCATTTGTAAGTATGTGTGTGTCGATGCCTGTGAGTGAGTATTGTATTTGTGCATGCAGTGAAGGCTTTTTTTAGTGTGTGTGCAATTAGTGTGTGGCTATGCCAATTTGTTTATCTGACTGCTTGAACACCTGTATTTACTATGTTTCTGTGCCATACTTGCTTTTATTTGTGTGCATCTGTGTGTGTTTTTGTGTCTGTCTGTGGTCTTGCTCTTCTATCTGTGTGAGGACTGTGGAGTTTGAAAATGAGAATTTGAAGGGAGATTTTGGCCAGTCCACTTTACAGGACAGTTTGAGGGATAACACTCGTTTCTTAGGGTGAATCTTAAATTGAGGTTAGGATAAGATTAGCCCTGTTTGTGACCGGCCACTGCCAGATTTAACTTACATCCCAGCACAGAAGACAAAGAAAGCGGAATGACACAAGATATACTGGATTTATACAATTTATCACTTGGGGCGAAAGGACATCTGTGAGATTACGAAACTTTGTTAAAAGACATCGGTGTAAATGTACGCTACATTTGAATATTTGCTCTGCTTTACCTTACACACTTACCAATCAACACTGCGGTACACCAGCAACTTGGCATTCTCCAAGGTAAAATGGCCGTTACCCATCAGAAAAGATTTTCTGGTGGCAAGGTAATGCAATGAAAGTATTCCAAACATATACACTTAAATTGATATTGATTCTTTTGGTAAGCTCTTTTAAGGGGGCTATAAACTAACTAACTGAGGTAACGTCTACTCCGCACCATTTGATTTTAATGTATGTGACGTGAGGATTTTCTACCCATACATTATTATGCAATAAACATTGTATTTCAGTCTTTAAGACAACTTTGACCATTCCATTTGTTTTTATTGGCTCTCTTGTATGACATATGCTTTAGTGATGATTGGATCTTCTTGTGCTTAAAAAAACAGATTATGCAAACGAATTATTCTATTTCCAGCAGCATCATTCCAGTGCGCTCTGGCAGCACTACTTTGACTTCAAAATAAGCTTTACTAACTTGAGGGTTTGTGTCAGCCTGTTTGGTAACCCGACTGCTGCCTTCAGCGTTGCCTCCATGTTTCCAAATTGGATGCCAAAATTTTGAAAACCAAGACACAAGTTGTGTGAAACAGGATTTGTTCTTTTGGGCTAGGAAATGCTTTAGTATCAGTGAGTGTCCTGACAAGTATAGAAGTGTGTGTTTCTGTGTGTGTACCTGTGTTCTGCTCTCTGGGATCGTGCTGTTAGGACGCAGCCAGGCTCTCTGTAATGGCCTGATAACAGAGATCCTCTGGCCAGAAACCGGATTAATTAAGGGGCCAGACTAGAACCCCCAGGGGAGGGCGCCCTCTACACCTCCCCTCCACCAAAACACACACAGACACTGGTGTGAATAAATAAAGCACATGTGCACACACATAGCCAAGCATAAACTCACAATTACTTTCACACATACACACAGGTAATGAGCATACCACAGGAACACACACAGACACACACACACTCTGCAGGTTCAAAACATTCCTGTCTGCCCCAGCGGGCTTCTCTAACTAACACTGGCAGGGTTTGTACGACTCCAGAGGAAACACCTTTAGCACTTAACAGAGGCTTTTACTCACCTGCCTGGGCAGCTCAACACACTCATTAAGTTCCTCCTGTTTATTAGGCCAAACATATCGTTTCAGGATGAAACGGTGTTGGCCAAACAGAGGAAATGAAAGAAAATTAATCACAAGGAAAAGGAACAGAAATCTAACTCAAAAGCATGACTCAATTGAGTTTGTGCAGCCTGTTATCCGACTGATCCAGGTATCTTAAAATAAACCATTCCAGCGTATTAAGAAATAAAAAAAACATAAGGGATCTGAAGTGTTATTGCAAAAACAATCTCAAGTATTTTACAATCAAGTTTTGGGCCACAAGGAGAAAAAAACCCTGACATTTCTGAGGATAAAGTCGTAATATCAAGAGAAAAAAAAGTGGTAATTCAATGAGAATGAACTATGGCCATCAGGTGGATGTCCCTCCTGGGCTGCCTTGCACCATCAGATATATAAAAAAAATATATATCAATCAGTCAACTCAATCTAAAAACGGTTAAGCAAAGTTACCTTTACACAAGACTCTAACTCCAGACTCTGGTTTTAAAGTCCCATGCATAAAGCATCCATCCACCACAAGTCCTCCACAAGTCAGACTATGTCACTGGACTTGCTGGCATAAATCCACACGTTTTTTATTGTAAATTTACGAGTTTAATCACTTATTATCAGAACTATTTTCCTCTTAATATTACAACTTTTTTCTTAAATTAGTATGACTTTATTGTCCTGAAATTTCGACTTTATTCTCGTAATACTACAACTTTTTTCTTGAAATAGTATGACTTTATCCTCCTGAAATTCAGACTTTATTATCATAACATTACAACGTCTTTTAATTAAAATAGTATGACTTTATTCTCCTGAAATAACGACTTCATTCTTGAAATATTACCACTTTTTTATTAAAATAGTATGACTTGAAGGCGCTGTATGTAAGAATGTGGCCAAAACGGTTACTGCACTAAACTGTATGACTTTGGTCTACCGAAATTTTGACTTTATTCTTTTAAATGATGACTTTAAAAAAAAAAAAAGTAATACATCATTCTCCTGAAATTACAACTTTATTCTCATAATACTACGACTTTTTTCTCACTTCTTATTACGACTTTTTTTTAAAATTTCCTTGTTTGACTTTATTCTTCTTAAATTACGACTTTACTCTCGTAATATTACAACTTTTTTTCTTGAGATAGTGAGACTTTATTCTCATTAAATTATGACTTTCTTCTCTTAATATTACTACTTCTTTTCTGAATACAACTTTATTCACGTAATATTATGACTTCATTCTTGAAATCTGTTTTTTCTCTCAATGTGGCCCTTATACTCTTTTGCACTATAAGCATTGCTTTTACCCATAAAATGATTTTCTTAATCCTTTCTGAAAGAAAATGAAAAATGGATATGTCTGCATTTATGCCAAACTCATCTAAAGATTACAGTGTCCACTAAAATATAGCAATGCATTTGTCAGCACTGTTCAGGCCTTGAAGGTGTCCCTATTAATCCTTGTCCAAGAGTTTCAGCTTTCACCTTGCGGGCCGTTGAATAAGAAGTAATATGATGCATTGTGATAAAAGGGAAGCTCAGTTTGAAGATTTCCAGCAAAGGTTTACTCAGGGGAGGCACAGAGAAAGACACTATTAAAGCCAGACAACAATGATAAAGTTCCTTATCATATACTGCACATCTTTTAAAAGCCAGTGGTGTTGTGCTTTTGTAGAACCCAGGTCTCTCTGTTGAAGCCCTTCACTGAACACAGGCACTGAGCAGAGACATTCAGTGTGTAGGATCTGGTTTCTGGATTCTATCTGTGACGGATTCTATAGATAATGTATCCAGTTGCTCGTACAGACGCTAAAGTTGATAGCTAACACAGTATGTCCTCACTGACCAGTCTCATTTGTTCCCCTGGACGACTGTGCCTTGTTTGATGTGGCTTTCTTTGCTGTATAAGCCTTGTCTTTCTCTCCTCAGAGGGGTTTGTGTTTCCTAAGAGTTCATGGGAACAGCACCACTAGTAGGGCAATGCAAGACGTAAATACAGCGCCCAACTTCTTCAATCCGAGCTGTGATCCACACCAGGATACGCCAGCTGTACCTCTACCTTATTTTACTTCAGGTTTCAGGCGGGACAAAGTTAGAAAACCCTCAATCAATGAAAGATTAGGAACCAAATTTAAAACCTAAAACAATAAACATGACATTGGGTTTGGGTGCACACCAATAATTCGCCCTAATGCGATTAACAGCAATAACGGAACAGCTTATCCGATTATCTAAATCAGATTAAGTATAATCATAAATTGATTGGCATGAATGGCAACATTTGTTCTTAATATTGTGGTTTGTTTAGATTATGTGGTCCATCAGGGAGCTCTTCCGGAGCTTTCGATCATATCACATGTACTACCTTCTTTGCCTTGCTGATGTTCTCACTGAGCACAGTAAGGACTTAATGTCCTAACCTGTTTTCTTTTCCGAATCTTCAAATACCAACTCTTGGTCAGTGGCTCTTGGTATCAGATACCAACACACTGGACTCAATATTAGATGCTCAGGGCAAGTGATGTAGGATAAAGAACAAGAACGTCCGAACAGTAAAGTTGTCAGGGTCAGGGACAGATGAGTCAGACACAGGACTTTCACCCAGGAGACAGTGTTGAGTTATTTTAACTACCTATGTTGTTGCATAGATCTCATAGTATATGATGTACATACATCACAAGTGGATGACATAAGCCACGTTACGTTTGTAACAAACAGACGTTTACCCATGCCCTGATCCATTTTAGAAACCCAGCAAAGTAGCCTACTTTTGTTGCCTTAACCTAACCACATGCTGCGTACACTGCCGAACAAAGCAAACCTAAAAACTGAATAAACAGATATTGTGCTATAGGGTCACTACGAAGTCCCTTCTTCATGTCGCCATTGCATTTTTACACAGAACCAAACAATGGTGGCATCATGTCACTCAAGTGTGTGATATTAGATAGCATGCCGGCATCACGGAATAGCGTTGGCCTCTAGTGTGACATATAATATGTGTGTTTGGGCATAACACTACAATGACAATGATTTACTGTCTCTACTATACAGAAGCTGATCTCGTCCTCTGCTCAGTGGGTAAGGCGCTCCCGGACCTCATTGTTTTCCCAAGTTGTCAACCTTTTCAGCTGCTGTTCTTCTTCTTTGAGTTAGTCGCTAACTGCTACCCACATTTAAATCTCCTGTAGTAGGTCGCACAAATAAGATGTCCACGAATAACACGACAAAATGTCACACTCATGCTCACACTCCATTGTTTCTGGTCTGTTACCACATCTGATGCGGGCTCACAGGCGAGACAACTCTGTCCCCATTTCGCTATTGTACCTTTTATACAGAATGACACGGCGGCATGACAGCGTGAAATTCTCGCCTTGAAGATGCAGTGTGAAAGGGGCTTGTGCTGCACGTCTATGTAGATCTGCTAATGAAGATCATGTGGTGTGATTGAAAGCTCCAGAAGAGCTACTAAACTGACCTTTTCAGGAGGTTGTTTTCTCAACTGCTGTTTCCAAGATCAAGAACCATTTGTGTTTTTCTACATAAAAACATATTAACCCGTTTTATCCATATTAAGCTGTGCTTGTGTCTGAATGTCTATATTTTGCCAGGGTCTTTCTTGCTTATTGCTGGAGGTTGTTTGGGCAGTCTGAAAGAAATGTCTGCGGGAACTACTTCAGGCTGAAAAAGGTTTCTGAGAACTACACTCATGAGGTAGAAAAAAAATCTATGTTTTAATTTACAGTTACATTATAGTGTATATAGTCCTAAAAAGATGCTTGAACTGAACCTTGGTCAACGATAAGACAATAAAGACAAATACAACAATTATCTATTATCAGTATCAGGTATCTATAAAGGAAACTGTAAATGATTCCAGATGTCAGAGTTATACACACTCTATGCTTTGGTTCACTGCAGCACTGAAGATCAGATACTCACAGTCTTAAAAAAAATCAAGGTCAGGCTTTTGATTTTGTCAGAGTGGTGAACCAGGGAGGACTCTGCCACAGAGAAGTTTGTCCGACCATAACAATGACAACCAAACCAAGATGCTCTCAGTATTAATAATAAATAATGCATTTCGTGTTGTGCAGGAACAGCAGGGCCATCCAGATACAGGACTTTGCTCCCCGTAATCTTCCTGCCCAGACCATTTTAATCCGGGGTCTGCTGGAATCTGGCTGTCGGACATCTACAAGTAGATGAAAAACCTTCGCACCAAGGGCAGCTCCCTGGAGCTGGGCCCAGACCCTGACAAAACCCTCGTCCATCTGTCTTCATCTGGCACCGGTCAGAACCACAGCTGACAAGCGTCGCCGCAGTAAAAGCCTTTTTAATTTTTGACATGGGATGAGGAACGCTTTAGAAAACATTTTCATCATTTGAAAACATTTTAAGCCTTTGCCTCTTTGTTAAACATTTGAGAACAAAGTCTTGCTGATGTCTCTTATTCAGCTGGGCTCTCTAGGAGATCAATTTGACTGGATAATAAGTGGGGATAAGAGGTCATTTTCAACTTCACACACCCCCTCTATGTATGTATCACCTCTAATCTCACCTCTAATCTGAAATACAGTAGCATTTTTTGTGTGCACGAGCACGCCTGCACATCAAAATCAATTTGGCCCCCAGAGGCACAATGAGACGAAAATGCACCTTTGCACTAATGCATCAAAGTGGCTGAAAGTTGGCCGGTGTTCAAATGTTTGTTTGTGTGTGTGCGTGTGTGCGTGTGTGCGTGTGTGCGCTTATGTTCTGCTGCAAGGAGGGTCTCTCATGGCCCGCATTAACCCAGCAGGGGATCAAGTGGATGGTGTGTGTGATTGTATGTGTGTGTTTCCGCCGGCTGGCCAGAGTCATACCAAGAGGTTTGTTAACATGGAGCATTAATCTAGCTTCGGCTTAGATCCACACGTTGCAGAATAAATACACACACACACACACACACACACACACATTCCCTCAGTTCTCTGCGGCGAGCCGAGTTGCCCGCAAGTAAATTTTTAATCACAAGCGCTCTAATCACTCAGGTCCATCTTAAACACCAGTCACGGCCTCCACTAATACACATCAAGAAGACCTGCTGATCCCGGCAGCCTCAGTCACAAACATCCCATCCTCCCGCACCCCAAGATCGTGTGAACCCGGCTCATACAGCACTTCCTGTCTACACCAAGCATACAGAGAAGAAGAAAGACAACACACTTTATCTGAGTTCCTTTATGATTCTTCTAGTTGCTGGTGTTTGTTGTTTTTCTCTGTGTAAGTTCTCATGAGAGTCAGAGCTCTACGCTGCTTTACCGTTCCTTTCATTCAAAGCTTTTCTGCTACTGTTGTGTTTTCTGTTGCCTTTCTTTTCCCCAAATCACCACCAGGAGGGTTTTTGCCTCGCCATGTCTCGAGTAAGAATATCATCTTATAGCCTGGCGGGTTAAATAAAGGTTAAATAATGTATCAGTGTGAATTACCTGACTCTGATTCTGCTGCTTGTACGACTTATTATCATGCATCTATCAACTTTATCCTGTAAAATGTAAAATCAATGGCTAGAGCCCAACAAAGTGTCTTAGCTGTCTGATTTGCAACAAATGTGACAATCAATTACACATATAAGTCATTATTCCAGCACAAACTCAAAGCACTCTCTAATTTCAGACTCTCAAGTATGACAATTGGCTGCTTTTCTCTGTTTTACTGCTGATGGGACAAAACAATTTATTTAAAGACCTCTCCTTGGGCTCTGGGAAATTATGAGCATTTCTCGGTATGTTTTAAGTTATTTTATGAAGTCAACAGTCAGTTAATTGCAAAAATAATTGTTAATTGCAGCCCTACTGGCCTGACTAACAGCCAAAACAAAAATAAGAATTATAATGGTGTGAAACAGAGAAAGCGAGCAACTGTTATATTTTTGTGAGGCTGTGACCCTCATCATCAGAGGTTTGGAATTTGTACTTTGTGAGGAAAAATGCAATCCAGTCGCCAGTAAAAATGTTGCAGTTGTACGTTTCTGAGAACCATGGATCCGTACATTATTAGGTAGAATATAGAAACTTTAATGTTTCAACAAAAAACATGATTCTGGTGGAACAATCACAGGTGGAGAAGGGGTCAATGTCTCATTAAGAAAAACTGGTTTTCATGGCACTGTCCCAGCTGGAAATGCAGCAATATCTCTGTAAAAACCGCGGTTTGTCATGACACTATTCCATCTGGAAACACAGCAATGTCTCAATAAATACAACCCCTATTTGTGGTGCTTTCCAATCTGGAAATGCAACATTGTCTATGTAAAAAACAACCACCTTTCATGGCACCATCCTGGTTGGAAACACAGCAATGTTTCTATAAAAGACAACCGCCTTTTGTGGCGCTATCCCGTCTGGAAATGCAACAATGTCTACTTTAAAAGCAACCACTTTTCATGGCACTATTCTGCCTGGAAACACAGCGATGTCTCAGGAAAACAACCGCTTTTCGTGGCGCTATCCCATCTCGTAAAGCAGCGATATCTAGGTAAAAATCGAACACTTTTTGTGGCACTATCCAGGCTGGATATGCAGCGATGTCTTGTTAAAAACAGCCCCTATTAGTGGCACTATCGGCTGGAAATGCAGCAATGTCTCAGTAAAAGACAACTGCTTTTCATGGCACTATTCTGTCAGGAAATGCAGCGATATCTTGGTAAAAATCAAACACTTTTAGATGCACTATCCAGGCTGGAAATGCTGTGACGTCTTACTAAAAACAGCCCCTTTTAGTGGCACTATTGGCTGGAAATGCAGTGATGTCTCAGTCAAAAACAAACACTTTACGTGGAACAATCTCCAGTGGAAAATCAGCAACAGGTCACAGAAAAACACCCATGTTTGGTGGCTACAGGGCTGTTAAAAACACAGGAATGACTCCCTATAAACAACCGGATTTGTTGTTTGTTGGTCTTGAACAGTCTGCACTGTGGAACCGAAGTCTCGCCTCGGTGTCATGCCATCCACCACACTTGCTGAACAGGCGACTGGCCTGAAAATGCATTATTTAATCATCCATTGATCAAAGATGATCTAAGAAGTAACTTATTTTGTTCCATCATTGGGCTGATTTCAGTACTTTCCAAAACCAGGCTTTAAGTTCGCCTCTATTTATCAACAGATTCAGTCGCTCAGAGGTACTCAGGTGTTCTCCCTACTGTCCTCTGAACCTTCAAACATCCAACTTCAAGGCAACCTCTGCAGACAGCCTGACGGTGACTCGGACAAACGGAGGAATTTATGCCACATACCAACATTTCTGAGTCATTTTGCTTCCGGGGGGAAGCTGTAAACAGTGCAGCCTTTTTGGCTCAGGGCCTGAAAAGGAGCATCTTCAGGGACACTGTGCTGTGCAGCAAGCAGCCACAGAGCTGTATATCATAGTCTAATATTGTATAAATAAACTCTTTCCCAGAGCGTTCGCCTTTAAAGGGCGCCCTCAGTCTGAAAAGACTCTTCTGATGAGGTTTAACACGACGATGCAGTGAATCTTAGTCAGCACAACACACTTTATCATACTGACTTTTTTCAACACGCTTTGTGTACGTGAGTGTGTGTAAGCCCCTATTTATGAGTGTGTGTGTCACTGTTCTAACCTCCTCTACCCCCCTTCGCCTCCATTGTTATTCCCTGCATTGCCATTCTCCAAACAGAGCACACATTCATCACTCGGTCTTGTGCCTTTCTTGCGGACATGCCAGGAGAAAAAAAAAGGAACCTTTTCAGGTCTGTGCTTGTAAATGACCTGCCGCAAAAGGGTTTATTAAGTCACCTCCCCTCCCTTCTCCTAACCTACTTCCTGAAGACACATAGGAGGAGAGGGACGGACACAAAGAGAGGAGACAGACAGACAGACAGACAGACAGACAGACAGACAGGAGCGGGAATGAAGCACATTAGTGACATCTTGATATCTTTATTTCAACTGATAAACACTTAACGGTGTATTTTCAAAAATGTAACAAAAAAAGAGGGGTCAAAACGATGACAACGATGTCAAACAAAAGACCGACTGTGAACGAGACACGTCAGCATGCGAGCTCTTTTCATATTTGTCTACAGGTTATTGTTCCCCAACATCTGCAAACAATTTATGAATGTGTGTGTCAATAGTGAAAAATGTCATCACACAAGGGTGTAGGCTTTGAGTCATTAATCGAAAAGGAGGGGCAAACAAATGAAACAGGAGGTTTGGAGGTCCTCTGCCAGAAAATTTTGAGCATGAGACACATAGTTTCCTGCATTCAAGTGAATTTTATGCACCAGTTAGAGCCTTTTCTGCATCAATCTGCACCTATGCAATCACAGTTTTACTCATGCACATGTTCTAAAGGGGGGACATGTCCTTTGCGTCCCCTCCTGAAATCTACACCTGTGCAGTCATCGTTTTCTGGAGCCTTATAAGTGAAGTGAGGTAAAGTGGAAGTGCTTGTTGACAAAAACCCAATGATACTTGACTGACAGTGACATGAAACAATGAAGACGAACAAATGAAATGGGAGTTTTGAGGGTCCTCTGCCAGAAAATTTCAAGCACCAAACACATAATTTCCTGCTTCCTGTTGAAGTTGTATCCACAGAGTTGCGCCTTTTATGAAATTTAGGTTGTCAACGTCTTTAATTTTGTCCAAAAAAAAAAAGTCCTCTGCTAGTTGGACAAATGCACACATCCTCCCCTGAAATCTTCACCAATCCACGGACCTTTTAAGTGATGTCTTCTAAGTGCTTGTTTTGTCCGACCAACACTCAAAAACCTGATGTAACTCGATTTACAGTGACACGACTCAAAGAAAAGGGGCAAAATTTTGTGCCATTACACATGTTCGTAGGTTTTGTTTCAACACAAATGAAATGGAGGGTCTGGGGGTCCTGCACCAGAAAAATCTGAGCATCAAACACTTAATTTCCTTCATTCTGAATTCTATGCACCAATTTGTGCAATTTGTGTCTTTAATTTTGCCAAAATAAGTCCTCTGCTACTTGGGACAAATGGCCGCATGTTCTAAATATCGTGGCTGACGTGTCCCCTGCTTCCTTCCCCTGACATCTACACCCATGCAATTGTTTTCTGAAGCCTGACACTGAGGTCGCAGTGACATGAAACTGAGAAAAGGAGCAAATGTCTTACATTTGAGGAGCTGGAGGTGGTTTTGTCATACTTTTTATTTTATAAACTACTTTAACTGTGACATATTTGGTGCTGTCTGTGCTGAAAGAAGGAATCTGTTGCTCTTTTTGATCCAAAGTGATTTCCTGGATTCAGATGAATTCGCGCTTTACAAATAAATCTGACACGACTTGATTGATGTCTGTAATTTCAGTCAAACAGCAAACAAATTAATAGACTTATTATCCCAGCATTATGCTCAGTGCAGATTTTCATCAAACGAGCTCCATCACTGTCAAACCAGTTTCCCTGTCCTACTCCCTGCTCTGTTTGTAGCTCTTCATTATTATCAATGTCCTCCAGTGCTGCCACATTCAGCCTGCCATCTGCTGCAAATACAAAGCTGGATGACATATTGACAAAATATTTAATTGATGTTGCAGCACCAAACAGGGCAGATGGAAAAACAAAAAAAAAACTTCAGCCAACTTGCAACAGCAATCAACTAATGGAGGGCAAATCTGCGTGACACACATGCAACAATTGGGGTTACAACATCCAGTACGGGATATAAATAGTTTGTCATTAATGGTTGCCCCCCTCTTCTCTCTCACACACACACACACACATAAAAAGGGGGCTCGCGCTGGTTAATCTTCGCGTGCAGTTTAATTAATTTGCCGGCATAGGTGTTCACACTCTTATAATCTGACTGAACAGGCGAAATCAATCATCCAGACAAGCCTCGGGCGCTCAAGGAGACGATCACGATAAACACCCCCCTCCTCCTCCTCCCTTCTTCCCTCATCATCCTCCTCAACACACACACGACGCTTGTAACAGGACACAAACAACACTAAAAATCTCAAAGAGGAGCTCTCTCTCGCAAAATGTGGGCCAGATCAGATTAGATTTTTGGGGAGGGAGGATGAAATCACTCCGCCGCGCATCTCCAAATGGCACACATGTCGGGATGGGAATTTCTCCTGGAGACAAAGTGTCATGCCGTAAATCCGTGTTATTAAAACCGCGGTGCGTAATTGTCTCCAGACGGGAGGGCAGCGGAGCGCCGGCGCAACCGAAACAAACATAAACGCCTGTGAATGTGCCACACCGGCCCCGTTTTCTGCTTTACACCACACCAGACATGTCTACTACTACTCCACTGTGGGGATTAAAGGCGCCATGTAGGACAGGGATGCTGATATTACACAATGGGAACACACCGTCACCCACCTTTGTCATCTCCGAGCAGTGATGGGATGTGACGGTGATTTCTCCCCCCGTGGTCCGGCTCCGTGTCCCGGCCACCCGGCTGACTGCTGCCTGCCCCCGCTCCTCTCCTCCTCCTCTTCTTCTTTTTCCTCTTCTTCTGAGTCTTCTTTATATTTTTAGGAAAGCCTCCTCCTCTTCCTCGCCTATAGTTGGCTCTCCTTCATGTGTTTGGTGTCGGTGCGTGTTCAGGTGTCGCAGTCAGTGAGGCAGCGGATCTGCTGTCTGTCTGTCATCAGAGGCTCCTCGCGACTCCTCGTGCAACCAAACCGCCTCTCTCTCTCTCTCTCTCTCTCTCTCTCTCTCTCTCTGTCTCTCTCCAGCCAATGCGCGCGCGTTTACGCCTGTGATGCGGGGATGAGTACTGTCGGGCTCACGCACGCGCACAGCATGCACATATGGACCTCTCCGCACATTAACGCGCATGGACAATCCTAACGGACCCTCGCATAACTGTGCCAATGACACAGCTCTGTGATATTTGCCTGGAGTGACTCAGTGTGATCCAGGTGATCTCCTTTTATATGTTGTTCACATCATGAGTCACGGTGGCTTCTTTAAAACCAAAGAAAACTCCATGTTCTTTATCATCAGTGAGATGTACTGCCATGCCTCGATATGAACGCATCTGTCATGCAAATAAAGTTGATTTGAATTTGAACTGGAGCTTGATAGCTGACTGATATGTAAATTTTCAGCAGCACAGGGCCTCATTTAGTGATTGGAGGGCCTCAGGCTACACCGGGAACAGGGCCCCCCTCATGCATTATTCTATTGTTGTTACTGAGGATACTGATTGTTATGTTTGCAAGCATTTAGCAGCTCTGTTCCTACACACAAGCTCTTTTTACAGAGATCACACCATAGGGCCGCGACTATGTTCCTTCATCCCCTTGCATTTTTGCAGAGAATCAAACAACGATGGCATCATTCCGCTCCAGTGTGCGATTGATCGAGTGGCGTGACCAGCGTGACGTTTAACACAACTGTGTCAGTCTCTAGTGTGACATTACATACCAACACATTCTCACTCCGACCTCGTCACATATTACGTTTTTGGTAATGGACTTTCCACGTCCACATGCATGGTACATGCAAGGTACCCTGGGTGTGTTGGTTGTTGACGTTCAGGGACACCGCGACAAGATCTCCTCTTTCAAGATTCACTTCTGTTTTCACAGGAAATTTAATGTTTACATACAGTCTCTTTCAAAATAAACATTCTACATCAGTTCAACACCGCACCGGACAAACTGACCTTTTTTTTTTCCTCCAGCAACAAAAACACAGTTAGGTTTAGGCAGCAAAAGTACGTGGTTAGGTTTAGGAAAAAAGAACAGGGTTTGGCTTTAGAATCTGATGAGATGCTAACACCGCTCCCCAGGTGAAAGACGGTATTTGTTGGACCCATCCACCACCACTCCCGCTCTCCCCATTTGGACTTTGGTTGCCTTAAGTGAACTAACGAGGCGGAACATAATTGGCGTCACTACAAACTCTGAATCCATCGCAATGGTTCAGCATATTTACTTATATATAAACGGAAGTCAGAAACGGAAATTCGCCTCCTAAAACCAGAATGCCAAAAAATCGGGGATCTGCTATAACGGCAACCGGCCATGTATCATGCCGACGTTAAAGGACACCTTTTTTTGTTGGTTTTTGATGCCGCAAATCACTGCCCAAGCGTTGGATTTCGCTGGACTTCGGAGTGAGACCTTGCTGAACATACACATCGGCAGCGCTTTCTAAACAACAACAATGGTAAAACGCACCAATCACAATCATTAGCCTTCTCTGTTAGGACTGTAAGGACATCCATTTTTTGGATTCCTGCACCTTATACTTCATTCTGCTTGACTTAGATCTTTTATCCTCATTTGTGGACATTTTTTGTGCCATCTAGTGGTAGTAAGAGCACAATACACTAATCCATGTTAAAAACAAGATGGCAGCCATCTCTGCCAAGTCAGTCTGCAGCCGATCCCGACACAAAAGTGGACGAGGTCCAAAACCTGATCACATTTTATGGTTGAAACTTGTTTATTTATGTTTGTAGTTTGACATAGCATACTAATTTTACTAATTTTAAGAATGAAGTAAAGATAATATTTAATACAGAATATGAGTGTACAAATTAACAGATGATTTGTGCTGATTAAGATTTCCCAGAAGTCTTTGGTGCTTTTGTGACTGAGGGACACCTGAGCAGCAGCAAGATAAATCCACCCATGGAGTCCAGACACTGGTGGTGGTGGTGGCTGATGACTCTGAGGCTGCTGACTGCTGAGGTGTATGAGGCTGATGACTCCGTAAAAGACGTGCATGATGCCAGCAAGAATGAACTACAGCATTGAACAAACCATATTTAAAATGAGGAGCAGTAAGATGATAGGCTGACAGAGAAGGTGTGTCACTGTGCTATTGGTCGATTGTGAATCAGCTGATGACTCACTTGACCCACTCAGACAATGACAGGTAGAGACAGTGAGTGAGCATACAAGGAGTGAATGGCAGGGTGAGAAGGAAACTTTCTTCCTTTCCTTTGAGTTAGCCACTAGCTGCTAACAGCTGCTTTTTAAATCTCCTGCGTTTGGTCGTCAACGTAATATGTAATCAAAGCACAATATCTGTTCCACCCATGGACACATCTGTATGGCTTTACATTGTACACAGACCTTGTTTCAGGGTCATGACTACCTCAGTGTCTGACTCAGAGGCGAGACAACTGTGTTCTCCCCTATCTTATATACTGAGGAATGAGGCGGCATAACAGCACGATTTTCCTGCCTTGAGCAGGCATTGTAAAAGAGGCTTGTCATTGTTACTGAGGATACTGACTGGTATGTGTGCAAGTATTTAGCAGCTTTGTTCCTACACACCAGCCCTTTTTACATTTGTATGGGCCGCTGCTAAGTCCTGTCTTGATCCCTCTTTATCATTTTTACACAGAGCCAGACAACAGTGGCATCATTTCCCGTCAGTGTGTGATCATAGACTGCATCCTGGCATCCGGGTGTGCAGTTAACAGTGTCAGCCTCTAGTGTGACATATAACATTTGTGTCAGCAGCGCTTTATATACAATAACATTAATTTGCAGACATTTTGGCTGCTGTTCTTCTTTGAGTTAGCTGCTAATGGCTTCTAGCTCCTTTTTAAATCTCCTTTTGGGACACACACATAAACATTTGGCTCTGTTACGACCTCTCAGTGTGGGTTAAAGGCGAGGCAACTCTGTCCCTCCATTCAGCAGTCATACCTCATGTACAAAATGACGAGGCGGCGATATTCCCACGTTGTTTCTGGTGCCCAAAGCAAGTGTTTCTGGATTGTTATCCTTTCTTCCTGTTCCTTCCTAGACAGGCTTGAATATATCGTAGCTGATTAATATGTGGGGACTTAAGTCAATTTTGAAGGATGGAGAAACTAGCACTTTTGGGATCCTCTGCAATTTAGAGCATCAAATATTTTCCTGTATTCTGGTGGATTTTTATGCACCAATTTGTTGACCTGTACAATCACTCCTGCGGAGTACCCTCTGCGGACTTTGTGGCGCCATAACAATGTCAGCAAACACAAAAAATGTCTCTGCAAACCACAGATCCGAACACGTGTATGTTATTATGTAGTGGAGTTTACTTTTCTTTACGTTTCAACACTGTGGTAAATGTGAGGATAGGTTTAGACACAAAAAACACTTAGTTATGGTCAGGAAAAGATCAAGTTTGACTTAAAATACCCAGTTTTGGCTGCACAGTCCCAACAGGAAATGCAACAATGTCGGGCTTAAAAAAAACAGCCACATTTCATGGCACTGGTCTCAAACAGTGGTCTGCTTGCCAGACGTCTTGCCTAGGAGACACGCCATCCGCCATCCTCTCCACCTCCTGATGACTGAATCAGCTCATATTCTACGTGACTTTAGCAACCTTGGTATGTTACATTTGAAACGTACCGATGTAATCCATCCATAGTTTGCTTGAACGTACAATGCCAATGTTTTCTCCTGGCGACTGGGCCGATTTCCTGCTTTGCTCCTGACAGACAAAAGTCATAATTCCTATGGCCACTAGAGGGCATTGTCACTGTAATGTTAAAGAAAGATAGTGTCATCGATATTGTCTTTTTTCTTGGTGGGACAGTCTGGTGAAAAAAGTTAAATATTAATATGTGATCCTGGAGGAGCTTTATAAACGCTGAGAAAATAACCCTTGAAAGATGCTTCAATGTTGCATTATGTGAAATGTAGGATCCAGTGTTTTCTGGAGCTTGACCAATACTAGGAACAAAAAGTCAGGATATCTCAACATTTCCTGCTGATTTCTGAATATTCTCCTTAAAAATATGTTTCCTGTGAGTCCTCCAATGTTATGCAACTACAATGCCAATTTGCTCAAGTGCCCCTTTAATGTCTCTGCTGTATCCTGTTAGCTTAGGGGTTTGAGACACCATCGCCGCTGCACTGATCCAAGCCGGGCTGAAGATCTTTGTTGCAAGTCATCCTCTGTCTCATTCTCCTTATTTCCAGTAAGTCTTTTACTGCATGCTATGCACATAAAAGGCAGAATATACTTCTGAAAAGGTCCATTTATGTTGGGCGCTTGTTAATTTTATAATGCCTGCACACAGTCTCATGAAATTGGAGCTGAAGCTGTGTGTGTTCACGTGAGCTAAATCCACTGTATTTTACTTCTCCTAGAATATTCTGTCATATTAGAAACTCATCTACATTTATATTGACTGTACTACATAGATTAAGTTGAACTCTTTTGTATGACTTTCTTCATAAAGTGCTTCATGGCGAGTAACTGCGACTCTATAGCAAGTTTTAAAAGACTTCATTGTACTTCATGGTTGTTCTATCATCATAGTTTTCTTTTTTTTAGTTTTTCACTTCCAGTAGAGACTTATAATGAGTCACTGGTAGCCTACTTAAAAGACAATTTATAGCTGGTGACCTTATTGTGCTTTCTGGCTTTTACCTCCCATTAAATCCCACGACTTTTTGATGTTATATTTGTGCCTCTCTATAATTGCTGGATGTTTTTTTTCCAACGAGGCTCCGGATCCTTGCTGGATCACGACAGACAGATTGTTTGAGTAATGATCTGGACTCTGGGGTGTAATGATTAAATGAGGTATTGTGTTTGGTAGCCACTCCGCAGCATATTGCCTCCTCCATATGGGTCATTATTCTAGGGAGGAACAGGAGGCTCTGATTAGGCAATGCTGTCTCTTCTTCCTATTGATCCTCTCTGTGATGAGCTGTAGAGTTTGTTCAACGCCCCAGTGGCATTATAATTCATTGTTTTTAGCTTCTTTGTGGGTCAGCAATAATGCATGACACCACTGTGCTGAATTGACAATATTTGTTTTAAGGAGCTATTTTCTAATTGATTGGATGGATTCTTTTGTTTCCTGTCATGGTTTTTTTTATGGCCTGTGATTGATTTCATTGAAAAATGAATGGAGATTTTATCTTGTCAATGTAATGTGTTTACTGTTGTCTTAAAGACAGCTCTTAAAGAAATATTTCACTGCTGGAAAGATGGTCCAATCTTAAAACTAGGCTGTCTGTGCAGTAGAAAGATGCAAATACTTTTGAAATTGGTGCTACACTCAATTCAATTCAATAGAACTATGTATCTTAAAGAAAATTCTTGTGCTTCAAATTACAGTAACCACAATTTAACGTTCACAACCAGTAACAACCAGAACAACCAGTGGTTCCCCAGGTCAGGGTCACTCACTGGGCCCAGTTTTTAGAACAATATAGTATTAGATATCTGGCAAAGTATACAAATACGCAAGATAGAAGAGTTTTCGACAAGCTTCTCCTCTCTCTGCACTCGGGAAATGAGAAACTCTGAGGCGGGCTGCTGCGTCACCTTCACTGACTCCACCAAGATTTGTTTTTGCTGTATTACTTTTAGTTTTCCTCCACTCCGGCACTGCGCTGCATCGGACCAATAGACCCTTCCAGTGGTAGGAGACATATTGTGAACTTCTCTGTTTGACACAATGGCGGCAAGCTGGCAACACACAGTCTCCTATTACAGTTAAACTGCAACTTAAAACATTTGAGGTGAGAGATAGACAACTCACTGACAGAATCTTGGTTTAGTTTTTTCAGCTTCCATTTTCACTGTGCAGGAGGCAGTATAGCACCCACTTACTGTTCACAAACTCTCGCTAATACAGCCAAACACAGCACTGAAATTTGTTTCTAGAAACATTTTAGGCAATAAATCAGCAGTGCAGTAAACTAATCTTGATTTATATTCAGTTAGTTAGCACTGCCTAGTTTTACCATTTCATCAGATTTTGGTCTAAGTTTGAGAAAGAGAGAGGCCGGTCTGTCTCTTGACCTGCTTCCATACTCCGTCCATGGTGGTGGTGGCATGGGTGGCAGGCAATACGAAAACATGGAAGTACAGTCTGTGACATCCCAGGAAAGCCAGTGAAACTCTGCCGGATGACACAAATGGTGCAAAACTTGTCATCCAGCATTTCGCTGGAGGGGGATGTCAGGACACTGGTTAGATGAAGAGAAGGTTACCACAGTTCATTTACACATACCACATTGTTTTGATACAAAGCTGGTTGAAAATTCGTGAAGTATCCCTTTAGTAAGTCACTCCCTACACTTGAAAACCAGTATAGAAATATGTTAAAGAGGAACTTTGTTTTTGCCACTGACAGGCTCAGATTTTTATTTCAAGTGTCTGACAACATTATGGTAAGGATCCCTACAGAGATAGACCTTTTGTGAAAGAGCAAGATCCTGTTTCTTTAACCAGAAACAGCCCTGAAACCGTCACTGCCAAACCCACCAGACTCAGACTCATTTATATAAACAGTTATTTCATCATCATTAAACACACTTCATTTAAAGTCGACAGAAACAAAATAAAACTTAGAAAACACACCTTGGCTCATCTTGCGACTGTTCCAACAATCACCCACTCTGGTTTGGTTGAAATAAACCCTTAATTCACCCAGTTAGATGTAGAAACATGCTGGATCTATACACACTTAAATTACTTTATTTAAATGGAGTCTGGTGAGGTTGGTAATGGCCATTTTGGGGCTGTTTCTTGTTAAACAAAAAGGATCTTACTTATTAACAAAAAGGTCTATCTCTGTAGGGATCATTTCCATAATGTTGTCAGAGACTTACAAAACAATTTGAGTGGCAAAAACAAGCACTTTTAGTGGACGTAGATTGACGGTACCGTGATTGTCTCGTTGCCGCTGACTGCCTTTCTCTATTTTCAAAAAATGTTGTTTCCATTAGTCACTCAGACAGAAAAACATGGGAAATTAGGGTCCAGGTTGAAAAATGCCTAAGTTACCTTTTAAGATCCACAACCACAACTCCCCATAAGTACTTTTATTGACTTCATCCACACAGGAATCCGGCAGAAATGATACGAGGGAAAGTGTAGAAGTGACTGCACAAACATAATCAGCTGTATTTGTCATGGTTACTTTCAGTCATGTGTCTTATCCTGAGGCATATTTACTTTTATGAGCTCTCTGCGAGAGGAGTTTCATTACTTCGTACAGGTATTTATGACCATTTTGCTTTCTCTTGATCTTAGCTTACACTCTGGATTTTGATTTAAAAGCTTCTTGTGCTCTGTGACAGGTAAAATACCTTCAATTTCTCTTCTATATAGCAAAAGCCAAAGTAAATGTCTCATCTTTTTTTCTCCAGTGGATGAATGTTACAGACCTGTCCTCTGTATTTTGTCTAAAGTTTGAAAAGAAGTGAAACCAGGACAAAGTCACAGACCATGCATTTTTACAAACATGGCCCCTGCTCCCTGTACGCCTGCAGACTGCGAGGGGGCTCCGTTGCGAGACGCCGTCCCCCGGACACGCTTGGCTTCATCTTCCATTCGAGCTGTCAGGGTGCAATCATCAGACGTGGAGAGCACTCTGGCTGGGCTGTGACATTACTCTGACCTCTGCGGGGTCCCTCACACCACTAACAGGCCCCACCGCCCCTCTGCGGAGGAGCTGAATAATTCAGCGTCATGAGGTTGTGGACGGTGTCGCCGGTAAAGCGTGGCCAGGGTAAATGGTTTGATTCCCATTGGGATCAGCCAAGCTATAAACACTTTGCACTTGTGGGGTTGTGAGGCACACTGAACATCAGAGCACACTATGTGTTTATAACTATTTCTGTCACTGAATTTTATTGCCCTCTGCCATCTGCTGGGTCCCACTTTTATTAAATTTCATTTTATTTCATAGACTACTTTAACTTTTCGGGATATTCTTGAAAAAGAAACTTTGGTGCTTTAATGTTTTGACCTTCATGATGGATCAAACGCTCTTATGTGGGTTGGTAAAGTCACTGCACATTGATAATTAAAGGGATAGTTCACCCAAAAATCAAAACACATTTTTTTCTCTTACCTGTAGTGCTATATATCAGTCTAGATTGTTTTGGTGTGAGTTGCAGAGTGTTGGAGATATCAGCCTTAAAGATGTCTATGTTCACTCCAATATAATGGAACAAGATGGCACTTGGATAGTGGAGAAGAGATGCATGCGAGAGCCTGAAATGTGAACATTAATGGCATTGAAAATAGGACTATATACTGCTTCATTAGAGTGTACAAGGTTAACTGGACCACAGAGCCTCTAGCTCTAGGATCCAAGAGCCATTTAACATTTGATGAAGGAGGAGAACGGTTGGAGGACGGGTGAATGGATGATTTTCTCTGTACAATAAACAATAAATCAATCAATCTTACGTGCTGGGTTAGCATGTTATACAACTCCCAAATGAGATATCATCATCTGTTACAAAGTCAGATACACACGTTAAATTAAATGCTTAGCTAACAATGACTCAACTAAAACAAATAATGATGACAGATGACTATACTACCATAGATTGATGAAATCGACCTTGATCTGCGCCTTAAAACAAATATACGTCTGTGGACGTATGTGGGGCTTAGGCCTATAGATATGAATATAATTATGATTAATTTCTTCTGTTTGCCACATGTGCATATTAACTCTTTTAAGGTAAAAAAAAAACGTGCCGGCGTGTCCACGTATGTTCGTGACCATGCACGCACAAGCAGATATTATGTCACAAGCTAAAATCTCACTCCAGCCCTCTGACCAAAGTTGGCAACCCTGCACCCCACCCTAATGTAACCTCCCCTTTTCTAAACCAGTGGTTTTCAAACAGTTTGGGCCCAAGGCACACCAAGGGGCATGCCAAAATCTCAAGGCCCACCTGTAGTCTATTTATATCTGTGCACAACATGCTGTGTGTTAGCTAGCTCAGTGCTGCTAGGTGAGCTAGCAGTAGATGCACACTTCCTTCTGTGCAGTGATACAGTTGGCAGGTGTAGTTTGGTAGAAAGAAAATAGTTCCTACATGAAACTGCTCACAACAAGGTCTGATTGTCTTGATTGAATAACCGGGTCATGATTTCTGAAAAGAGACATTGATGTTGAGTTTTTCAAATGTATTTTTTCCATTATATTGGAGAGAAGGCAGACATCTCTACGGCCGTTATCTCTATTACTTGGCAACTCGCATCAAAAACTGCCTTTAGGCCTTGTGTTTTCAGGTTGTCCATCTGTCTCATTTTCAAGAATGCCTTGAGGGAATTTCCTCAACTTTGGCACAAACTTCCACTTGGACTCCAGGATGAACTGATTAAATTTTGGTGGTAATACTATGTATTGTAAAGTGACCTTGGGTTTTTTGAAGGGCGCTATATAAATTAAAGTTATTATTATTATTATTATTATTATTATTATTATTGTTATTATTAATACATCAAAGGTCAATATCACTGTGACCTTGTCTGTCTCACTCTCATGAGCACAATATCTCAAGAACACCCTGAAAGATTTCTTTTTTCTTTTTTTTTTTTACAAATTTGACACAAACACCCACTCGGATTTAACGATAAACTGATTAGATTTTGGTGGTCAAAGGTCAATGTCTCTGTGACCTTGCATTCATCTCATTCTCATGAACGTGATATCTCAAGAAGGCCTGGAGGGAATTTCCTCAAGTTTGTCACAAACTTTCACTTGGACTCCAGGATGAACCGTTTAGATTTTGATGGTAATACATTAAAGCTCAAAATCACTGTGACCATGTCTGTCTCATTCTCTTGAACACAATATCTCAAGAGTACCCTGAGGATTTTTTTTCAATTTGGTACAAACATCCACTCAGACTCAGTGATAAACTGATTTGATTTTGGTGGTCAAAGGTCAAAATCACTGTGACCATTCATTCTCATCAATGCAATATCTCAAGAAGGCCTGGGGGTAGTTTCCTAAAATTTGGCACAAGCGTCCACTTGGACTCCAGGATGAATTGATTAGATTTTTGTGGTCATAGGTCAAAATCATTGTGATCTTGTCTGTGTCATTATCATGAACACAATATCTCAAGAACACCTTTAAGTATTTTTTTTTTCAAATTTGGCACAAGCATCCATTTGGACTCAATGATGAACTCATTAGATTTCGGTGGTCTAAATTCATATTCACTGTGACCTTGTATTCGTCACATTCTCATGAACGCAATATCTCAAAAAGGCCTCAGGTTTGGCACAAACATCCTCTTGGACTCCAGGATTAACTGATTAGAATTAGGTGGTTGAGAACTCAAGAATTCTTCCACTAATTATGACAAAGGTTTACACAAATGTCTAACAGGACAACATGATGAAGGGACGGCATTACATATCCAAAATGTCAAGGGTCAACTTTACTGTGACATCATAATGAACAACCGTATGGCGGTAATTCTAGTTTACTAATTGCTTACAAAGTCCACAGAGCACCACATGACCTGCATCACTGACCTGCTTATCCATTATGAACCTCTTCTATAGGTCATCTGTGGTTACACCGGGGGTTAAACGATGGTGAGGGTTTGTTTTTACAGTCCTATAGCTGCTTGTATACTCAGTCACAATGAATTCCTCCAACATTAACACTGTCTTAAAGCATCTGACGGAAAACATTCCCTTTCTCATGAGCTTTTCATTAACTTTGTTTGCTTGTTTAGCGCACAGTGTTTGCATTTCACTCCTCTTTGCTTCTGTGTGAAGGACATTGTATCTTCCCCCCGCGCTCTAAAAATAAAGTTTTGCTTGTCTTGCTTCCTTGCACTGGACACCGAAACAAGAGCTGTTTCACCTTCTTGAAGTTTTTAATAAGAGAAATATAACAGACTCCAGGTCAGTGCTAATGGGGTGGGGGTGGGGGTGGGGAGAGTGCCTCATTTAGTACAGATAAAACCTCCACTGTTCCAAACAGGGCTGTCAACACTTCCTGTCAGCGCTGCTGCACACTGCCCTCCGAACACACACACACTTCTCTTTGTCAACTTCTTTCTTTTCCCTCATACCTCTTCTTCCTCTCTTTGCTCCCTCCATCCCTGCTTTCTCCTCTTTTCCCTGTTCTTTCCTGTCGTTCTGAATCTGCTCGAGACAATGTTCAGGTAGTGATTAGGTTTCACTCTGCTTTCCAGCTCTGTGGTCTCTCTTGTGCGTGTGTGTGTGTGTGTGTTTCTGGATGTATATACAGTATGTGTGCGTGTTAATGAAATCCCCCCTCCCTTGGGCTCAGGTGTCACCGCAGCTTTCCGTGCACTCCTTTGAACGGGGAGCTCAGCGCCGAGGATCAACATAAGGGCAAAGGTTTTAGACAGTTTCCCATGTACCAAATAAATTAACTGCTGCTGTGTGGGCGATGTGTGCGTATGCGTGTGTGTGTGTGTGAGACAGGGAGAAAAGGACTGCTCAGCACACACACAGCAGTGCTTTGAGCCTGGTGCACACTGGCTCAGCCCTCTTAAAGCCCGTGGTCATATTACTGAGCACGGGGTCAAAGGTCAAAGCCAATGAGCCACCACAAACAGAAGGAGCTGTGTTCGAGCCAAGCTGCCACTCGGCTTTCTCCTGTGTAAAACACCGGCCTCTCGGTGTTGTTTTGAGGTAACGATGGACGCGTTTCTGGATCAACACCCATGGTAGACGGGCGCACGTGCACAGTGGTGAATATGTGTCACTCTCTATACTTATCATCCCAAATTTAGTTGGAGCAGGTTTGATTCTAGAAGCTTTTATTTTAGACTTGCGACCCAGATTTCTTTTTACACGCCACAACACGGTCATCTGCTACCTCCTGTGGCTTATCTCCACTATCAAAGAAGATGAGAAGAGGTATGATAGGGTTGTATAGATAACACACACATACACACACACACACACACACACACACACAGCGGACTCCTCTGAGAATCAGTCATCAGCTTAGTGGTGGTCTCAAACGCAGAGCTTTAATCTGCAGATCGACTTTGTAACAATAATCTATACACATTATGAAATTGAATCGGAGGCCACCACCACATACGGCAGGAAGCAATCACCATTACTGCCTGCAACCTTCATGACGGTTTAGGTTTATCCATACAATACAATCTTCTGCGTCCACATAACCCCCTCCTCTTCCTCTTCCTCTGACCCTGATAACATCACATGCTGTTTCTGCCCCACTCCTATTTGCACATACACCTGCAGTTTGTCTCATCATCATCTGAGAGCTTTGAATAATTTAGCCCATTTATGAGCCTATTTTATATTACTAATGACCATTTTCTGACTTGAGTGAATTTTTCCCAACCTGAAGGCGGCCACTGGTTTCTGTTCATTTCACTATATGAAAATCAGCCGTCAGAGATTTTGCAAATCAAAATGAAGTCGTTCAGGCTCATTTATACTCCCTCTATGTATGAAAATAGATATATTCACTTCAACATTGTTAACGTCACTGCCCACATACTTCCGTGCATCCTTTATGCTGGCACAGATACAGCCACCTGATGGCGCCAGAGGGCAGAGTCAAAAGTTTCTGAAAAACAAAACATGGCGACGGTAGCTGTGGTAGCATTGTAGATGGTGGCGGTCTCTGAGGCCATTAAATACATTGCGACATATAGACGGATAATTCTCTTCACTATATTAGTTTCCTTCAGGGGGTCTTCTGCAGTGATGCGGGCGCTGCGCCGGACCATCGTGGTGAAAAGGGAGCTGAGCCAGAAGGCAAAGCTTTTGATTTACTGGTCCATCTACGTCCCAACACTCACCTATGGTCATGAGCTCTGGATAGTGACCGCAAGAATGAGATCGCTGATACAAGTGGCGGAAATGAGTTTCCTCAGTGGGGTGGCTAGGTAAGGAGCTCGGACATCTGGAGGGAGCTCGGAGTAGAGCTGCTGCTTCTTCGCGTTGAAAGGGGTCAATTGAGGTGGTTTGGGCATCTGATCAGGACGCCTCCTGGGTGCCTCAGGAGGCGTCCCAAGAACATGCTGGAGGGATTACATATCTCATCTGGCCTGGGAACGCCTTTGGGTCCCCCAGGAGGAGCTGGAAAGCGTTGCAGTGACGTCTGGGGTACTTTGCTAACTCTGCTGCCTCGCGACTTGGCCCCAGATAAGCAGATGAAAATGGATGGATGGATGGTATATTATATGGTTTGGTTTTGCCATTTTTTAAAATGTCTTCATCGTGTCCTATGGTCGTATCTCGCTTGGGCTATGCTACACTGCCCCCATGATTTCCAGTTGCTCTTGTATCTGTAGGCTTTCATAAAACGTGCACAAATACAACAAAATGAACACAAAGTATGTACAGAAGGCGCCGTCCCTGTCAATATCATAGACTGTATTAAAGATGGACAAAATGACCTGCTCCCCAAAAGTGAAGCCCAAACATCTTGTTCACCCCCTTTTGGCTGGCTGTAGTATAGTCTCCTGAGACCCTGTATCTTCATATATGGACATCCAATTTTTGATTTCCTGATTCTACTTAACTTAGACCCGTTGTCCTCAATCGTGGACACTTTTTTGTGCCATCTAGTGGCAGTAAGAGCACAACACACTAATTAATGTAAAAACAAGATGGCTGCCATTCTCTGCCAAGTCAGTCTGCAGCTGATCCTGACACAGAAGTGGACAAGATCCAAAACCTGATCACACTTTATGGTTGAAACTTGTTTATTTATGATTGATAATGTTTGTAGTTTAATATGGCAACAAATTTGACAAATTTTAGCAACAGGAACAAACTAAGACGTTGTTAATTAGGAAGTACTCATTTGAGGACATTGGGACTTAGTTATCGTCTACAATGTTTAGTTTTTATTCTTATCAGATCTTACTCCCAAATAGCTAGGAGAAATTAAAAATGCATACCAAACAAATGTTCGGGTCTCAGGGGGATCAGTCATAAAGCCCACCTCCTCAATGTTAGTGGATGGGACATGAGCCAAACTAAAAACTCAAAGTACACGTCAAATAAAGGTTTCCCAAAGATAGCGTCTGTCGCATTAAGTAGTTCTTATCACGCTGATGTATGTTCAAGTGTTCATTTTTTCTAAAAGTTAGATTTGTTTGGTGCTATAAAAAGGCGGTTTAACATTATGACTGACAGCTGTGTGTGCCAATCGGTGTGCTTGTGATCAGTGGTGCTGGTCACGATTGTTCAAACGGGTGTTTGGGTGGGAACATGACACAGTGGAGAAGATCGCTACTTTGCAGACTCTAGCTCCACCAGCGCAGGATGGCAGCAGCTGTATCCGGGATATTTTGCCATTAAGTTTGTACAGTTGTTGTACAGTTTTGTAAGTGGAAACGTGTCTATCATTATATACAGTCTGTTGTATGTATGCATATCAAGTGTCGAGCATAATGTGCCCTTAGTGCCAAAAACTGCAGTTCTACTAATGGCCACTTGAGGGCAGCTCCAGAAGGATTGAATCCTCAATGAATACCCATCTTTAGAGCAGAAATGAACATATTTACAACCTGGCGCAAAAACAGTTTTGCTCTCTATAGTTAATTTCAACATTTGTGATAACTGTACACGAGGTGAATTTTTATAGAACTCACCCATTTACATTTTGTTAAGGCTTAAAATTGCACATAATTAAGGGCAGGTGTCTTTGAGTGACAGGCTGTATACGAGCGGTCACTTTAATCTGTGGGTCAGATCCACCCCTCACTCCTCTACAGCTCCACCTACATGTCCAAATATGGTCACATCTGGATCCAAAAATCCAAGATGGCGACGGCAAAGATGCAGAACTCGAGACTTTAAAACAGGAGTCCACTTACCATTGGGTAACATCAGCTACATAGCTACGGCCATCATTTTATAGTCTCTGATATCAATGAGCAGGACTGCTGTGTAGCAATATTGTGATTTTTGTGTCAAGTTCATGAAGTGCTTTATGTCATTTACTGGATTGGTCACAATATACATTTATATCTGGGTTGTTTTTTTGCACTTTATCACAATATAAAATATGTATATTATATATTATTATATATATTATTATATATTTATATATATTATATTTATATATAGTATCATAATAACAAAATACATAGGGTAAATAGGCTGCACTTATATAGGGCTTTTCTTGCAACCACTCAAAGCACTTTACAGTACAGGCACCATTCACACACATATTCATAAACCGATGGCTGAGGCCACCATACAAGGTCACCTGCTCATGAAATAAACATTCACACACACTCACACAACAATGGCACAGCCATCGGGGGCACCTGGGGGTTCAGCATCTTGCCCAAGGACACTTTGACATGTAGGCTGCAGGGGCCAGGCGTCGAGCCACCGACCTTCCAACTGGTGCAGCTGCTCTTCTTCTTCTGCTACAGCCCCTCCATGACACTATGATTTAAGATTTATCCATATCACCTGCCAGCGATCTGTCATGATTAACATGACTGAATGACTGCTGCTGTATTAGCTGTTGTCACTTGTCAGAGTGATGTTATTGTTGCAGTGTGTGTGCAGATTGATTTGAAAGACTACGTATTGATTTAAAAAACAAAAGAAGAATTCTGTCCCATCACCTTGTGAAAACCACATCTAAAGTTAAGGAAGTCCCTCTGTCTTTAAACGGTGAAGAAGAAAAGTTGAAAAAATTCTCTATTCTCTCTATTCATTAGCTGTATTTGCAGAGTAAAATCTTGCATATACTTTAAAACATATAATCATTCTAATAAGTGTGATGCACTGGAGGTAACCTAAACAACAGTTTATGAAATAGGTACCACTTTTACAAACCACACTATTAAAATGCAACAATTAATATATAAAAATGTGACCCTTACAGGGGTCATTCTGACAGGCTCTTGCTTTACGTTTCACAAGTTACAGGTCCAAACTTGGGAAAGCTGCTTTTAACTATAATGCATCTGACTCCTGGAAGAAAATACAGTTCCTTATTAAATTCAATTCACTGATATCTTTTGGACATTTTAGAAATTGAATCCTAAACTTCCTAAACTATGCTTGTAATCGTAACTGTATTTTACATTTAATATATTTTTTAATCAATCAAATTATCTACTTTTGTGGCAAAATTGTAGGAGTTTTTATATAACAATATTTTATTTTACATTTTAAGTATTCTAAATTACTTATTAAATTATTTTCCCAATTGAAAAGTTTTAATGTTTTTGTTTTTTTTAATAATATTTATAATGGCATTTCTTTTCTCAGTCAGTGTCTTTTTGTAGTTTATTCTTTTTCCTTTTTCTGTTTGACTGGATGTCATTATAAAAAGAGTTTTAATTATCTCCTCACTATAAATAAAGGCTGAATTAATGAATAAATGATTGCAAAAAATTGTAATTATACTTCTGTACTTCTACTTTACTTTATACTTTATTATAAGTTTTTTAATGTATTTTTTTTTTTATTTACTCATAGCATTTTAATCAATCAATACACAATGAATAATGGAAAAAAAATAAAAATAATAATAATAAACCAATACTGAAAAGGCATTAGTCTTCTACAAAAGACAAAGCAGATAAATGCAGTTGCTTTTCCCCCCAACTTTATTGATAACAGTGATTTATAGGTCAGACATCATAGAAATTGTCAAAAAAAAACAGTGACAAACTGAAAACTGACCAATAATTTATTTTAAAAAAGGGAAAAAATAACAAACAAACAGGGAGAATCAATCAGCTTGTTATTTACATGTTTACATGAGATTTAAATAAATTTAAAAAAATGTATTTAAAAATATATATAGAAAAACAGGGGGCTGATTTAACACACTCAGATTTATATGAAATCTACCAGACGATAGCTGCAGTAGCAGGTACTCGTCGCGTGGCGGCGGTAACGTGCGCCGACGTCACTGTGTCCTCACAAACATGGCGGCGCCCGTTAGCAGGTACAGCTGGTTCGCTTCCGTTTCTAGAAAACTGGGAAGTTATCTATTTAACTCAGTTTTCATCACCCAGGCGGCGACGTACGCAAACAACATGGACTCTGCGGGACCAACCAAGGTTTGACAGAAACTCTTGTCATGTTTTAGCCTCATGTTTTGCTGCGTCACGATACAATTTCACCTGTAATTAAAATAATAATAACGGCAAAACAAAAACATGCCTTGTTTAGCTGCTGCTGCTGCTGCTGCTGCTGTGTGACAGTTACAGTGAGTGACTCCAGTGTTGCTGCGCAGTTAGATAACGGGCTAAGTTCACCCGCTGCTGCTACAGATGTGACGTTATACATATATGTTATAAGCTACAGGTGTTTTGTTTGTCCTCCACAGCTGGAGTTTGCGGTGCAGATGACATGTGAGAGCTGCGCAGTTAAAGTAAGAGCTGCTCTGGAGGGTCAACCAGGTAATAAAACAGTTAAAGGTTCACCAGGACTGTAAAAGAACTTAATTTATCTTTGTTAACACCCTCTGAAACACCTCCCTGTACAGTAACTGCTGCTTGTCATCTGGAACTGACAGGTAACTAAGTACATTTACTCAAGTACGGAACAGAAGAACAATATAAATGTGCTTGTAGGGGAGACCGGGGACAGTTGTAACATTTTTGACTATGGATGCAACTGTATGAGATAATCACAGTACAATAACCATCTCAGAAAGTATCACGGTATTACAGAATTTATAACATTATCAATCCCAATGACCCGTAAAGAATGAAAATTGAGGATTATTGAAGATAACTAAAATTAAAGGAGGAGTCTCCAGCCAGTTGCATTTTTTTTTCAATATTATAGATAAGTCAATGTACACGGTTTGATAACTGTCCGCTTTTATATCATGGTATACCTGGAAACTGGTATATCGTTGCAGCCCTATTTTTGACATATCTGACCGTATCATTGAGCTCTCTTACGCCGGTGCATGTAAAATGTTACACACTAGTTACATGTGTCTGTTATCAAATGGTGTAGCTGTTATGTCTGTTACACAAACATAAAATGCATGACTCAGTCTCAAACACAGGGAGTGAGTCCAGGTTTGTTGTGACATAGCCTCTGTCGAATTGTAACATTATGAAATAATGATTATGACAAAAACTTTTTATACTGCACTCAAAGTACTTGTTAAAATTAGTAGGTGTGTGTGTATTTATGTGCGTCTCAGGGGTGGGAATCTTCAGGCACCTCTTGATTCAATTTCGATTCAGATTTGTAGTGATCCATAATTAGGGTAATTTACTTGCATACAATGTGGCTTTTGTCCAGGTCCCTTTTCCCTTCAACCGTATAGCCAAAATGCTTTCATACCCGAGTTTTAAAATCAGTCTGATTGTGTCCATCTGTTGTTGCTCATGGTTATCCATTGAAGGATATTTTTGCCAGCATACTGTCCAGTGTTTGCATACTGTAATATTTCACCACAAAAAGTATATTCACAGTATACTTCACGTTTGTCCCTCAAATGTCAAAATTTAGATATTAAATTAAAACAAGGTTGAAACTGCTGCCTTTTGTGAAGTTAACACTGAAGTTAACTCTAGTGTGTGCTGCGTTTTTTCACCTCTCTTGCACTCTCACATGTTGTTTCATCATCAGATCAGATGATTCGTAGTTTGTTCCTGGTTGGAGAAATTCAAAGTGTCATAACTTCCCCGGGACACAACCATCCCCCGTCTTTCCTACTTTACTTTTTACTCCATTAATATTTGTTTTGACTGCTTCACTGTGTCCAGTGAAAACCACCTATCTCCAGATGTTCTAAATTTGAAATTCTTCTACCTCCGAAGATAAATAAACTTTTTGAAAACCTTCTTGGATCAGCTGCAAAATACATCATCACAAAGATGAACAAAGGTTTTGAATGTGGGAAGTTATTTGTTATGTGTAATAACGGTCAGTGTATGAGCACCAGTGCAAGTTGACACAGATAGAGCACCATGACACAGCAGATTATGTCAGACAGCTTTTATCAGTCACTCGTTCATAGCTGCCCTTTCTTCATGCATTCCAGTGTACAGTAGCATGTCTTGTTACTCAGTAAGGCAAGTTCATTTATATAGTACATTTCATTACAAGTAAACTCTAAGTGTTATACAGTAAATTTAGGGCTGCACAATATCAGGAAAACATGCCTTATAAGATAACTTGTTGAATACTGTGATGACGATATGACTCGTGATATATAAACAAATAATGAAGTATACAGTTTTAATGTCTACCATTGTGTACCATCGTCTCTAACGTGTCAATACAGCATCTGCAGTCACAGTAGACGTTGCATTGAAAGATAACTATAATGTCTGTAGTAATATTCTACATATTTGTGAATGCGGTTGTATTTTATTAAGCTTAAAACACATGTAATGTCTCCCAGTGGTCTCTGGGGACCTCCCTGCTGCCCCTGCTGTCTTTGTCTTTACCATGAAATGCTGGGGATGAGAACAGGTGTGCAGGCGGACAGGTGTCAGATCTGTGTGGAGCACCAGAACAAAAACACAGACACATCATGGACAGTGTGATAACAACAACCCATGATACTTTAAAAACTAGTCGGCCTAAAGTCACCTGACGCCACTGTTTCAACATGAGATGCAGTGTATGCATGAATGGCACAGTAAATATACAATATATCGCAGTTCAAGCAGCCCTTGGTGATGCCTGTGTCGGACATGTTGGTATTGTGCTGACGGTAAATATTGGATATATTGTGCAGCCCTTATTAAAATGCATAAATTATCAAGTAACATGTACAGGCTTTTACACGTCTGCAGATCCCTAATAATTTCTTGGGAAGTGTTGTAGAAATAAATATGTAATTTGGCTGGAATTACAGCAGGCAAGCAAAGCAAAACTTGATTTATATAGCATGTTTTATTCCGAGTGGAAGCACAATGTGCTGCGCAACGTGTGAGCTACCATGGAGCTGCAGCCACAAGATAAAAATTAAAATAATCATAATCAATCAGTTTGAATAATAATAAGATCGACAACCGACCTGTAAGAATAAAAAGTAAATAAATAAAACCGTTCAAAAAGTAATAACATAAAATTAAATCAAATAATAATTAAGATCAGTAGTTGACAATTAAAAGAATAATGAGACATGAAGAAAAACAGTAAAAAAAAGCTTAGAAATAAATATAATAGAATAAAATAAAATAAAACAAAATAAAATAAAATAGATAAAATGAAATAAAATAAAATAAAATAAGATAAATTAAAATAAAATAAAATAAACAAAATAAAATAAAATAGATAAAATCAAATGAAATAAATTAAGATAAATTAAAATAAAACAAAATGAAATAAGATAAAATAAATAAAATGAAAAGAAATAAAATAAGATTAATTAAAATGAAATGAAATAAAATATAATAAATAAAATAAAATAGATGAAATGAAATAAAATAAGATAAATTAAAATAAAACAAAATAAAATAAGATAAAATAAACTAAACTAAAATAGAATAAAACAAAATAGAATAAAATAAAACAAAACAAATAAAAAAAATAAAAAAATAATAATACAAAATAAAGTAAGATAAGATAAGATAAAATAAAATAAGAATAAGAATAAGACTGGCATATAGGCTACATAGAGACAACTTTCAATTGGTACACTTCCAATTAATTAAGTACTATTGAATGCTTAGATTTTGTAACCTAGAGACTGTACGCGAGTGCAGGTCAGCTGAAAATGCAAAATGCGTGCAATATGTCTACAGGCAAGCTTTCTGTACCAAACGACATATAAAAGAGTAATGTTTCCATTATTTAAGAAATTATTAATTATTAATTATTCAGGTCAAACGGAGCAGCTCTTTTAAGGAAATTCCTCTGGGAATCTGCAAACAAAATTTATACAACTAAAATACCAGTCTCAGAACATTGTCTCTCTTTGCTCCTACAACTTGAACCAAATTTCATCATCCTTTTTCAGGAATCTTGTGAGAAATTGTTTAAAAAATTGACCTAAAGAGTCCCATATCCATTTCACAAACACAGATAAGCACAGAAACTGCTCATAGATGTGACATAATGGAAAAGTGGACACATGACACAGGAGTATTCAGTTGGTTATACAATTGAATTTAATTTTTGTCTGCATGTGTGTTACTGGTCTGTTTTTGTGTCTGTCAATTGATAATTTGCACCTCTGTTCACATGTGTGCAGGAGTACAGTCTGTCAGTGTCGATGTGGGTAAGGAGGAGGTGTTGGTGGAGTCGACTCTGACCACTGCAGAGGTTCAGGCTCTGATAGAGAGCACCGGACGCAGAGCCGTGCTGAAAGGCATCGGAGGATCAGAGCAAGGTGAGAGAAACCACAGGACAGGAGAGAGGCTGGTTATCACACCTCTAGACTCTAAAGTACCGACCAAAATGTGTCTGTAGCATCACGTATTGAAAATGTACAAGTACCAAAAGTCGAGTCAGATTTAAAATCTTGTGGTAATTTATGGATTTTATAAAATATATTATAAATAACTAGATAGATAAATAAATAAAGAAAATGTGTTCTGTATATTCCTACATTAATATGCACTATAATCTAATTAATTTACACACAGCAAATTAATTCTCAGACACATAAAGAGTCTTGTCTTTGTTTTCTCAAATCAGATATTTACTCATTTAAATCAGTTGCAGACTGTTTTATAAGACTGTGCAGGCCTCTTTTGTAAAGTGAAATGTGAAAACACACACAACGTTGGTGTGTGTGTGTGTGTGTGTGAGGATGAATTTTTAAACAGTCTTTTCGTTATTATTCCTGAATGCCTTAAAGGTGCCCTGTGGGGTTTTGTTGTAAACAAACTAAAGTTGTGTTTCCATGTGGTGTCGCTCCCCAAAACTGACTGTGTATCCTTGAGGTCTAACAAACGTGTCTAGTGCATTTCCTTCCTTATATATAAAACAATTGCGTAGTAATTTTTTAAAGCATTTTAAATCGAGTATTTAGAGTGTATTTACCAGCCTTCTTCTTCTTCCTTACCTTTGTTGGCACCTTGCAGCATAGCTTAATGGGTTACCTCCAACTGCTGATCAGTTGAATTGTGTGAGACCATTGGCAGGACCTGTGCAGGTGTATTGTGTCACCTGCATGGGTGTGTGTACATGTGGGACCTTAAGCAAAACAGTGACCCAGTCATCCAAAAACAGCTCCATAGTGCTACACAGGGCTGGGTACTGTTTAAAAAAATACGTTATCAGTACCCAAAGCTGTACCCTTAAAGGGATAGTGCACCCAAAAATGAAAATTCAGCCATTATCTACTCACCCATATGCCGATGGAGGCTCAGGTGAAGTTTTAGTGGCCTCACAACAGTTGCGGAGATCCCAGGGGAGAGTGGGTAGCAGCACAACTCCACCTAATGGAGGCTTACGGCGCCCCAGATTCAAACGTCCAAAAACACATAATTGAAACCATAAAATATCTCCATACTGCTCGTCCGTAGTGATCCAAGTGTCCTGAAGCCCCGACATAAAAAGTTGTTTGGAAAAACGTAATTTGAACTCTGTTTTTAGCCTCACTGTAGCCTGTAGCTCTGACTGCCTCTCTGTGCACCGCGTTGAATTAATACCGACACCAATATCCTCCTGAGACCCCATGTCCTCATATGAGGACATCACATTTTGGGATTACTTGACCGTCTACTTCATTCTGCTTAATTTAGACCTGTTGTCCTCGTTTGTGGACACTTTTTGTGCCATCTAGTGATAGAATAGAGAGCACAATACACTAATCCATGTAAAAACAAGATGGCAGCCATCTCTGCCAAGTCAGTCTGCAGCTGTTCCCAACACAAAGGTGGGCAAGGACCTGATCACATTTTATGGTTGAAACTTGTTTATTTGTGATTAATAATGTTTGTAGTTTGATATGGCAACAAATTTGACCAGTTTTAGCAACAGTATCAAGATAAGACGCTGTTACCTAGGAAGTGCTAATTTGAAGACATCTTGAAGACATCGGGAATATTCAGCTCGTTAAAGGACATGGGAACTTTACTATTGTCTCGTTAGTGGACATTGGGACTTTACTGTCGTCTCATTTGAGGACATTGTTTAGTTGCATAGTTAGTTAGCATACCAAACAAAAGTTCGGGTCCCAGGAGGATAGAGTACTTCATTTTCATTTCTTTTTTCAGAGCAGAAGAAGGCCCCACGTCATCTCTTTTTTTCGTCATCTTTTTTCCCATTGTCCAATCTGAGGATTTGAGAGGCAGGCCTTCTGTGGTGGTCATGACAACAATTTTACAGTTAGTAAAATGGACGAGAAATTGGTGGTGGTAGTGGTTGCTGAATACCCAGAGCTATACGTCCTGACGACAGACAGCAGGTTGTCAAACTGCTCCCGAGTCATCCTAAAATATGCCTAGAAACGGCCATCATGGATGTGAAGCTCCTGGACCAACTGGAGGTACTCCCCATGACCCACCCTCTTTTCTTAGGGTCTCATGTACCCACACAGATCTCCGTTTCCCTGTGCCAAACAAGTTTCAATACTGCTCAGTACTGGGTTATTTCAGTTGATACTTTTAAGGTATGATGTATTTATACCCAGCCGTATGGTCATGGTCATTTTGCTTTTATTGTAAACTGGTGGACAAAAGTCAGTTACTAAACTTGTTAGTGGTGCTGTCATTGATCTCTCTACAGAGCAAATATACTTTCAACTTAAATAGAGCTTCAGTTGTTGAGACACTGGTGCTGTTCACGTCACTATAACACATCCTGGATAAACATATCACAGGTACAGAGGTCTAACCAGAAGTATGATTGCACTGGGATGTGATCACACTGAGGTGGTCACAGTTAATCATAAATGAGCTGATATATAGTGTAGTATGAATTTAAATACACTCCTGAGCATTGAGGATTAACTTTGTAGTACACGTTTAGCACAGAGCCTCTCAGACACAGTTGGTTATGGCTGATTTGCCCTGCACAAGATATCAGACAGGGATTTGAAGTCACAGTTTCCCTCAGATAAAATCAAATATGAGCCGGGAAACATAATCTGATCAGAGGCAGTCACTGGAGACGCATTTGTGATGCATTCTTATTCCACATTTGAACTGCAGCAACAACTGAACACCATCTCGACATGTCCAGATGTGAGGGAGTGTCAACAAGATCACAAACATAAACACAGACGTTGTTGAGGATGTCTGTGGGTTGTTGTTTTTTTATGACAGACCTGGGTTTAGCAGTGGCCATGCTGGCTGGTGAAGGAAAGATTCAAGGGGTGGTGCGTTTCCTGCAGCTGTCTGAGGAGCGGTGCTTGATTGATGGGACAATTGACGGGTTGGAGCCCGGACTCCACGGCCTTCATGTCCACGCTCTGGGGGACCTCACACGAGACTGCCTCAGGTAGGACTGCTGCTTTATAAAAGCAGATAATATAAGGGGTGTTTGGGCAGACTGGAGCATCTTTCAGGGATCCCATGGTCATTAGATTCCTGGAGAAGTTATAAAATTAGAGAAACTGGTTTGAAATTAACAGAATGTTTTGGAAAGGTTTGGAATACTGGTGTACATTTTTTGGGCTGTGAAGTGAAGCAAATCTAGCAGCCACTTGCATATTTTAATAGCATTTGTCTGGTGACAGGTGCTAATTTCCAACCCTGCTTTCACAGTAAGATCTGAGGTACATAAGAAACTGAATATCCACTGTCAGTGCGGTAAATCGTATCATGCTGGTGACAGTTACTGCTGATGGATAGCTGCTTGAGTGGGAGGCTGCTGCAGTTTAATCACACAGTACAGGAGCATCAGACTGTCAGCCCCAACTAAATCTCAGCTGAGCCTTGATCAAATAGTTGGTATGAATATGTTGTTTTTTTACAAACAACACCTAACGATACCTTGTGATTGAATCAAATATACATATTTAATTAAATCACCAGTTATATCATGATCGCCAAGTAATATCCGGGCCAGATCACCAGAGCCAATCCGTCCTGTTGAACCCGCAAACAAATGCGCTAGACAGTGCTCCGAACCCAACCCGCAAAACCTCAAACCAGAGCTGAAAGTTTCTGGGAATGACCATCACTAATAACAACCCACCTGCTGTTGGCTGTGTTGTGTGCCATTTCCAGTAAATATCACGATATAAAACATGTGTTTTCTGTTATAAAAAGCACAAATGTAGGAAGACAGAAAGTACTCACCCATCTTTTAAGTGGTCACGTGTCAAGTATGATCTCCAGCATACAGCCAATGACCTACATGGTTTGTTTTCATGAGCACACAGCTAATAGGTACAGTGGTGTGTTTACATGACATAAGAGAAATGCATATGTAACGGATTCAGTGTGGACAGAGAGATGCTTAGGCAGTGTAGTGACTTCAGCAGTGGGGTACTGTGATCCATTTTCCTTGTTTTGGTCAACACTCTGGCTGCAGCATTTTGGACTAACTGTAGTTTTCTTATTGACTTTTCGGGCAGTCCGGTGAAAAGGGAATTGCAGTGGTCTAAATGGCTGGTAATGAAAGCGTGAGTGAGTATTTCAGCATCTTTCTGGGTTTAAAAAAGGTCTGACTGTAACAATGTTACTGGCCAATCGTGGGCAAAAGCTAAATAACGGAAAGCCAGAGCGCAGCAGCACTAATGATAAAGCTGCTTGCTGTGTTAGAGAGGTAGAAAGATGGGATGAGAAGGTAGAAGTTGGATTATTGCACAAAGTTTCTGTAAGTTATTAATAACTTACTCAAAATGCTGCATGTCAATTGATGACCGCCTGCAACCCACGATATCTTCTAACAGGCTTACCCAAACTGACTAACTACTGGCCAGTGTGTAGTCATTGATTTGCTTGAACGAGGGAAGACTGAAAGGTCATGACGCCAATCAACTGTCCTTTATTATCGTATCAAGAACGGTCAGATTCAGACAAATTAGCAAAAATTTATCATTAGACATGTCCATAAAACAAATGTTAGTTTAATAATAATAAATGCACACAAACTTGTCAAAAATTACAAGGATCTTCAGTTTTCTACCCCCAAAAGGGGCGTGGCCTTGACATTTTACCAAGGACCCATATGTACCGGTCTGGGGCTGTATTCATAAGATTGTGACATTTCTTAGAATTTCCTCTTAAAGTTAAGACCAGGTCTTTGTAAAGATAAAAGTTACTCACAGAGCATCGTAGACCTTAAAAGAACTCCTATGGTGAAACACTGTTCGGAGTAAAGAGGAGGACTTTTAAGAGCCTTAAGAGTTTCTTAATCAGAGGAGAAAATGGTGGAAACACAAAGAGGTCGGAGAAATATTCTCCAAACTTTGGATGACAGTGAGTTAATGAAATGCTACAGATAAGATCGTGCAGGAATATTTTGTGTGGTTGATGTCATTAGGGATACACACACATTTCCCACCTAATGCAATGACACTGTAACACCAGAAATAAAATGATCACAACACTAAGATACTTGGAAAACCGTCTCAACCTTTTATCAACAGAGTGATCACCGATCACACTAATAATGACATCACTTTCACAGTCGGTGTCACAAAGGGTGTGTCTCTGACAACCAATCACACCTGTTAAAAGAATGTATCACACCTATAAATGGGGTCAACCACACCTCCTCACTAAGATAAAAGTTGGCTGGTCTATTGGCATATGCAGGTAGTTAGCGGCGGGAATGTCTAACAAGTGAGTAAATTTATCAACACGAGCAGTTTGCTTATTGTTAAATGCCTGGGAAGTGTTTAATAATGTACCTATTTTAAACTACTTAAATGAAGGCATGGAAATGGGATAAAATATTGCAGAAAACTAATGACAATTCGTCGGTTAAAAAGTGTGGGAAACCCTGATCTTTAAAATCCATCCAGGGTTTTAGTGTCTTGGCTTTGTTCGTGGCGGACAGTGAACAGCAGTGGCATCCGTAGTTAAACGTATATTGCTGTCGTACGAAATTGCAATATAAACTAACTTTTTTCATTGATGTTTAATTAGATTTAATTTCCTCTTCTTCTTCTTCCAGCTGTGGAGAGCACTATAACCCCTTTGGAAGACAACACGGTGGTCCAGGAGACTCAGAAAGGGTACGGTCATATCTGTTCCTCAAAAATAACTTCCCATATAATCGTTCACTTTTATATTTTTTGGAGGCTGCTCTGTGCTGTAGATCATCCGTGCCAGACCGTTTAGATGTAAATGGCGTCAGTAAATAATGAATTCTGACAAAATCCCTCCTGAGATTTAATAAAAATTTCAACTCAAGCCAAATGTAAGATCTGACACTTCTCTCAGATTGCCAAATGTGTCCCGCAGGAGCCATTTTGAGCAGTTCTGCTTCAGGTGCTACATTTCCAATAAAGTGTGTGTGACAGAGCTGTAAGTCTAAGGTGGTGTATCCTGACTTTCACGCTGTGTGGCTCAGCGTTATTTATTCACTGTGTGTTTGTTGTACAGCATGTAGGTGATCTGGGGAATGTCATGGCTGGACCAGATGGCAGAGCGTCTTTTCGACAAGAGGACGGTCAGCTAAAGGTAACACACATACACACATGTTTAGCACTAGTAGTAAGGCAGGTGAGTAGTTTTAAGAAGCAAAGATTTCATATATCAACATCTGATTCCCAAAAGAAAGCCAACTTTTAATTTCTTCTTCATCGATGTGTTGCCCACGCTGCAGGTATGGGATGTGATTGGCCGATCGCTGGTGGTGGATGCAGGCGAAGACGACCTGGGTCGAGGCAGTCACCCTCTCTCCAAACTGACTGGGAACTCTGGGGAGAGGTGGGTCAGCAGTGATTAAAAGCTGCAGTTGGTAGCTTATACTGTCATATTTGTTTCTATATCTGAAAGAAGTACATGACACAGATAGTCTGTGAAAGAAATCATGTCCCCGCTCCTCTTCCTACTGCTTCTAATACTGAGGCGCCATCAGCAACAACCAGTCAGAGCCGAGGATGTCAGTCATGTCAGTCACTGCCTGTATACTGCAGTCAAACTGTCAAACTAGGCAGCGCTGATAAAATATGGATCAAGATTCTGTTACTGCATTGCCTCTCTCTCCTCTCAGTAGTGCTGCTTAAATAAATGTTAACTTGAACATGCCCTGAGTGTTTACATTGCAGCCTGTTTCGTGGGTGATGGGTGCAGCGCTCCAGCTCAGTACTGGGCCAACTTCAAAAACTGTTGATCTCATTAAGGGTGGGGGAAAATTCGATAAAGCATAGTATCAGAATCTTTTTGTGTGGCAATATCACATCATCACACAGATGCCAAGTATGGATTTTTTTACTATATAAATTATATTAGAAATACAAATTAAACTTTTGGCAGCCTACTGCAATAATGACATCAATTGCTTTTTCAGTCCACTAGATACATTTTGCTGCAATATAAATTACTGATGGTGTTTCCACTGTGAAAAGTTATGGATGGTACCAATGGAACCGTTCTGTACCGTCCCCATGTTTGGTCCCCCCTCTGTTGGGGTACCTAGCACACAGATCTGGTACTAAAAGGTGGAGCTGTGAACACTGCAGTCTGATTGGTCAATAGAGGACGGTCACTCTGCTCAGGGCTGAGTTGTGGCTGGTTTTGAGGCTCATGTAACCACTGTTCATACTGTGGAGAGTTTTATTAGTAAACTGTAACTGCAGCAGCTGGAGTCTGAGAAAAAAGTAACTTACTTCACTGGGCCGACTGCAGACGACTTTAAAGGTGGAATGTTAACTTGTAATGTTGCTCAATGCATGAGTTGATGACATGAATCCATCAACACGCCTTAAATTTCAGGTCCCGTTTATACGACAACGATTTCAACTGAAAACGGTAAACTTTAGTTGCGTTTTGGCCGATCGTTTACACGACACCAGCGTTTTGGAAACAGCACCGTTTCCGTTGTCATGTAAACTTGCAATATGCAGCTCCTCTGACAATGGAGACTTTTCGCACATGCGCATTATGGTTCCAGTCACTAGGCATGCGCGAGAAAGTCGACCATCACAACAACAATGGCGGACTCCCAAGCTCTGTTTGTGCTGCTCACCCTGTTGAATTTATCAACGCTTCCCCTTCATAGTGTAGATTTACTGAAGCAACTCCACCTTGTTGTCCTTCCAGACAAACGTCACACCACCAACTACTGGCCTGGCATGTATACTGCAGCGTTTTTGGTCATTTTTGCGGATCTGGGCATGTATACTGCAGCGTTTTTGGTCATTTTTGCGGATCTGTGTGCACGGCAATTGTTATCAAAACTTCGTCTAAACGCGGAACTTTTTTCAAAATGAAAATGAAAAACGATTCTGTTTTCAGTGAATCGTTTTCGTGTAAACATGGCCTCTCAGTGACAACTTTTACCATCACTTTAGTTTTTATATGACATACACTTTTAGTAATGAGTGGATCTTCAAGTGTTTACATATATTAATTTCGGCCAGGTTATGTGAACATATTCTAATACTCACTCTGAGAAAAAAAAAACCCATTGTGGAGCGTCGTTCCTGTGGGCTCCAACAACACTAAACCCCTGAGCTTGCCTGAGAAGGACTAAATGCACAAACCTGCTATTTTTAAATATCCCATGGAGAGAGACTCTCACTGCAGCCTGTTCTATTTTGTTCTGAAAATGTTGGCGTGCAACCTCGTTCTGTGGACGATAAACGAGCTGCAGACTGATAAAGGAGGAAACACGCTGAGTGCTAGACGGAGCAGTGAGTGACAACAATCCCGCCCACATTTTAGGGTACTGTTTCGGTGGAAACACTAGGGTCTAGGTACCATGTCTGAAGGGTTACTTCTGGTTCCAAAGGTGCCATACCTAAAGTGTTTGGTGGAAACAGGGCTTTAGACACAAAAACAGTTACAAGAAGCTGATTTTCTCATTTGTTTCAAACACTGTCTCTTGTCTTATCCTCTACAGACTGGCTTGTGGGATCATCGCCCGATCAGCAGGTCTTTTCCAGAACCCCAAACAAATTTGTGCCTGTGATGGGGTCACGCTGTGGGAGGAGAGAGACTTGCCGATAGCGGGGAAAGGTCGGAGCAAGGCCAGCACAGAGACGCCGGCAGCGCACCTCTGACACCGCCAGCCAAATATGTAACCTGCGTAACCTGTGTTGGACAGTTTGAACGAAAGGGGCACATTTACGAGAAACGCAGAGGACTTTTGTTGACAGAAGGTCAGAGCCGAAGCGAGGTAGACAGAGCACTGAGGAGTATGTTTCCAGACAGCTGGACAGACGACCAAAGAAAAATGGCCTTATTTTCCTGTTGTTGTTTTTTCTCTCTGTGATAAAATCAAACCCTCTTGCAGCTGCGGTTGCTGTCCTCTGAGGATTTTAAAAGCACTAAAGCAGATTACAACCGCCTGGGACTTTGTGAAAGTCACCTTTGATTAGCTAGATGTCCGTTAATACTGTTATATGTTTGTTTAACCAGCCGCCTCTGACACAACTGTCTCATCACAGTCTAAATTGATGCACTGACTGAGATAAATGCGCTTCAGTTCGGTATTAAAGTGTCCAAGTTAATTATGCAAGCTTTCAGAAATCAGTTATAGTAATAATGGGGGTAAATGATGAAAATATATATTTACATTTTTGAGTTTTTGAGGAAAATCAACACACAAATAGGATTACAAAATGGTGTGATGCTTATATTAAAGTATATTTACTGTCTAAAAGCCCACCAGCTGCAGTCAACCAACTAGACAGATTACGTCTCATTGAAAAATTGATAGCTAAAAATAAGGGATACATGGCTGATACATGGCTGATACATGGCTTAACCAGAAACAGCCCCAAAATCGCTATTCACCAAACCCACCAGACTCCATTTAAATAACGATAGTGATTTTGGGCTGTTTCTGGTTAAACAAAAAGAATCTTACTTTTCACAAAAAATAATAATTACAATATTTCTAATCTTTATAGTCCACAAACATGGGGATTTGCCTTTGGCTTTACATCACAATAAGATCACAATGAATACCACAACATGCATAGTACAGACAGCAGTAACAAACATGGTTCCAGTGCGAATGGTGGTTACAAATTTAGCAAAGTCATTGAATTTGGTGTGAAAGACTTTTGCAGGTCTCTGCAGCAGCTCTATAGCCTCTTCCCAAGGGCATTTCTATGCATTCTTTACATAGGAGATGAACAGGATGGGCCACAATTTGTAGAGCTTTTTGTTTCACCTGTATTTTATACATCTCTGCTCGTAGCCCCAAGGTGCCCATACCAAGTACACGTTAAAAGTTAAAGGGAAATTTCGGTTTATTTCAACCTGCCTCCTATCGTCCTAAATTTGTTTCAAGTGACTAGTGACATAGAAATAATAGTTAGCATGTTAGCCGTTAGCCTAGATACAGCCGGGGTGCATAGTAGCGTCAGACCTGTTAAAACGTAAGTGAACGGGCAACCTTCAAGTGCAAAGTTAGTCCACTAAACAAGCTTTTTTTCCACAAAGACCGCCTCATATTGTTAGGATAAATGTCAGAGAACATATAGAAAACGACATGTAAACGTGTTGTCTTACCTTACTGGTGTGGTGCCATGTTTGTTTACCATCTAGCTCTGCTTTCCAAAGCGTCATACCGTGCCTGAAATCTCGCGAGAACAAGCAGCTCTAGATAAAGCCCAGCTGGATACTACTCCGGGTGGAGGGCATTACCGGAGATTACAGGCAACAAGTCGGAGATCAGTTAGGCAAAGTAAATTGGTTTGTAAGAGTGCATTTCCTAATTGTGAAAACAAAATGTGGCGGTATGAGATCGCTGCTTGTTCTCGCGATATTTCGGCCGCGCTTTGGAAAGCAGAGCTAGATGGTAAACAAACACGGCAGCACACGGTTAAGGTAAGACAACATGTTTACATGTCGTTTTCTATATGTTCTCTGACATTTATCCTAACAATTTGAGGCGGTCTTTGTGGAAAAAAGCTTGTTTAGTGGACTAACTTTGCACTTGAAGGTATGCCCGTTCACTTACGTTTTAACAGACCTGACGCTACTATGCACCCCGGCTGTATCTAGGCTAACAGCTCACATGCGAACTATTATTTCTATGTCACAAGTCACTTGAAACAAATTTAGGACGATAGGAGATGGGTTGAAATAAACCGAAATTTCACTTTAAGTCTCTAAGATGTTGTTTCTCATATTCTGTAAGTGAAATTTCCCGATTAGATACAAGCACTGCATTGCCTTTTAAAAACGTATTCTCTGTTGGTAGTAAAAAGGTGTATCTCTGTAGGGATCTGTTCTGTAATGTTGTTAAAACACCTATAATAATCTGATCCTGTCAGTGGCAAAACCAAACACTTTTAAGCCCATTTCAGACCAAAGATTCGCGACGAGATTAAACTGTTTTAGAACATTGCAGAGAAAAGTTGCAGCGGTGTGAACTGGCCATCTGAGCTCGACTCAAGCCAGCTGATGATGTCACCTGCAACTGAGCTGGTCAAATCGCCAGTAGCTGGTATTAGAATGTATGGCACGTCGCCTGTTTCTACGGCCAGTCAACTTGTATTGAAGCCTGATGGTCAAGTCGAAATGACCGCAGACAGCATGTTTGCTTGCTGAGGCAGGTGCTCTGTCCACGCCAAGCCCTCTGTTTCCGTCCTCATGGTGCTTGCTTATGACCCGCCCACACACATTATCACTGACTGATTAATTGGCGCTGATTATTTATATTTTTGTGGCGTATTTACTATGAATACAGTCCATCTGATGCTCGTTTTATTTATGTTTTTCGCTCTTTCATCACTACTACAAATGCAGCTGTAGCCAGTATCTCACTATCACTATCCTCATTCATATTTTAGGAAGCTACAAAATATATTTAGCCACAAAATAAGCCTGAAAAGCTGCAAATCAGAACGGAAGTACAGAGTTGTTGCATAGAGATGACACGCCATCTCATCTAGTTGCATTGATGTGAACCGATTGAGCGTTTCAGAACGGCACATAGCAAGTAGTTGCCTGTTTCAACTCGTCTCGTCGCAAACCTTTGGTCTGAACTGGGCTTTAGTGAACATGAACTGATGGTACGCCATTGAAATATATAAGAGTATACCCACTTCCTCCTTGGTAACCTACCCATCTACCTAGTCATACACCCACCTCATCAACTACCACCACACCAGTGCCTACCTTAGTGTGTTCATTTTAAGACCATGAGGTGGTGTGAGTGACCTGGGTAAGAGACATCCGTAAGAGCTTGGAGGAGGGAGTCGAATTCCATCCAGAGTGAAAGGCCGAGGGGGGTTTAAAGTTTGAGCGGGGGGGTTCCTTGAAGGACTGTGTGCTCAGCTGTTTCCCCAACATGGCGCTCGAGTGTACAGTTCCTTCATCGCTGTCACAGCCAACTTTAGAGCCGTACAGGAAACTGACAATTTTCTGCTTCAGATCCTCTGATGTCCTCTCGTGATGATTCAAGTGTTATATAATAATGTACACATTTTCCAACTGCTGACACTCATTCATGTCTGTTGACACATATTTTCCCTCTTGATGAGGACATCAGTATTGGGACAGTGTGTGCACCATGTTGGCCATATGAGATCATGTAGCAAGGTTTGTATTGATTTTGCAAATTGAGCATCTGTCTTGTCCTGGGGATGCCCGAATAAGCTTATTGAATTTTCCCCTAAAAGTTCAGCCGGAGTCGTTTTTCCATTTGTGTCTGAGGGCTGTGAACAAAATGTGAATGTTGAACTTCAGCCAATGTTTGTTTATGTTATCGCCTGATGTGTGGATTCTTTTCTTTGTATTAATAATTTATAAAATGTTAGGAAATAGTAAAAATATCCTTGTTTACTGGAAGCACTGTCTTGTCCCTTCTAAGATTTAGGAGGATTTATAGGAGGATTTAGTGGCATCTAGCAGTGAGGACTTCAGATTGCCACCAGCTGAAACATCTCCTGGTTACGATTCCCTCAATGTTAATTGTTAATAAAGTTTTTACCAGGAGCTGAATTATCCGTAGAGGTATGTTCCTCTCCAAAACAAACAGACCTGCTGATTAAAACAGGTAAAAACACAGGATAAAACAGTTTCCCGTTACGCTTCAGTGTTTCTCTGATGCTGTTTGGCACGTTGCAGATAGGCGGCTAGCTTAGCACCTGCTAATGTGTGCTCACTTCTTTTTTTTATTTATTTATTTATTTATTTTTTATCCAGACTCTCAAGAAATTTTTACCATTAGCCAAATTAGGTCTCCTCCTCTCCAAAATAATCAGACCCGGTGATTTAAGCCGGTAAAAACACTGAACATGTTATAAATCCATGTTTCCCTGACACTGTTTAGCATGTAAGAGACGATCCGCTAGCCTAGCATCTGCTAATGTGTGCACACGTTTTCAACAACTAAAGATCCAGACATCCAGGAGGTTTTTGTCAGGAGCCAAATTATTCGCAGAGATCTCTTCCTCTCCAAAACAAAGGTAGCCGATGATTTAAACTGGTAAAAACACTTAATAAAGCAGTTTCACATTATAAAAAATCTGTGTTTCTCCAATGCTGTTTGGCATGTTGGAGACAGGCCACTAGCCCAGCACCTGCTAATTTGTGCTCATGTTTTTTCTCAGATAACTTAAGAGCCAGACAGTCAGGAGGTTTTTAAAGGGAGCAGAATTATCCGCAAAGGTCTCTTCCTCTCCAAAACAAATGGATCTGGTGATTTAAACCAGTAAAAACACTGAATAAAGCAGTTTCATGTTAAAATCCTGTGTTTTTCTGACAGTGCTCAGCCCGTTGCGGAGGTGCTGCTAACTACGGTGGCTGTTGTGAACACGCATATGGCCCTATCTAGAGCCAGTGTTCGGTTTGTCATTTCTGGGCTACTGTAGAAACATGGCGGGTTGGGGCGTCGGTGGCGTGGTGGATGGTACCGGCGCCCCACGTACAGAGGCATTGCCTCGCTGCAGTGCTCGCGGGTTCAAGTCTGGCCTGCGACCCTACAGTCAGTCCCCGTTCTCTGTCTGTCTCCCCATTTCACACACCGTCCTGTCAATTAAAGGCAAAAAGCCCAGAAAAATAATCTTTAAAAAAAAAGAAAAAAGAAAGAAACATGGCGGGTCAACGTTGCGATATTTGTAAACGAGAAACTTGCTCCCTATCAATAGGGGTGGTTGAAAAGATCGTTACAGCATAGTATCGCGATATTTTTGTGTGGCATTATCGTATCGTCACACAGTGCCAAGTATTAATTTTTGTTATTATATAAATTATTTATATTATAAATATATATTTAACTTTAGTTGGTATACTACAATAATATGATCAGTTGCTTTTTCAGTCCGCTAGATGCATTTTGCTGCTGCAAAAAAAAAATGGCTGAAGTGACATGAACAGACCTAAAACTTTATCTTACTAGATAAAACAGACGTTGACAGAGTTTTCCTTTGGGGACATAATTTACAGATAAAAAAAGGTAATAAATTGCAATATATTTTGTAGCAATACTCAGCCTATTGCAACATATTTACAATAATATTGTATCGTGAGTTAAGTATCGTGATAATATCGTATCATAGATACTCTGGTGATTCCCACCCTTACTATGCAGATATAAACAGCTCATTCTAAGGTAATGAAAACATAATGAATCTCATTTTGAGGTGATCATACACTTACAAAGACATTTATTGATACATTAATTTTCCGTAGCTGCTTATCCTATCGGAGGTCATGGGGGGTGCTAGAGCCTATCCCAGCTGACATTGGGCGAGAGGCGTGGTACACCCTGGACAGGTCGCCAGGCTATCACAGGGCTGACACATAGAGACAGACAACCATTCACACTCACATTCACACCTACGGACAATTTAGAGTCACCAATTAACCTGCATGTCTTTGGACTGTGGGAGGAAGCTGGAGTACCTGGAGAAAACCCACACTGACATGGAGAGAAAATGCAAACATGCAAAGACATAGTTGTTATAATATATTTCCATTTCTGCCAATACATCCCTCTATATCCCACACACTGGACCTTTAAATAGACTATTTTTATGTCTGATCATTGATACAAAACTTAACATACAGTGATATAAATCAGTGAATACACTTGTTTTTTATGCTGCTGATTTTCTGCAGATAGTTTTACACTTGATCTGTCCTCTGTGGTTCAGCAAACATGTCATATTTCTTTCATGGCCCATAATGAGCTCTTTAATTGAACTCTCACACCCTCACACTTGTGTTCCCAGTCCCTCAGGAGCAGAACCACCGTGACTTTGAGACAACCTTTATTCTTCTCTGTGGCTCTGACAAATGAAACATGCTTGTACTTGGCTTTGTGTACTTTGTGTGTGTGTGAGTCATTTTAGTGAGGATTCAGCATCCTCCTGGTGCTGCAGCAGCCCCAGCAGCAGCAGCAGCAGCAGCCCTCCCCCTCTGCAGCCTCTCCAGCAGAATGCCCGACATGCAAACGGAAGCAGGCGCTACCATTTTGAAATACAGCACCGCCTAGGTAAGATGGTAGATCCTTTCATTTAATCGTCTTTTTCTGCAGTATTATTCTCATCTGAGCCGCATGGGAGGTAAATAAATCCAATTCGTCTTAAAGCTCATGTGTTTTTAACGGGTGTGTTTTAGCCACAAAGACTATTACACCGTGTTGTTGCACGGGAAACACTCGGTGTTACACTGTATTCATTCCTGTGCGGGGGAAATGTGCCTGTTGTTACACTGTATTGATCTCCTGTTAGAGCCAGCTGTAGTGTGTGTTTAACATTGTTGCGCATTTCACAGTAAAAGTGTTTTAATGTTTTCCTCACGCGTGTTTTGCGCGTTTGGGTTTGTTTGCTTTGGACACCGGAGCCAAACCAACAAGCATCCTGTCTCGCCTTTCTCATTTTCGTCTTCACACAGACGTTTAAAGCTGTGCGAACAACTTAACTCGTGTCTTTTCCGTCTTTTTCTGCGCTTTTAAAATCACCCGAGCTGTGGAAATGTGTTGACTCAGCGTCGTGCTGCGTCATCAGAAAACCAGCTTCCCCCTTGTTATGCCTCACATGAACCCAGTGTTCATGCAGCAGCCATATGCAACACAGGGGTACACTCATATGTGGTGTAAAAACACTGAAGCTGATCACTTATTTTCCCTATCAGCAGCAGCAGCACAGGAGGTGCAGTTCAGTCAGGAGCAGCTGACTGGAGCCTAAACCAAAAAATAGAAGTGTCATTCTCTGGTGTCATGTTCCAGTTTGCCCTTTGATTTACAGCCAGCTGTAAAGGTTGTTCAGGAGGAGGAAAAGGTGCCGTCCAACCTGTGGCAACACTCCACGCTTATTAGACTTGTAGATACAGAAGGGAGTTAGGAGGTAAATGAGGAAAGTTAAAGGGAAAGTTCACCCTGAAATCAAAAATACATTTTGTCCTTACCTGTAGCGCTGTTTATCAGTGTAGATTGTTTTGGTGTGAGCTGCTAAGTAATGGAGATATAGGTCTCTTGAATATAAAGGCCAAGACACACCAAACAGACGTCAAAGAACTAGTGGTGACGAATGCCGATTATTGCGTCGCCTCACGTCATCAGTGTCTTTATCACACCGCAAAGACGAGAGCCAACTGCCGCCTCGCACATATGCTCTGCGCCTGCGTGAACGGAAAAAACACTTTGTACCAGCAGACATAGTTTGTATTCGTCATTCAAAAAAGGGAAACCAGAAGACGAATTTAAGGGAGCTTTCGGCCTAGAGTTTGCTTGCTTTGGTCTGAATCAGGGACTAATTTTGTCACCCGAGTGCGATTGCTGTGTTCACACCTGCCCAAACGAACCACACTTAGGGGGCAAATAACTTGAGTTCGATTGAACCGAACCAAACAGGGTAGGTGTGAAAGCACCCTTAGTCACTAGTTAGCTAGTTAGCACATTAACAACACAACCTGATGCTGAAAGAACAAATGACATCTACCATGTGCTAGTGAACAATTAACACAAACAATCTTGAACCGATTCTGCTGAAGAGCTCAGTGGCTAGAAAAGTAATCTAACCTCATAGAACAAGAGTGTTTCAATCTCAGGCACTCTTGACCTGACTTAAGCCATTTGTTTACTTTCCTCACTTCAGTGTCTCTTTTCGTGCACTGAGCTGAACTGTCAATTCACCAAAGGGCTTTGCCATCTCTGATGCCGATTCAACATGCTGAATTGGCCCAAAAAAAGCAGATAAGGTCGGACTAGTACCAACAGTGCGGTGCACACTGCAAAAACTTTGGCGTAGACTTTGACCTACACCCTGAAATTGGCAGATGGCTGACTATTGGCTTGGCGTGTCAGGGTCCTAATGAAACTATATGGCACTTGGCTTAAGTAAATTCATCACTCATGACTCAAGTAACTTAAAATAATCCCCAGACCTTGTTGTGAGCAGTTTCATGTAGGAACTACTTTCTCTCTACCAAACTGCACCCACCAACCGTAGCACCACGCAGAAGGAAGCGTGCATCTACTGCTAGCTCACCTAGCACCACTGAGCTAGCTATGCTGTGTACCATATACCTTGGAAGTTGGAGTTCGGAGCTAGGAATAATTTAATGATCTCACACCTGGGTTGACTGCGTTCCTGTATAACAAGTCCGAAAACCAAGATGGTGTTAGCAGTACCAGTTGATAACAATTCATTATGCTGTACTTTGCGCGCACAGACACCCTAGCATCATGTCCACGGATAGACTTTGGACAGTAATGTGTGTACGACTGTTTTGATGAGACACAAATATGCATTAATAAAGGGTATAATACTACAGCTTTCATGAGGGTTGATGCAAGGAGCAGCCATCTTGGATTTTGAGGTTGACGTTCCTGAGGTTCCTCGGACTTTGTAATTTGGTAGAAAGAAAATAGTTCCTACATGAAACTGCTCACAACAAGGTCTGTGGATTATCTTGAGTAACCGGGTCATGATTTCTGGAAAGAGACATTGCTGTTGAGATTTTAAATGTAATTTTTCGGCACTGTGAGCACCACAAGCTGAGTGCCATCTAGTTCCATTATTTTGGAGAGAAGGCAGACATTTCTGCGGATGATATCTTTAATACTCAATCTAGACTGATAAATAGCTTTACAGGTAAGAGGAAGAATATGTATTTCTGGGGTGAACTGTCCCTCTCAGGCAGCTTTTCCAACACAGAGGGGCCTTTCTGTATCACGATCATCAATATAAATGCCATGTGCATTGATGCGCAGTGTCCTTATCTGAAGGTATTGGTGTGAAAATGCTCCTTTCCTCTGGCTGTCTCCTGTGTCAGAGTGAGTCATAGCTATAAGGGTAATTACAGCCTCCTCTCAAGTGAAGGTGAGCTCTTTAATGAAGTCCTCCTTCAAACTGCCTTCGCTCTGTCGCATATATACTGAAAAGATTTAGCTCTTATTCATGGACACACGTTCTCCTGCTCTGTTTGACACAGTCTGAGTTTATCTGATCTGAATGGCCAGCTCACAGGCAAATGTGAGGTCTGTGGTTTTTAGTTTGTGATATTTGCATGTTAATCTGGCTGCTCACTCAGGTTCTTTATCAAGAGTGCAACTGCAGCATTGGTTGATTACACTGTGTGCTTAATCTCTACATTGTTAATCTTTTATTTGCCTTATTTCTGGACAATATGCAGAAGTTTCTTATTGGAGAAATGAAGCTTGTAAGTCTTGTTTTTTTTTTAATTCAAAGTCAGCAGCACTTCCTCACAGATGTCAGCTATGTCCCTGTGTGCTGCAGTCCACCCTGTATTTAGATAATTGCTCTCCAGTACTTCCCTGTCCTCATCAGACTACCGTAGAGTCAAAGGTGTGGCTTTGTTCTCACTCGTCAGTAGTTGTTACATCTGTGGCAGCTGATTGTTGTGCTGTGCAGTTAATCCCCTCTCTTATCTCTAACCACACTCAAGTACATCACTCCTCTGTTCCTCTGCAGCGCCATGGACAAGAGCCATACAGTGAAGCTCTTTGTGGGCAACCTGGCGTTGGACACCACCCAGGAGGAGCTGTCAGCCATCTTCGAACCCTACGGCCAGGTGGTCAGCTGCAGCGTGCTGCGACAGTTTGCCTTCGTACACCTGCAGGGCGAGGGTGCCGCCGAGCGCGCCATCCGGGAGCTCAATGGACGGGAGTTTCGTGGACGGAATTTGGTGGTGGAGGAGTCGAGGGGAAGGCCGTTGCACTCCACCAAGGTGTTTGTGGGTAATCTGAGTGGGATGTGCACCACCGAGGATCTACAGCAGCTGTTTCAAACATTTGGAAAAGTTCTTGAGTGCGATAAAGTCAAAGGTGAGTGAAAACCCTAGTAATATTTGAATTGTTTTAAATCTTGTGCATGTTGTTAGTAAAGTTGTGGAGCTAGTGTATGAGAAGTCATGGTTTCGAGCAGGTAAAGAAAGTAACTAACAGTCCAAATGTTGAGTTGCTGAGAGAATTTGAGTTCTTTTGCATAACTTAATCTGACTATGTGATAAGTTATGATACACCAGTTATTTGCAAAACAAGAAACTCCCACGTTCTTGTTGTAAAGATGGACAAGTTTGATTCTTTTGGCACACTTTTCGTAGAAGTAATAAGTGGCCGTGGCAATGCCACTGTGATCCTAACTGTTGTCCCTGCGCTCAATGACAGCCAGGCATTCCTCTTCCGCAGGCTATGCCTTTGTCCACATGGAAAACAAGGAAGACGCGCTCCAGGCCATCGAGGCCCTGCATGGTACCTCGTTTAAGGGCCGTCCCCTGTCTGTAGAGCTGTCCAAAGTCCAGCCCAGCAAGCAGGCACCTACAGGAAAAATCCCCTGTGTTAACTGTGGAAAGCAGGGTCACTATGCTGGAGAATGTCCTGTCGGGAAGCCTTCTCTGGAGCAGTACCAGAGTCAGGCAGCAGTCCTTGCTGCTGCTGCAGCTGCAGCCGCCGGCCTGCCGCTACAGGTCCAACAAAGCGTGCACAATTCAGTCTACAACACCTCCACCTTTGATCCCACATACGCTGCTCTCACTGGGATCACCACAGGCACACGCACTGATGGAAACCCAGTGAATCCAGCAGTCTATGGTGCCCTTGCCAGCCAGGTGTATGGTGCCAATGTTGCCAGCCAGCTTTATGGAACGGTGGCCAATCAGGCAGCTCTCACATCAGGCGCCACCCAAATGTACAGCTCAATGACCCCCAACATCTACGGCCAGATGGCTGCAACTCCTGCGGCTGCTGCTGCGGCTGCCGCCGCGGCTGCATACTCACCTCAAGTTTACACCCCAACTGTGGCCAACTCCCATGTCTATCTGACTGCTGCTCATGGGTTAGAAATGCCAACAGCAGCGGCTGCGGTCAACCCCGCCTACACTGTATCTCCAGCAATTTATGGTGCCGCCACACCAGCGTATGCTCATATAAGCGCCATGGGAGCAGCGGACCCTACCACAGCCATCTTTGAGGCAGCCAGACAGGCACATTACTTTGCCCAGGGCCAGCAGGTTGTGGCTGACCAGCAGACGGTGGCTGCAGCTGCAGCAGCAGCTGTGGTAAAGTCTGAGAGGGACCGGAGTCCCCTTCGGAGGTCAGTACCTCTGCTACCAGACCCAGTGATGAAGCCGTTCATGTACCAGAGAGCCAAGCCGCGCCGACCCCTGCTCCCTACACCAGCTGGCCGAGCGGCAGAAGAGGCAGTGGAGGCTGCAGAGGACCCCATGGCCAGGTAGGACATGATCTTTAAACCTTTTTACCATCAGCTGTGCAGCACCATGGAAACATTCCCAGAGGGAGTTGAGTTTCGGTTTCTGGACTACTATACTTTTCAACTGTTAACCTCTAGGAATGAGTTTTTAGTCACACTTCACATTTCTCATTACTTATTAATGCTTTATTGCATTTTCCATGCTTCTTTCTCGTTTTATCGCTCTCCTGTTCCTCCCACTGTGTCGCCCATCCCGTCCCGCTCCCTACTTAAACCCTCCCCTTCCTACCACCCCTCCTTTCTCCCTTTTCTCAGGTACTATGCGGAGTACTACCAGCAGCTGCAGCAGTACCCCCAGTTCCAGTATGCCTACCCACCACCGAGCGCAGTGACAGCCATCCCTGGCATGCCAGGAGTGCCAGCCGTGTCAGCAGTCCCTACAGTCTCCGCGATGTCCGCCCAGTCAGTCGCTGCGCTGGATGCCCTCAGGCCAGTGGTCCCCACCGCTGCGGCAGTGGCAGCTGCCATGGCTGCGCCAAGGGTGTATGAGCCGCCGTTGCCGCCGCCCACGCGCAAGGAGGCCATCCTCCGCCGCCCCGAACTCTCCCTTCACACGCCTGAGCCCCCCTTCCGATAGTCGCACACAACTCTCTGCCCCTACCCCTCCCTCTTTGCCCTGAACCCCATCTCCTCTTCCACCCCAAACTTGACCACCTTACAGCAGCTGTATGTGTGTGTATGTGAATGTGTGTTTGGTGGGTGGGGTTTGAAACTGGGGGGGGGGCTATTTGGTTTATTAACCTGCTTTACGAGGGACTTGGTCAGCATAACCTTGGTCCTGTTTGCACACACACACACAGTGCAGCCATGAAAGGGAGGCTCTCATCTGTCATGTGGGCATTCTTTGTGCTACTCAGTTTTACTTTTTTATCGTGCCAGTCTCACACTTGTGCCAGTATTAGACCGACCCAGTCGGTCGTTTCATATGCCTTTATTTCCGCAACCCAGTTATGATTTTCTACGGCCAAACCTACGATAAAAGACATTGGTTTTTATCAGCCATCCTCCTTAGGCCTAGATGATCAGTTAGGGCAGCTAATTTGAAACCTTTTTTGCCTTATGTTGGAGAGTTTGTAATGTAACCAGATGGGAAGTCAGATAATCACATATTGTGTACAGGCTGCACTGCATTGTGTCCAACAGAACCAAGGTTTTTGTGGGGGGAGGGGTGTTTGTCTTGAATGGATGTAGTAAGTGTGAAAGAGAGAGATATGTGCGGGCTCCTGACCTTGCAGCGCACAAACGCAGCAGCTTAGACTGCGCTTTGCAGAAAACAAACAAACAAAAAAAACGTAAAGCACACATAATACGTACTGTAATGTATGTTTGGATCTCTCCTTGACCCCTTTTCCCCCACCTGTACTCTAACTTCAACACTGGAAGACACTGCCTCACCTCTCATTCTCTCTCTAACTACAGCTGCCTACCTCTGACAGTAAATTTCAGCGTAGAGTCTATTCTATTCCACACTTTTCACCCAGTCAGCAGTTTAGTTCCTGCTCCTCGTAAAGGCACAGGGTCAGCAGTTGAGGAAGGGAGGAGCCGGATTTCGGTGACAATGACTTTTGTAGATACTCTGTATGAAGTCCTCCTACATATCCAGAGGCCTTTTTTAAAAATAGTGTATGTGTTTTGTTTGTTTTAGTGTATTTACATGTGATACAAGTCAGCCTGGGGTGTAATGAGTTGTAAATGGATAAAAAATAAACCCATGTGTGACTACTGAACGAGCTGTTTACAAAGGATCTTTACACTGCATCCTATTAGGAAACATGAAATGTGACAAGCTCAATAATGTGCCTATAAGCTTTGAGTGAAGTGCATTAAGTGGAGGGATCTCCCATTTTAAGTGCTTTTTAATCATTTCAAGGGGGGGGGGGGGGTGTAACAGGAGCCCTTCGGAGCTTTGTATCCAGAAGGCTACGAGCGGTGAAGCTTTCTCGTGGACTTGCACTCCTGTATTAGATTAGTTTCTTATCGTAGGGTTTTTAAAAAGCCACAAACTGAGCCTCACAGGTTCATAATTAGCCGCTGGTTTAAAGCAGGAACGACAGTGATAGCACCAATGAAGTGAGAGATGGGGAAGTGTCTTCCAGTTGCCCCGACTGTCCTACTTTTTTTTCTCCAAATACCAGACCTGCTTCAGATTGTAATTGCAAAGAAATTTTAGTGTCTGTTTTGATCTGGTTGTTGGATCCGGTATAGGTGGGGTTCGCTGCAGCGGGATAACAAAACTTGTAAGGACAGGTACCTTGACATTCACAAGCTTGTCCTGAATGGCAAACTCCACCCATTCAGTTCTACAGTCACTTTAAGGTTCTGTATGTAACTCTCAAAAATTCTTGTTTTTAGTGTAACCTCAATCTGAGGCTTGAAGTGAACTGCAGTCCTCCATAGCCACGAGCGAGCACCTGCATCGGCCACAAAAGATCGACCATGATTAACCGGCATCTTAGAGTAGTGTTACGATCTGTATGTTCCCCTATTTCATTTGGACCATTGGCTCCATAATACTAACTAGCTTGTTAGCCATTTGCAAAATACTTCATCAGCTGACACTGCAAAAGCAACCATTGGCAGATCCAGGCAGCGTAGCTTAACAGCTAGCCGGCTAACCTTAGCTTATGTTAAGCCAAAGATACTCAGTAACAAAAGATAACACACTACTGGCTGTGCCAATAGTACGAGATGTTACACACTTCCAGTCCCCCATGTGGACCATCTCTCTCTTTCCCTAATTTTGCCACTCGTCGTTTTTATCTGCTAGCTTAATGTCTGATATCAACCAAGGGTTTGAACCTGTCAGTTGTTGCCTGATCTCGCAAGAGTATGTCACTAAAACAGAGGCATGTCTGGCGCATTTTCTCCTGATATGTCTGTCTGAAAAAGCACTATTTTAGTGTCAGAACGTTAAGAAGGGTTTAGGCTTGTGAAAAATGGGTTCAGTATTTACTTCAGTGATTACTGGGCAAAGGAAACGGTCATTATCTGTACTCACGTTCACTTATCCCATTGGAATGAACAGACTCAGTACTGCCGCTAGTGGGCCATCTCGGTTTATCAACGGTCACTTGTTACGGTTAGCCGATTGGCAACCCAGCTAGCTGTAACTTAGCTACTCTGCATGGATCTGTCTTTAGTTGTGGCTGATAAAGTAATTTGCAAACCCACCCCGGGAATCTGGATGAATTGGCTGACGTTGTCCACTCAGTACAATATTTTGTTGCATTTGCTAGCTAGCAATTCATCCCCGTTAGAAAGCAAACCAAAGTTAGCGAACATTAGCCAGCTAAGACTACAGTGTCATTTAATATGTCAGTATGTTCTCTGGGATTTTTTCATCACTGGCGGGCACTTAATTTGTTGGAATTGTTTATCAGACTACAAATAAGACAAGAATTAGCTAGCACAACCTGCTGTCTCTTCGCTTCACTGCCCACCACTCTGAGATTATTTCACTCAGAGGAACGCGGACGGCAGCTCCAGACACGACCTTCAGTCAGCGGTTATGACAACTCGAATTCAGCCGGCACAAACCTAAGCGGTAAGCGAAGGTCCGTCTACAGGCTGCCCCTGAAAAACATATAGAAACACAGCATGTAGACTGTGTTGTGGTGGGTCCCCGTCGTTTGTTGACGTAAGCGGACGCCATTTCCAAGCATACGTTAGCTACTGCTGCTTATTGTAGTGCTGTAGCGAAGCTATAGAGAGATGCAGCACGCTGTTGGGAGAAGTTTACCCAAAGGGCTTTCTGCCAGACAGGCATTTCTTGGTTAACGTTCATCACATCCTCTAGATTTTCCTGGAAAATTCGGCTAAGGTCCCTTACATAGAAGTCAGTCCACATGCTGTTAAGGCAACCTAGAAAGTCAGGGAAGGTCTGTTTTCAACTTAAAATCCAGTCAGCCATTGGAATTGAAAAACGATTAATACATGTAAGAAGTTACGTACAGAACCTTTCAAACAATCACTTGGGAATTTTTTTGCAACTACTATTTGACAGCGGTCTGATGCACACACAGACATACCCTCTGAAATCACCTTACTGCCTCGCTGTTTCCCTCCTCCCCTCTCCCCCTGTGGTTTTTAGTGGTTAAGTGACTTTTGCATCTCACAGTGTAATCTCTCTGTGTTGTATATACGAACACATACCAGTTGCATCCTTTGTAGAATTATGTGGTTTGCGAAATGTCTTGTTTGCCATGTTTGAGACCGTATTTTTTAGAGAAGTATTTTAATTTTGCCTTTTTTTTTTTTTTTTTAGGAAAAGAGAAAAAAAAAAGAATTAAAAATCAGCATGCTTTTTATTGAGAATATGTAAACTATAATCATTATTATAATAAAGAATGTTTGGCTGACTACTGTGGTTAAAAAGAAAGCAAAGGGTTTGGACATTTCCCCTTCTTGTTTATGTTGTTCTTCTCCACTATCTGTTTCTCTTGTGTAAAATGACCACCAGACCCATTTGACTGGGGACCCAGGGGGACACAGGTGTAGATGCTGGCCCAGCTTTGCTCTCTTTGGTCAGGGTAAGTGCGGGTTGGTGCTCCTTTCTCTCTCCAGCCTCTCAAACTGGGTGCAAACCAAAATTTGTATGAGGGGGTTTGCACTTGACCAAATACACTTCAGTATTTAATTCTATCAAGACATGGCCCTTTTTAATTGATTGTACGCACATTATGGCATCATGTTGAGAGCTGGGGAGAGGCACACAGATAGAATGGCCTGGGTGCATTTTGATCTGTGGAGCAGTCCTGTTTCTGGGGTTGATGGGTGTGCGTCTGGTCTGGTCTCTCCCCTGCTGCACCAAATTCTCCCCCCTCCGTGTGTCTCTGTGTCCACTCTACTCTCAGAACCTGCATGTGTGATAATCTGTAACTCTGCCGCAAAAAAAAAAAAAAAAAAAAAAAAGGCCCCCGACAGTCCAGCTCTGAACTAACTATCTCAACTGAATTAGGTCACCGGGCCACCTGGAACGGCCAGCGTGCAGCCGTGCGTGAGCGTGGCGGCGTGAGCCATGGGGACGACTTTTAGCGCGACGCCACCGCAGTGGGAACTTGTTCTCTCTCTCCTCACCACCAAGGTAAATGAAAAACGACAACAACAAAAAACAAAAGCACTGACCTCTCCTCTCCCTCACCTGCCGCCCCCTCCTTTGACTGTGCCTTGACCAAACACTCCTCCCCTTCCTCTCCTCCGCCATCGCCACTTCCCCTCCCCTTTCCCCGCTCCGTAACTCCTCCTCTGCTGCAATGGCAGTGCCATCGGTGGGGGGTGGCGGGTGGGGTTGGGGTGGGGCTAGGACCCCTTCCACAAGACAGTCCTGTCTCGCATCAGCACACAATGCGACTGCCCTCTCTGTCCCGCTGGTGTCTGAGCTAGTGATTAAACGGAAGTGTGATGGAGTGTATGTGTTAAACAGAATGGGAGCATGGATGTCTGAAGAACTTTTTGGGTGGTGTCTTATAGATTGGTGAGGCTTGGCACATGCGGACAAACCCTTACCCCTTCCCTGCCCGCTAGTCAACTCCTCTCCACCGCCGTATTCGCCGCCCTCACCCCTTCTCCCTCCCTCCTTTCACCCTACCCTTACCCTCCTCCTTCTCACCCTCCACCCTACTGTCCCTATGCGCCTCTCCTCTCCGCCGTTCACACACACACAGCGCTTTTTTCCGCCGCCACCGCCGTCGCCACCTTGGATCTGGGTTCGTGGCTCTGGCTCGGACTCAACTTCCCAGAACCACCCACCTGACCCAACATCCCCACCCTCCTTTGTTACCATAGAGGCCTGGGCGTGCCAATGGACAGTGTTTGTGTGGTGGCCCGCCCGCCGGACTCAGTAACATGACACAGAGAGACTTCAATGTTGGACAAGACGCTTTGCTAAAACTGTTGAATGCTGGGTTTGCGCCACATGGCTGTGTAAGGGATCCCCAAAAGAACCTAGCTCCATTACATCTTAAGTAACCTAAACAATTTTCTCGCCTTTGGGTCCCTCGCAGCCTGTGTGCCAATCAGAAACGTCCTATAAGATAGGTCTAGGTATGAGGCCAGTCTGACCTGTAGATTCTCAATCTCAGGGTTCCTATAGGACTTTTCTGGTACGGCAGCTCTGTTCCTCTAATACTGGGATCAGCTGGACTGGCTGGATATGAGCTCTGACTGTCTTGTATGTGTTCTTACCTGTTAAGATTGTCCATATGCTGAGATAGAGAGCATTAACCCTCACACACGATCCCACACTCACGGGCTTTCGGTGTGTCAAACCAGTTGATCGGCATTTGCTCTGACAGCTGCAGGATGGAGTCAAAGACAAAGAGGGTGTTACCATCTGTCTGCCTAACAAACAAAGGGAAGGGGCGAAAGGAGGAAGAGAGGGATGGATAGATGAGTTGAGTATAAGGTGAGTTGGTAGTGGAGGGATCCTCTGTCCAAAGCTGCTCCCTAACCTCACCTTCCTGATCTTGGAGGACCCTGTAGTTGATTGCTATGATAGATATAATGACCAGAATCATATTCTGAAAAGGTCCTTGTTTACACTGGGCATCTTATATTGTCCGTAGTGTATCCTTATAATGCAGCCTTTACTCTGAGGTGTCCATTTCTTGGATACCCTTCATCTTTGTTTGCTAAAGTGTAGAATTCCACCAAAACTAATTGTGCATTTACAGACATTGTATGTGCCCAAGAAAATAGACAATATTTCCATTCTAGTCAGGAAAAACAATCCAACTCCAAGCCAGTTTTTATTAGAATTAATGGCCATCCACACCAAGAACTATAACTGTAAATATATAGTTTTGGAAATTGTTCTAATTCAAGTGGATGACGGAGTCCACACCACAAGCATGGGCAGATATTAAGACAGTGGACCCCTGGGCACAGATATGCAAAAGGTCCCACCTCTTCTCCTACATAGCAAGACGCCAGACTTTTTGTCCCTCTTTAATTCCTTGTTGTTTTGCGTCTCCTTTTGTTATGCATCTTTTTGTGGTTCTGTGTCTCTTTGTCGTCGCTATGTGCGTCTTTGAGGGACTCTTGTGTCTATTTGGTCGTTTCATGTATCTCTGTAGTTGTTTCGCCCCTTTTTGTAGTTACTCTGTGTGTCGTTGCAGTTCCTTTGTATCTCTTTGTGGTCTTTTTTGTGTCGTCTTTTCGTGGTTGGGAAGAGACTTGTCTTTATTTACCTATGTGTTAATTTGGGTGACATTTTGCAGGTGGAGGCCAAGGGGGTCCCTGACACCTTGGGCCCCTGGGCTTGAGCCTGGTAGGCTCGTTTATGAGCCCATCCATGACCACAACTATAACGACAATGACAGTGGCGAACAATATTGTTAAGGGTCGTCCACACCAAGAGCGATCAGGATAACGGTAACTGTAAGGGCCCTGACACACCAAGCTGATAGTCAGTCAATGTCAGGTCGTCTGTGAACATCTGCCACCCGAGTTTTTGCAGTGTGTCCCATGCTGTTGGCACTTGTCGGCACTTGTGGGCTGTTTTTCATCCAACTCAGCATGTGGAATTGGCATTGAAACCGACGGAGCCAGGTTGTTAGTGAAATCTATCTGATTGGCAGTTAAACTCAGTGCACAAGAAGAGAAACGGAGGTGAGGAAAGTAAACAATTGAAGAGGGTATGAGGTCAAAAGAATCTTACATGTTTAGCCATTGAGCTCTTTAGCAGAAACAGTTTGTTATTGTTAGTGTTATTGTTTGACAGCTCAGAGTAAATATCATTTGTTCTTTGAACGTTGGGTTGTGCTGTTAGTGTGCTAACTGGCGAACAAATATATTGAATCTATTCTGTTGGCCTTCTGGTTTTCCTTTTTGAACGATGTATACAGACTGCTGCCACCTGATGGTATGGAGAGGTATTTCCTCTCACGCTGGCACAGAACTTGCATGCCAGTTGGCTGTTAGCTGTAGTCTTTGCAGTGTGTTCAAGTGCAACTTTTTGGCCAAGAGACAGGCAATGAGAGGCAACAGCCTTTGCCACTTTATGTTAGTTTGATGTGTATGGGCATGTATGCATGTAAGGATAACAATATGAGCATCCACATGGATGAACTTTAACATTCTGTAAATGGTGGCGCCAAGCATGTGCTGTGCGCTTCAGATGTGTCAGCAATAACTTAAGGTGGATTATGATTGGCTGTCAGTGTTTCTGTCATTCAACAAATTGTTCTGGAAGTAATCCCAACAATGTCATTCACCACTGTCGTTGTTGTCATAGGTGTGGGGTGGACTCCATCATCCACTTGAGTTGGAATGGTATTTAAAACAATATATTTATATATTGTTATAGTTATCGTTCTTGGTGTGGACGGCCCTTTAGAATGAGTAGATAAATGGCCAACCCTATTTCTGGCCTCCATGATCAGGGCCCGTGGTTCTCCAGTTTTGTTCTCCCCTCCAGCCAGCCCATCCTCCCTACTCTCCAGCTCCTCACTTCAGGCTTCTTCGGGTGCTTGCGAGTCTGGGCTTCCCGTGCTTGGGTGAATGCAGCCACGCATCTCTTTAAACCCCCCTGCTCTGAATTCACAGTCACACTGTACTGACAGCCACAGCTCGCTGCAGCCTCCTCCCCTACTTCCACTTCCTCACCCACTCTCCCGCCTGCCTCCTGCGGTTTGGGCAGCTGAAGAACTATAGATGCTCTTTATTGTGCACACCTCTCTGTATTGTGTTGTTCTGACGGGATCCCACAGGTTACATCTGTCCTCCTGCAGCTGAGATGTGCAAGTGTGTGCACCTGGAACACACTCCACTTTGGTTTGAGCACAACCCCATAGACCATATTGCCTTTTGAGTTTGCAAGTTGAGATTTAGTAAATTTAGCCAATGTGACCTTGACTATTTTAGCTCTTCTAGCACAGATGTGAATTACAGGTATGTGACTCTACTGCTGCTAAATACGCTGGCAGAAGAGCCATTACCTCATCTACAGGGGACTGACACAACTTAAACACCTGCAGAATTTAATGCACTTCAATACAGCATCCCTGCATTCATGAAGAAGCTCACTATGTTTAATTTCTGTTGAGAATTCGTATCAGAATTTGCAGCTCTTGATGCTGCAGCGTATTGTCTCACATTACATTGTCAGGTGTTCATGTTGTTTTGTCCACCCACAGTCAGTATTTTTCCGTGGTCCATGTCATTTTCAAAACTCGCATATTATGTTTACAGTGATCACCCCATCCAATTCCCTCAGCTCAGTAGCACAGTAATGAACCTAATGGTAACCACAAATAGTCACACAGTAGCTAAGCGTCTTCAAGTAGGTTAATGGACCAAGCTGAGTGTAGTTACATTTAAATGCCTGGTTAATTATAATATACATTATTCTAATTTCCAAAGACACATCAGGGGTGATGGAATAGCGTGTCACCTCGAGAGGTTAGTAATCTGATCTGTTAATGTCAAGGAATCTGTTCCAGCACAAAGTCGAATGGGATGAAGGGGGGGGATTTTAGCTGACGAATGTTAGATGAAATCTTTGCGCCAACATGTTTACTGTGAATGACAAATCCTTATATAAACACAAATTATACTGTAAGGTTGTGTATGCATATATGAATATATACCTTTTGATCTGTATTTCTTAAAATGTACTGAGGCATTTTTCAGTCTGCATGCAATTGATGAATAAATTCATTTTTTTTCTCATAAAAGTGCCTGAATGTCTTTTATTCTGATCGTTTTTATGTTCTAAGACAACACAGAATGTCATGAATATTTCTTGATAGACTGAATACATTGTGCAGTTTATGATATAAAATAAACAGAATAAATGAATGCATTTACCTGCAGCCTGTGGAACAAGATGGTGAGTTATAGTCAGTCTTTGCAGCACTTAAAGGGGGCCTTCTGTATTTTTCAATCTGGACCCTATTTTCCTGTTTTTGTGTCTAAGTGACAAACAGAACAAAAATTGTTGAAATCGGTCCAGTACTGGACAAGACTGCTGCTGGCTGCAGCGGTGAAACAGGCTGCAATGTAATCCCTGTGGGCAATCGAGCATCGTCTATGTACGTTTGCTATAAGTGCTTGTTTTTGCCACTGACAGGCTCAGATTGTTATCATACATGTCTGACAACATTATGAAAAGGATCCCTGCAGATATAGACCTTTTTGTTAAAGAGTAAAATCCTTTTGTCTAATCAGAAATAGCCCTGAAATCGCTATCATCAAACCCACCAGACTCCATTCAAATAAACAGTAATTTTATCATCATCAAACACACTTCATTCAAAGTCAGAAGAAGCAGAACCAAACTCACAAAAGCCATTGTTATTAGTCTTTCCACTGTTCTAACTATCACCAACTCTGGTTTGGTTGAAATAAACTCAAAATTCACCCAGTTAGATGTGCAAATATGCTGACTCTATACATGCTTAAATTGTTGATTATTTAAATGGAGTTTGGCAGTGGTGGTTTTGGGTCTGCCTCTGGTTAAACAAAAAGGATCTTACTCTTTGACAAAAAGGTCTATCTCTGTAGGGATCCTTTCCATAAGTTGTCAGACACCTGTAGTAACAATCTGAGCCTGTCAGTGGCATAGCGCTTTTAGTAGACGTAAATTGCGAAACCTGTTGTGTCCATTAAAAACATGGGAAATTAGGGGACAGGTTTGAAAGTACTAAAGTTACCCTTTAAGCAAGTGCTAGGGGGGTTATATTCAGAGGGTGTAGGGGGACCTCTTGAAAATGTTCAAGCTCATTTTTAAGGGTAGAATTTGAGTTTTAGTTCTCAGATCCTGTCTTCTAGGAGAGGTAGGCTGAAACTACAGAAGCCTGGGTTTGCCACTGAGGATCACTAACAGCAACAGGTGCATTGCACAGGCCATAAAAACCTCTCTGGCGCAAGGGGCGTAATTGACATCCCTCCTCGCCACTAACATGCGTGTTAACTCTGCCTGCGGGAGACTACCCCGCCTTTTACGCCTTTTTAGGGTCAGAACCTGATACCCAAGCTGTCGGTTCCCATACTTATTGGGGTGCGGTCACGTGTGCCACTTTTGACCAGGAAAGGAGCACCGGGCCAGCAGGGTTTTCTGGTAGTGGGAGCACCACCTCCGCACAGGCACCTCGCACCAGTGGAGTCTGGTCTCTGCAGCCCCTAACTATCTCTCCCCCCTAAAGCGAGACCCCTCGTCTCAAGGTGGTTCTTGCCCTCACGGCGGCGTCTACTGCTGATTACTTTTTTTTCCTTACTATAAGCTGAGGGGGACGTGAAGTCCTGACAAAGGCGGCACGATGACAGCTGTCGAAACCCAAATTCAATACAGCAACTCCTACACGATCCACCATGAAGAGGCGTACATGACCCAAGAGGAGGACTGGGACAGGGACCTGCTGCTGGACCCTGCCTGGGAGAAGCAGCAGAGAAAGGTAGGTGTGGATGTGGAGGCTCTGAGCAGAAGCTTGCGCTTATGCCGCCGTGCGTAATTACGCACGGATTGACCCATGCCCTCACAGTATTAATGAGTGACTTTAATGCATTTTAACATGACAAATGGCATGTTTTCGGAGTCACTGGCCTCCCCCTCTTAAACTGTGTGAAGTCTAAAACAGCCCAACATGAAACTGGGCATCTGTGCCTGAGCTGTCCTCGCACCTGGCACTTCAGTCCTGCTGGAAGCTGTGTGGGCAGATATTTTAGGCCGTGGAACTTTCTCAGTGTTGTCTTTCAGTTACCCCCGATTGCCTTGCGAAGACTGTCTAAATATAATACCACCCTCCCCAGTCTTTCGCCTAAATATGAATCATAACTTATAAAATGTACATGAGTTTATCAGGGTTTTAAAAACATTAAAGTGAACCTGGCAAGTTTAAAACAAACACAAGGGAGAAAGAAACATATGTAATTTTAAGGTATGTCAGTTTTCCAGCTATTTTAGGCTGAAATAAATACATTATGTGTGATTTATATATGTAAATTATGTGCACAAAATATCTGCATTTTTTCCGCTTAGCAATACTTTATTTAATGTGTTAATTAGTTTGTGAATACAACAAAAAAATAGAAAAATAAATATAAAAAAATCGTAAAAATAAACTTTTTTTAGCCGGAAACTGTCAACCACCCTAGCCGTTGCCTAGGCGACCAGCTGGCCTTGCCTCGTGGAGGACGAGCGTGACAGGTGTGCTTAATTAGCCGTCTGAGCTAAAAGTCAACTGACACAGGTGACGTCCGCCGCCGCAAAACAGGGACAGAAACAACACCAGCAAAGGTTAATACCGTCTTATTATCCGTGTAAATGTTCACCTGACACACATACTCTCATGTCGCCGCCATGTTTTAGTTAAGTGGAAAGATATTTGTTATCCCCGGTTTGTTAGCTTTGAGGTAGTTCGCCGCGGGCGCCATTTTGGATGACCATTCCCAGAGGGTCCTCGGAGCTCAAGCTGAAAATAGCCCTCCGGTGGATAATTTATTGTAGTTTTTAAGTACCAGTAACTTTTAACTTTTCTGAGCATCAAACACTTTGGTAAGTAGTACAGAAAATATTTTGCCACAACTCGTCACTTCTTCTACATCATTTTAACGTTATAGGCCATTACATTGACCGTTAGCTAGCTGACATTACATCCGGGTCACAGGGGAAAGATGAATATAAAATGAACAGATGATTTGACAGCACTTTAATTAATTAAAAACGTTTTAAAGGCGCTTCTTTTTAGCTGGAACAAGTATTTAGGCTGTAGCAAAATATAAATAAAGGTTGCAATTGTCAGCCAAACACAGAGGGCATCTCAACTTTTGCAATAAATATATGAAAATATAGAAATTTAGATAGTATAGTAAATTTGAATCAAGAATTTGCAAATGTGTGAACCAGAGGAATGAAAGGGACATTTTGGATGGAAATTTGTCGCAAATATATAAAATGAAAGCTCCTGCTGAGTAATTTCAACTGCCAAAAGGGTATTTGTGAATAATAAACCCATTCAAAGACTGAACACTGAACACACTGATTATATGATATAAATTCTTATTAAGCGTATTGTCATCCCCATTTTTTTGAAGTTTCATTATTAAAAATTAAAACCAAGAAACAAAGTCAAGACAAAGTATGGTCATTTTTTGTTTAGGCTGCTCTTTAAAGTTGGTCAAATGTCACTTATGTCACTCTGGTTCTTCCCTCAATATACAAAAATATAAATTAAGTTTTAAGTAATTATATTTTACCTGTATAAACAGTAACTTCCTGTTTCGTTAGCATCTTTGTTGGCTGGATAAGAGTCACTTGGAAACCAAGTTAAAAATCTTTATTGTAAAATTTTTTGTTCCAGTCGAATAGAAGAGTCTTTCGAAAAAGTGTTTTCCAGACTGTACTTCAATATACATGCTTTTATATGACTGCACCAATGTTGTTGGTACTAGACAGATGATGCAGATATTGATATATATTTTGTACAGTTTATGAGCGAGTAAAGACAAAAACGTAAAGTAAAGAAGCTGTTTGGCTTTCTAAACTCCCAAAATGTTGCTGTAATTTATTATAATTTACATCCTTCTTTTCAAAAAGGTGTCAGTTGGTCAAATGTTTTAAGTAACAAAAAAAACAGGCTGATATTCAGAGTTTAAAAGTGTGCAGATATATTCATGCATATATACTAATTTATGTGCTATTTTCTTTGCTGTATTCTATTTTTGTGCTCCTGGCGCCACAAGACAATTTCCCCAAAGGGATATTCTGCTCTCATCTAACCTAATCTAATCCAATCTCATTACATCTAACCTAATCTAATAACACCTAATCTGCACCATTGTGAAGCATTAAAGCATAGAGCAGCTCAACAACAGCATTTTTTATTGCAGTGAATCTGCAGAGTAACTCTGCCAGTGCAAAATGTCCCCCACCTATAGAGCCAGAGCGCTGTGACAGGCTGAGAGACCTCAACAGATGGTAACAGAGAGAGGGAGAGAGATGGCAAGGCTGGTAGATATACACCCCGGGTTGGTTTCACAGACCTACAAATAAACATCTTCCTAAAAATACTTTTCAACTTGCTCGGCTCCAACTTCCCTCCCTCCCCTGTCTTCATCTCTATCTTTCTTTCCGTCTTTCCTCCAGCCAGGGCAAACACTTCCTCTTGTTGCAATTTTTAAAATGTCTCTTTGAACATTGTCTTTCTTATTTAATTTTTCTTATTTTTGCTGTCTTTCATGCATGAGAAGAGTCGCTCTTTTTTCGCCTTATGCACCTGTCAATCTTTTGAATGTAAGGCGATATAATAGGCCTTGAAAAACCTCGCACGGCCAAGCAAGACCCTCTTTTTTAGTCGTCGCCTCTCAACCTCCCAAGGGAGTAGGTCATCGTACTCCATTGCTCTTCTCGGCATGTAAAATCAAGCTTAAGGAGGTGATATCAGCCCATAAATATAGCCAGTGCATCATTTTGCAGTGTAATGCATATGAAAGGAAATCTTAGCGCCACCTGTTCTCCCGTCTATCCTTGAAATTTCAGTGGAAAAAGCTGCTCACCACTTGACGCAGTAGTAAAGTGTTTGTCAACACACAGTGATGCCGAATCTGATACCGGACATTAGAAATAGTGTGTGCTTGTGTGTGTGTGTGGAGTCCTTGTGTGCGTGTCTGAATTGTACATCCTGACACATTGGTTTATATTTATCATGAAGCAGCTCTTGCAGATTGCTGGCGAAATGATTCATGGCTCGGTTTGGACCTGGAATTTTATTTAATAGGAGTTGGCAAAAATCGTGTTAGATATTGCATCTAGCTAACGGTGTCAGATGGAATGAGATACGAAAGGACAGAGTGTTTCACATTGGGCCGCATCTTGTCCAACTAAGCGATATTCTTTCCTCAAACCAGCTGTAATCCTAGAAATAAGAAGGGCTGGACTGTCAGTTTAAGCCAGCGAGCAGGCCAGAAGTAGATTTTTCCATGAACTCCCAAAACTTATTGATGTCTGACTTACTCAGATGCTCTGCCAGTGGCTTGGAGAGATCTTACTAGAACACATCTACAAAAAGTTGTGACCTTTTTTAAGGGTGATCAATAGCTATTTAAAGATTAGTTCTCACTGCACTTGCAAGACCATGTGTGATTCTCAATACATGGCTAATAGTTAGAGAAAGGAATACTAATTGATTAGGGGTTGGAGGAGATATGACTACACTAGAGTACAATGTTTTCTCAAAAACTCTATCAATTTTTAATTGATAATAGACAAGCAAAGATTTGTGGCAGTGGTTCGTTTTGTGTTGTATTTTAACAGGGCCACCCATAGAGGGGGGAGAGGGCAAAGCTTCCTGGGGCCCAGCTGCTCGGAGGGGCCCATGGAGGCCAGCAAAGAACATGTTCATCCTAAATTTAAGCAACGATAACCACCCTGATTACCCTCAGCCACGCCCGCTGCTACCTGCAAGGGAGAACACAACAAGGCAGGCAGGGCAGAGAGGGTCGTCACACCATTATTTGTTAAAACTACAAAAATAAACATTATATTTATTCTTGCTTTAAAAAAAATGTATGTTTCACAATGAAAACCCCCTCTCCTAAAAATGTTTTTGACCACATGACGTGAGAAATTAACTGATTAATACTAGAAGAGAGGGCATGTATTATGAGTAAAGGGCCCATTCAGGGGCCCAGCCATCTCTCTGGACGGCCCTGCTTTAAACCCCCTCTCGCTAGGTAGCAGTGTTGTAATCCATCTGCAGCCATTTGACTCCTCCACTCCATGTGACAACATATTGCTGGCATAACCACAAAGAACAGAGACCTATGAAAAAGGCAGAGTCATAAAGGGCGCACCTCTAGCTCCTAAAATTAGATTTTAAAAAATCGTTATAAATTGCCTTGCTTGCAGTCGATTTGATTTGCATATCGATTTGTGATATATATGTCGTATCGCCAGATTCTTGCCCATAGCTGATAGATGTTTGGCTACTTTTTTCTTCTTGTATAATGTGTTAAAGTGAAAACAAAATCTCAAAGTTCACCTCTGATCCTCTGTTTCACATAGTCAAAGCGTTCAGCTGCTAACTGACGAAGTGAATGACTGGCTGCCTAGCGAAGCTTATGCTAGCAATAGCCTATAAATACCCATTACATAGGGTTATCAACCGGGCTCAACTGACTCATTAGCCTTGTGGTGAATACAAACACACAGGAAAAATATGGTCTTCATGTATGTTCAAATTGACGTTTGTCTAAGGAAGTGTAAAAATAGTCACCCAGTGTTTTTGTCCATTGTCATACATAGTCGGGTTTGCACTTAACCATGTTGTAATGAGCGGCGTTGACACTGACGTGGTGATATTTAGTGAATATGTCAAAAATCACATGGTGAAAAGTTCATCCCATCAATTAAAATGATTTCTAGAGTTTGATTAAATAAAATTCTTTATATATAAGAAGAATAAGCATAATGTAAATTGAATAATCATGCCAACAGCAGTAATCCGTACAGTAACAGTAATCCTCATGCATCCTGATCGGTAGGAAAAGATCAGCGCTATTTAATTCTACTCTGTTCTATTCCACAGGGTGCAAAATGAATGAAGTGGCCAAAAGACTGATCGCCGTCAGATTCAAGTGTTATAAAGTTACATTCAGTAATGGGATATTTATCCACTCCACCTAATGTAATGTCCCTCTGTGTGGGCGAGGAGAGATCTTAGGGTGCTGCGTAATCGAATCTATTCTTGTCTAATCTCATTTTGCACTTTAACAACTCAGTCAGTAGTGCAGCAGCCAGACGGGGTCATTGATCCCCCACCTACTACCTGGTGTTTCATGAGACAATACTAAAACACTGGCTCTCTTTCAGGGAGTACACGCGGAGTGATTTGTAACGAGGGTAGCTTTGTGAACATGTCTTTCCTTACAGGATGATGGCTACATGTCCAAGGTAGAGATTTCACATCTTTTGAAGTGCGAGACATTTTGGCATTTAGGCCTAATAGTGTTATACGTATTTCTGTAGCTCTACATTGAAACTTTTCTCTTGCAACGTGGAGGTCCTTGCCCTGATGTCCTTAACCAAACACTGTGGTGTGTTTTTTAAAATGTGCCTGAGTTACACATGGATCTATCTGCAGAATCATGTTACCTGAATTTGCCATGTGTTCCCTTCACAGTGGGACATGCTGTTGCATAATAATGTAGCATATAAGCTGCTCTCTTATCTGAGATAGGATGTATTCATCAAGATCTCAGGTCTCTTTTTAGAGGATTAAATCACATAATTCTAATGCAAGTTGATGAAAGAGGAGTTTTTAAAGGGCGCGGGGGACAGGTCAGAGACATCTATCCCTCCTCTCAGACTTAATTTGTACCATTAGTGAAGAAATTGGAGAACTGATTTGTAATTCACCGCGATTAGACCTGCTCCACTGATTTCTGTGCTCACTGCCCTGGCTACAGTGATCCCAAGATGCAATTTTAATGGAGGGGTGGGGGGGCGTCTTCTTAGATTCTCTCCCATGATTCACTCTGTCAGGGTCATGTGATCCCAGCGCAGGAACCTGTTGAGCTGATCTCTGGACCTCTCAGCATATTTTCACTCACCAGACCGGCTGAGCGCACACTTCTTTGAGAGGCTAAAATGAAACCACAAAGAAACAATAAGTGATTTTCCTGATTTCAATATTTGATTTAAAATTTGTAAACAAACAAACAAAAAGGCAGGACTTACAAGGAGCTCTGGGATGCAAAAAAATGAGCAAACAATATTGGGAAAAATTGGTTTTCATTTGACAAGGGAACTTAAACTCAAAGACAAAGAGCAGGGATGGAGTCCTCATTGCCTCCTCCTGCTTTTTATGGATCACTTTCATAAAGTCTAACAACAGTGTTTAGCATGAATTTGACATCGGTAAAACAACACGGTCCTCTTAAGTTTATTCCAGGTGAATTGTGTCAAAATAATGGCGTTAATTAGCGCAGTATCTGTGTTGCAGATACATGTGGGGAGAAGGTGTACGAGGGTTAAACGTAAGTGGAGAGGTGAGAGAACTTGCAGTCAGATCAAATAGCAGTTGCTATTCCAGAAGCCGTGTCCATGTAGGGAGGCTTCTATAAACTGCTTTAGTGCAGGCGCAGGAGCCTCGGGAGGCCGCAGGAAGGGCTGAGGAGTGTGTGTGTGTGTTTGAGTGTTTAAGAAGCATAGTCTTCATACACTGTATTTTATGAGCTTGAAAGTGTGTTACCGTTGACTTTCGTGGGTGAGTTCTTATGAGGATTGGGACACAGTTTGAAGACAGACAAGTTTTTGCGGAGTGCTGTAATGGCGAAAGCAGACACACGATACAACTGCGGTGTCAGAATCCAGCGGGCGAAAGTAGAAATGACGATTGATGGGCTGTGAGAGCAGCCATCTTGATCTGATCAGGGCAATCCTGTGGGTCTGTAAATAGAATAAAAGGTTAGATTAGTTAGAGAAGACTGCATGGTTGACAGCTGCGTTACTTCCGTTGCAGTTTTGTGTTTGTAAAGCTAAAAAATAAAGCCGTCTGTGTTGTCAAAAAATATACAATGCTGTACCCATCCCAGTTTTAGTCATTCTTTAGGCTTAGTGCTGCTGTGGAAAATGGAGACTTGTTTATGAGGAAGCCACAAGCTGCCAAATCTGTGACCTCAGTGACGAATGACAAACAGAGGATACGCAGCCGAACACCTACAAAATGTCAACTCAGGTTTTAATGGTGCCAGACTCAAATGCTGCATTTATGTCGACCTGGGTTTCCTGTAGTAATGAGACAAACTGAACCTGTCTTTATGAAGAAAAAAAAAGCTCATAATGTTGGGTCTGAATGCTGGCTGCATGCAAGAGATATTTATAGGCAGGTGGTAGCAGAAGTTACAGTCATCAGTTGGACGTCTGCTGAGATGATAGGTCTCTTATAATAGGACTGAGGTCATGAAGATATCATTATGTACTTTATAATGGCTGGAAAAGCTGCTCCATTTGAAATATCAAGCAGGATGCCACAATCTCTGGCTTTATCCCACCTAACTCCATATTAAAAGGAGCATTTGAACATAACACAGTCCTGTTTGGGTTGTGCACAGTCGATATCACCATTGTTACAGTTTGAGCGGTTTCATGCAGAGGGGAAGATGTTTATTAGCTGTCGCCTCAGACATGCTGTAGGTGTTAACAGCTTTTTGCCAGCAGCTAAATGAGGACTTCCTGAATGATGAGGCGTCCAGTACAGCAGCAGTCACATGTGGTCAATCTGGAGTCACTTCAGCTTCACAACGGACAAATAGCAACATTAAATTGGAGTAGTAAGGTCAGCATTAGATAACCTTTTGTGGTTTTCTAATAGAGGCAGAAGTAGAATCCCAAGGTCGGCACTCACTTGCTCTTTTGGCTGAATGAATGCTGGGAAATGTAGTTGGGTTTCATGTTACTATAGAAAGCCTTACATCAGTTTCACACATACAGTAGATCCTCATGATCAAGGTTCCTGTTAAGATGGAATTAGCTGACCCTAGATCAGCCTGGACAGATTTGCCTCTTATTTCAGAGAAAGAACTTGCCCTCTGAAATTAGACACAGACCTCCTCCTCCTCCTCCCCCTGCTACCCCCCGACCCGTCCTCCTCCTCCTCCTCCTCCTCCTCCTCCTCCTCAGGCCAGCCGCACTGTCATAAATCCTCCGCAACCACTTACACCAATTTATGTCTCTCATGTCAGTCTCTGCAGTCCAGAGCTCATTAAATGACTCGGCATGCTGCTGCCGTCAACCGTGAACCTGTACACTCAACTTTATTCTCCGCCATCGATCACGCAGTCAGTCAATTCATCCGTTGACTTGTGTAACAAGAAAGAGGGTGATGGCAGTATTAGAGTGAACAATGAAAGATAAGAATGCTTTGTGTGTGATTGTGTGTGTGCAGCGCAAGCAGAAAATCAGGGTTATTACATACGACCTCACTGAAAATTGAAAGTCACAGTGGCATGACAGATTCCTTTTGACCTTGTTGGTTAGTTTTCCATGACATCATAACAGCTTACTAGAAATTACAAAAATAATATGTTCATGTTTTTTGTCATCAATACATGTTTTTATTTCTTGAAGATGGCATATTTTTGTCCATACTAGCAGAGTGGCTTTAGGGATTGGATTGTCGGCCTTTTGGTCGATCCACCATTTTGGTCTTGACTGAAAAATCTCAGCAACTTTTGAAGGGATTGCTATGAAATTTGGTACAGGCCCAGAGGATAAATAACCTGACTTATCCTCTGGTGCCACCATGAGTTTGCTATTTATGGTTTTGAGTGACATGGTGACATGTCTCAACAACTGTTGGATGCATTGTCATGAAATCCGGTACAGACAGTCTTGCCCACCTCAGGTTAAATTGTAATAACTTTAATAACCTTTGACTTTTCATCTTGCACCACCATCAGGTCAAAAGTGAAACTTCTTAAGTACTTTAGTTTATGACCAAATATCTGCAAAACTAATGGCATTCTCATTATCCTTAACTGTACTTAGTGTTTATTGCTAACTAGCAAATGTCAAATGTTAAAGTGTTGAACACAGTAAATATTTCACCTGCTAAACATCAGCAGGTTAACATTGTCATTGTGAGCATGCTAGCATGCTGCTGTTAGCATGTAGCTCAGCCGTACAGAGCTATTAGCATGTCTGTAGAATGTAAAGCATAGCATATACTGCCAACTTCTGACTAAATACTTACTTTGCCAAGCCTAGTTTATTTGCTCCAAACCTATTGATGGACATGCAGCTACTTAAGTGCTCATTTCTGATTGCTGTAACCATGGAGTCTTTGATTTTGATTACAGTGTATGGCCATCTGTTATTTCGTGTGGTGAGCTTGTTATGCTTGGGCTGATGATGAAGTAGGGCAGCACAATTAATCAAATATTAATCACAATCATGATTTGGTCTTTTCACAATTAAATAAACATGATAGACTGTATTGACGTTTAAAATGCATGCTGCACTCATAGAAAACTCTGCTGCATATTAAATCAAGTGCTTCCTAAACTAACAGTAAGGCTCCGCCCAAGAAGAGCTGTCATGCCATTTAGTGCACGTCGTGCATCCTGCAGCGACAGCCTGTGAAAAACTTTGCTTAATGTTCCGACTGCAGACAGGCAATACAAAAATCATCCTTTATTAACCTTCATCTGTTTTTTGGAAATATTCTGGATTTAGGAGAGAATGAATCATATGTAAAGAAAGCATGAGACTTGTTAAACCACTCGAAAAAGACACCACAATCTGCAGTATGATGAATGCATGAAGGCCAAGAAGAATTACCTCCCGAAATTCCCGTTCTTGTCGACTCGGACATCCACGACTAAAATGCTGTACAGCAAATCACACTGCTGTGACCACTGTAAAAGATACCGCACATCACGTTATCATGACCGCTGTAAAAAGAATACAGCGGTGGATACGCATCCATCCATCTCTCAAAAACGCCTCTCAAAATATTTAAATTTTGCTTTGAGGAGAAGCACTGAATTCAGGTGAAGGAAAACTTTATTTTAGGTCTTATTTTGATGCCAAGATTTGTATATTAGCAGGAATGTAGCACAACATTGAAGTGAAAGCAGCACTCTGTTATTTAAATATCATTCTGTTTGTAATTGTGCAGCCATATGATAACACACATTGTTGCCTATAGTGAAAATGTGTTGTGTAGTATGAGGATGAGAGTGTTTATGAGCTTTCATCTGGGCTTTATCTTTACTGTCCCTTCCTCTCTCTTCACAGTCTGAACTGTTAATTGTGGTCTGAGTCAATGAAGGAAATTTTGTGTTCACCTTGCGTTGAAACAACAGTTTGGCAGATGAGGTGTGAATCGGTACTCGCCAAGAAGATGTTCAGTTGTTGTTTTCAGGGAATTCCTTGTGTTTTAGTCACACAAAGGGCTTCCAACAGTGCACATGAATCTTTCAGCCGAAGCATTGGCTTGAAGCCAAAGTGGTGTGATGGTATCCTAGATAGTGTGTGAACTGGGAGAACTGGTTGCTGTTGAGTGGGACTATTATCCGTTGTCACAAGACAAGACTTTGTCCATGATTGGAGTCACTGTTAGCTGACATTGACTTAACACTCTTGACAACTGGCAAGGGTGCATTCATCATGACCAGTCAGTACTGAGGTGGTCCTTAGAAGTTTGTACGAACACTATGCCAAGGCAATTCTGGCAAAACCAACATTTTTAGTGGCTCAGTGTGTGCAACGGATCTGTTAGCCCGACATGACAGCAAATGCGTACTGCTGCTTCTGCTTAATGATCAATGTCTTGAGACCAAACTTTGGTTCGGAGTAGTGCTCTAGTTTTGACAATGTTCTGGTGTCCTTCATGGGCTAGCTGTAACATTATATTGTAGGACAGTGGAATTCCTACTCTAGTGCCCTCTAGTAAAGTGTCTGAACGTGTCTAACCTGCTTAAATATGTCAGCGTATCATGACTTGTAAGTTTTGTGCCATGTATTCTATCTAACGTGAGCACTGACCTCTTGAAGTCTCTAAGCGTCTCTGCTTTGCTGTCAGTGAGTGTCATGGCTGTAACTGTTGCAAGATTTGTGTTGAAGTTAACATACTCCTCTGCTGCTTTTGTTGCACGTGTGCTGTCAACCGTCTGAGACGCAATGGGGTTACGAGACAGGTGGTCCGCTGGGATGTCCGCTCCCTTTCTGTATTCCACCTTGAAGTTGTCGGGCTGAAGCCTCAGTGCCTATCTCTCAGTCCTGGCAGGTGGTTTTGATTTCTAGTGCGTCGTGATCATAAATAGAGTTAGGGGAAGAGCATTGTAGGGTTGACACCTTCAGGTCGCTTGGTCAGTAGGTCTTGTCCGACAAGATTCTCATTGGTCGCACAATTCATAAGGCTCTGTGTCCACCCAAGCAATGAAATGCGCTTCTCAAAATGGCCTAGCTGGGAGCACTTGAGAATGCACCAGCTGAGATGCTTTGATTGAGTCTGGTTGCTATGATATGCAATATATATAAAAATGTCGGCACAATGTAGAGTCGTTGCTGTGGCCCTTACTCCGTATGAAGGGAGGGCTGAAGCATGTAGGGAGAGAGGATGGCCCACTGGTCTACGTGGCCAGCAGTGTTAGTTTATCTTCCATTGTTGTCGTAGAATGTGACGGCCGATCAAGTGGTTTTTGTCCCGCCCCTGGGATTGGCAAGCTAGGTAAAAACTGAAGGTGCTCAGCGCAGTGTTGTACCTGAAGTTCGGTGAAATAAGATCTCCTTTGGTCGAGTACAGGCCCAGACAATGTACAGGTGAAAATGCTTACAGCCCCCCATAATTCACGCTTCATTTTCTGTCTCCTTTCCACATTGCTGAGAGACCAACTAGTATGTACTTCACCCCATTTTCATCATTTTGATTCCAACAGGGCTAGCATTCACAATGACTTATATCTCTGTACGTGGGTAGAACTATGACATCATGGTGTCACTGGTTAGACTCTTGTTCAGTGTCTGTAATGCAGCTTGCTGTTCTGGGCTCCATGCTGTCATTTTGTGTTAATGTCTTTGGATTTGGAACTGCATAGTCTTGCAAAATGGTTTAGTTTACCACAGGCTGTGCAATGTTTGCTTCCAGCAGGACATTCGCCATCATGAGAATATTTACCTCCACAGTTCCCGCAGCAGACGTCAGGCCGTCACTTCTCTGACCATCTGCTGTTGTTTGGATGCTTCTCCGCAGTCTTGTAATCCAATGTGTTGACTGTAGCTGTTGTGATTCTTCCTATGCCAGTCATTTGCATTTCAGACAGTTCAAGTGTTCTTCCTGGGTCAAGAAGCTCATCTTAGTTCAGGCTCCCTCAGCACTTTCTGTGTAGCTTGGATGATGCACAGCTTTGTTTGCTGTGCGTCGTAATCCCTCCCTCAACATTTGCAAACTCACAGTTCTTCACTAACATCCTTTGTGTGCTGTTAAAACTTTCCAGATTTTCTCTTTTCTCTTTTTTGGTACAAGATGTTTTTTCTCGTGACAGTTCTAAGTATCCAGATAACTTCTGCTTTGTATCTACATATTTAATATCGTGCTGCTGTTGTGTTGTAAGCATCATGCACTTGTTGTCCTGCTACGTGCAAAGATAGCACTTTTAGCCTAGCATCTCCGGTAATAATTTTCAATCCTTTGCATCCCTTTTCTTCCGGCAAGGTCCGACAAAGCTGGGCTCTGTTTAGGTATCAGAAAGTTCTAGGGAAGCACTGTTTACTGCCATGTTTGCTGCATTGTGCTGACTACCATCCATGCTAGTCTTTGTTAGCTTAGCTCAGCTTTATCGTTGAGTGCTATATCGCCCCCTGATAGCTGCTGTGTGTGTCCAAACCCTACTTAGCTGAGCCATATTCATCCGCTTGTCTTAATAATAACCTTTTCACCTATGTAACTTTTCTGTTGTGTAGATATGCAACAGACAAACATCGACTTATTAACCAAGGATTACACACGCAGTTTTGTCTGTCTCGCTGACTGACTGTATCTTACGTACTCCAGCCAGGTGGCGTAGTTTCACTGTGAACACATAATATTCCTGTGAACTTTACACTACCAAACAATTTTAAATCATCAGCCCCTAAATTGGGCTCCACAACATCCTTGGTGAACTGAAATTGCATCACATAAAGGAAACAAAATGTCACTTCATCCATTGTGATACCAGAAAAATGGGTAACTGTTTTCTCTGCATAATTGCCGAAGCCCTCACTTCTTAGCATCGTTAAATTGAAAAATTTGAAAGCTGTGCCACAGTGTTCCTGCTCTTCGATTGCTGTCAGCATTTCTGGCAATTCTGACAAGCGAACACCTGCACACGGGCACAGACACACACATGGAGACAGTGCTGGAGGAGCACACATTGTTCATTTTTTGGCTTGCATTTCTGCCTGGCATCTTCAATCTGGTAGCACAGCAACCTGGAACGGTGCGGAACACGATGTGAGGCGGCATAATGGGGCAGAGCAGGACACAATGTTTCCTCGCACCGAGCAGAAGCAATTAATATGACGACGCAGACAGATGGTTGTGTCAAAACAAGTGATTGACTGAACCAGGTTAGCCATCCGTTCCTGTGAGTTGTACAGCCGCGGACAGAAAATAAATGCAGTACCTGGGTTGTAGATAATGTGGTGCAGGATTGTCAGGCACAGTACCTGTGTATCCATGCGGCACCAGTCATTTTGTTTTTGTCATAACCTTATTTCCTAGAGCACAGTGACACTCCTTCCTGTGTTTGTCTGACTTGCTTGTGTGCCATGAATCAAAATCGGATGTTTCGTAGAGTTGTTCCCATTAAAATGCTGTGGGTGACTTCAGCACAGGGATATTGGATGTGTAAACACAGCACAGCTTTGTGTGTATACGTTTCAGAATGGAGCCTAATACTGCATTCTGTTTGTACAAAACTCATCCTTAAATCTTTAAAAACATTAGCATTGTTCTCACTGTTTGTGGGTGGAGGACTGTTGTGTTTCACCACCTGCTCCACCTGTTCCCTAACCAGCTGAAATCCCCTGTGCCTACAGTATATCTCACTGGCATCTGGCACAGGGTTGATGCACACACGCACACATGCTTTGACTAGGAGAGGTGTCCTAGGCCTTTTATCCTCTAAACACTGACATAAATCCATGGGTTTGGACTCGGGCCTTGCATTTGAGGCCGGCAGTGGCCCTGTTGTCAGCGCAGTCTCTGGGATATTAGCCTGTTAATCCTTCATAGAGAAGAGGTGGAAGAGGAGGGCTGATAAATTGATGTTGGGGATTTATTCGCTTACAGTTTAACCTGCTGGAAATGTAACTTGAAACTGATGTTCAAAGAATATTCACTAAGATTTAGAAATGAGAAAGCTTCTTTTTATATTATCTAAACGACCTGACTGTTGATATTCAGTGAGGAGAAGTGATGATTTCCTTTTTTATTACTTCCACCTTCACTAAGGTTCCTCCTCCTTATATAAGAGGAAAAACAATTGTCTTTTTAATGCCCTGTGTTGACCCAAATAGAAACATTCATGTGGCTCAGTCAGTTAAGTTTGATGCTTTGCTTTGCTTGTTTTTGCACCAAAATCTTTCTACACTTTCATCCACCACAATCAATCCCCCACAGCGGTCCAGGTTATTAATAACTTACAGAAATATTGCGTGCAGAAGTTCCGCTTCGCTTCCCTCTCTCTGTCACACCTAGAGATATTTCTGGCGACTAATTTCCCTGTCGACTAAATGAAAAGTTTAATTAAGACTAGTTGACTAGTCTAAAAAAGGGAAAAGACTCAGAAAACAGTCAAGATTTAGCATAATTAAGTATTTGAAACATTGTCCCAAAAAATATTGTGTGCCTTAAGAGCCCTTTGAAGCCTTTAATCATCTTCAACAACCATGTCAGATTTTAAATGCCGCTGAAGTACGAGACACCTTGCGGCGTGCGGTATGAGTGTGAACATGACGGCAACTCAGTCAAAAGTTAACCACTAAAATAACATCTGAAATAAATAAATTGCCGCTGAATTCATAGTCTAGATCAAAGTTCTGCCAAATCACGCTGGTTTGGCGAGAGGACATCTCTCCAATTTCCCGCCATGCTGTTTTAAAACTCCAGTCTACTCAAGCATTACCGCAGGGAGGGGGACTGCTGTCTGATGGCTCTGTAGCCCCCACTAGTGGCAGGCGGCTGCATGAATAATAAATGAATAAAATAGGTTTAACCGACTAATATTTCTGGTGCTGACTAGCGAGGGGGCGGACGTATAATCGGTCCCACATACGGTCCCACATACAAATATGCGGTAGTCTGGCTGGGTTCGGGGGGTTGATTTGCGCATATGAATCTGATTGATTACTACTTTAAGCCCTAAAACGGTAAATGGGAAAGCCCGATTAGCATGTATGCAATGTAGGTATAAGTTGCGAGTACTCGTAACAAAAAAATGATATTCCCTTCTTCGATTACGTGTTTAATCTAAATAATTTTTTAGGAGTACAAAGGTAACCATATCCAGTATTCTTCCTATTTAAAAAACACTAATTTTAGAGAAAACATTGCCTTTCCCATTTTGGTAATCATCTCACACAAGATTAAGTGTTTGGAACCCACTGACCTTAGTTGACTCATAACTTTATATAGAAAACCACAATGTACTTCTGTTAACAATCTCAAGATAATGTATCAGCAATTTGGGTGTATACGCCCACAGATTTAGCCTGTTTATTCATTTGAAAATGAAGATGAGCAGTAAAATTATCTGCACCAACAGATGTGACATCACCAAATCTATTTCTAGAGAATACAGTAAGAGGAAGTTGTCACAAGTTACATGCAGCAATTCCTAATAGTTGTTGAGATGTAACAAGGGATTAGAGGTAAGTCAGTGGGGCAGGAGAGTTTAGGTTGGCCTGTTAGAGGTGGGGTCAACTCTTGGCTCTTGTGTCATTGTCTCAAATCCTCCTGTGGCACCCAAGTTCAGGGCTCTGGGTCCGTTTGAGGGGTGAGGGTATTTAAAGGCCACAAGGGAAAGAAGAGGAGTAAGGGGAGAGAGAGTGTGGGTGGCTGGGGGCTCCTAAATGTCTCCTGCACCTGTTGTGTGTTGTAACTCCTCTCCCCTTTCACGATGGTCCTGTCACTTCATCGGCTGTTGAAACTGGGTGGAGGAATTCAGGGTGATTGTTGTTTACAAGAGAGCCCTGACGCAATGAAGTGATGTCAGACATGAAGTCAGTCAGATAAACAAACATGATATGTGAGTGATACAAGCACTGAAAGCTGCCGTCGAATGTCGGGTCAGATGGTTTCTGATTTTAAAATTTTTATGTTGCCAGTTTCAGACTATTTTGTTTCCAGACATTTGATATTTAATAGTTTTCTTTTTTTCGTAAAGTAGAAAAATTGTTTTACAGAATGACCTCTGATTTTAAAGACTTTAATTGTACCCAGGCCAAGTTGTGTTTTTAAAATATGTACATATATTTTTATTTCAAATGTGCCATTACTTTTGTACTGTTGAGGTGCATAGAAAACAGCCAGTTATGGTCCATAGGGCTGCAACTAATGATTATTTTCATTATCGATTAATCTGGCAGATATTTTCATGATTAAGATTAAAATTGTGGAAAATGTTCATCAGTTATCCAGAGCCCAAAATAATGCCTTCAGATTGTTTTTTTTTTTGTCCAACCAACTGTCCAAAACCTAAAGCGTCTTCATTTACGATCATAAATAACAAGGGAAACCACCAAATTCTCACATTTAAGAAGCTAGAACCAGCAAATGTTTGACATTTTTGCTTGAGAAATGACTGAAACGATCAATAGTTTGTTCAACCAATCAGTTAATCGACTAATCATTGCAGCTCTTTCTGGCTAACGGCATTAAATTCAGCACCACACTGTGTTTTCACATTGTCCTTCACTGCCGATTTGCGTCGCAAACATCCGTCCGCATGACAAGTTGAGACTGTAATCATGCAAAAAAGTCAGACACACAGCAAACTTTCCTGCAGTTTTTTTTTCGTCACTCTAGCACTGAGATGACAAGTGTTGATGGGAGTCCACTGGTGTTTGTCCACTTAGAGCTGATGTGTTTTTACAGCGTTCAAATCTGTCACAAGCGTGATGGCTGAGGACTTACGTAAGTGCTGTCACAGTTTTGCAAATCTGTAAAAATGTCAGCAGTTTTTGGAAGGTGTTTCCTTTCTAATGCGAATCGTTACCGGCATCTACGTTTAGATATCATTGACACCCTTTTTGAGTGAAAGCCTGAGATAGACCGATGTTAGATATATATATTTTTTACATGTTTGAGTTTTTACTGATGTGAGCAGCTCAGCAGTGGAGCAGTTTCACTCCATCAGCCTTGACAGATGAGCAAATTATGCTCTTTTCCTCCACTCTGTTATGTGCTGACAGATCAACAGAGTCGGTTACATTTCTTACACTGTCTGGTGGCTTTGTTCAGTTCATAGAGTCCTACTGAGACTTTGAGTGGCCATTGACAGTGCCTGGGAAGTCAGCCAACAATGTAAATGACACTTAAGGAGTGGGAGACTTTGCAGCATTTTAATGAATTTTGAAACGAAAAATCACACTTGAAGTCTGTCTTCCGGTGACCGTAGAGGATTGTCTTGAGCCTTGCATTACATGTAGAGATACCTACAGTATGTCCTAATAACTTTTATTTGTGGAACTTTTTGAAGTGACAAGTTGAGACCTAATAACATTATGAAACATTAAAGCTGTAAAAGAGTGTCAGCTTCTATTAAAGACTTGATGAATTGGGAAAAATCCAATATCAGAGATGAGCAGGCATATTGGTACAGGGGAGCTGGAGCCCTTTGTGCTCTGTGTCTGTGTTTTTAATAACTCCTGACCAATCTGTGGTTTATTGACATTAGGAGCCGCAGTTTCTTTTTCGTTGTGGGTGAAGGGTGCACATTTCCTTCTCTGTGCACACACTTATTACTGTCAGACACACAGGTGGACTGAAGTGGCCTTGGTCCAGAACTGAAGAACTATTATTACCAGTGTGGCCTCAGGTTTTGGCTTAAAGCTGTGACTCTTTAGGTTTTGGACATTCGTGTGTATAGTGTTGTGTTGTAGTTTCATATGTGCATATATTTGTACTATTTGAGATCCCAGCTACACATTTATGATCTGTGGTAAGTAGGAGACTGAATCTAAAGTTTCAGATCTCTCTTTAAAATAATTTTTCTGTGTTAGTGTGTCTTATTGGTCCAAGTTAAAGGGGCAGTGTGTAGGATTTAGTGGCATCTGTCGGTGACCAGTTGAAACTTCTTTCATGTGCCAAGTGTGAACTCCTGGTTAGGATCTTCACTCTAGATTGTTCAGGAGGATTTTACCAAGAGCCGAATTATCTGCAGAGGTCTCTTCCTCTCAAAAACAACAAACCCGGTGATTTTTCTGGTAGAAACACTGAATAAAACAGCTTCATATTTAAAATCAGTGTTTTTTTAATGCTCTCTGGCTCGTTGCAGAGGGGCTGCTAACTACAGTGGCTGAAACAAAAATGCAAATGGCCGTATCTAGAGCCAGTCTTTGATTTGTCGGTTCTGGGCTACTGTAGAAACATGGCTGTGCAACATGGTGGACTCCATGGACAAGGACCTGCTCCCTATGTAGATATAAACGTCTCATTCTAAGGTTATTAAAACACAAAGATTCCTGTTTTCAGGTGATTATACACCAAAGAAAACATACTTATTATATACTATTTCTGCCAATACATCCCCCTTTCTACATACTGGACTTTTAAATGGCGTTTGTCCTCGTGCATCACAAGCACAGTGACCTTATAAACAAAAGAGCACAGTGTTTTTATGTGCTGCTATTATTGTGGTGTGCACTGTCAGTGCATGCGAGTGGGCTGTGATTTGTTTATGTGGCATGCATGGATGTGTTTGTGTGAGAGTCTGGGACATGACTTCTGAACAGGTGTGTGACAAAGGTGGCTGTAGTAGACAGGTGTGAATGGAGTCAACCATGTCAGCCTTGCAGGCAGACTATTTTTACACCAGCAGTGAGACGTAAATATCTGTGTTATATTGAGATAAGGCACATATACCGAATATATACCGGCTGTATGTTGACATAAACCTTTTTTAGTACTGTGATACAGCTCGTTTATAGTGATACAATATAAATGAGGAGCAGATTTTTTATTATATGTAGATATATGTGTGTTGTTGTTACTTATAAATATTAAAATGAATAAATTATTTGCTTAAAAAATAAGTGTATAGGCTCAAACAAAAAGGGACAAAAGGAAAAAACAATTTGAAGAGAATAAAACGGTGCATCTTAAGCACCACGTCAGGACTTTTATTTAGACTAACTGGACTTGAAAGAAGGAGGTTATGGGCGTAATGTTCAAAGCTGCAATAAAAGTGTCCTGTCTTAGTCCATCATGAGCTCACAAGATGATCCTCTAAGATGCTGAACTCGGGTAAAACGAATGACAATAGATTTTTTAAAAGTGCATTTGTGCCTCGTGCTTCAGAACGAGCCTTCTTAAAAGCTTGATTGCTTTCTGATTGTCCTCTGCATCATTTTCCACAACAGCAGCACACCACAGTTCACTGCAGTAGCCATGTGTTAAAGGTAGAAAATGCACCACATCTTGAGCACAAAGCTATAGAGAGACACGATGGATACATGCAGGCACTGTTCCCTGTAAGCCCGATCAGTATGCAAGGTTTCATTCCAGACAAACACTACACCAGCATATTTCCCTAATTAGACCGTCCGTCTCTGATTTGAAGGTGCTAATTAGGGAAATCAGCTACTTATGTAATTAAATCTCCACACTCCTCCATGGCGATAGACTGGACGCCAGTGAGGGAAAACTGCAAAGAGGGTTAGTTGTAAATTAAGACCGTCTTGCAGGTTTATGTAATTATCCACCTAATTAGCAGAAATGTAAAGTCCAGTGCTTTATATCTGCTTCAAAGGATGGTCTTAGAGAAACTGAGCTCTGTAAGTGTAAAGAGCACCTTGACATAGCGGGAGTGTAACAGCCACTCGGGCTAATCATCAGGTCAGCCACAGCTGAGGTGTGTGTGTTGACAGAGTGTGTGTGTAATGTGTTGGACCGGCACCACAGAGGGCGGGGGGCACATAACCTGCAACATAGCAGCGAGACAGGATGGTCAACTGCAGGAGGCCATAATGTGTGTGCACACTGTGGTGAGAGTTATGTCACAGGTACACACAGTGTAATCCCAGGAGCCTTCTAGTCTTTGCTTCATAATGAAAGGTTTTTTTTTTTTATTTAAACTGTGTCTACACAAAATAATCTTATTTAGAGAGCTGACACCAAATAAGACAAATTCATATTCAGAAAGAAATACTATAAATGTGTCTAGTAGTGATCATAGTTTATGTTTTATGGCTACTTGTTCATCTAACAGTACTTTTTCTCTTGTATTTTCCCAGATAATTAATGTAAATAATTGTGATTCCAAAACAACAACTGAGTAAAATAGAAAAGCTTAATTTTTAGTAATTACACCTCGATTTACCGATAAAATCTTTCCCATTATTTTATTTTACTTGCTCCGTCAAATTTGCCCAATCACTGATTTTTTTATATATATAAATTGTGAACTTGTGCTTTGCCATCACTACTTACTAATCAATTTCAAGGGGGCTTACACATCAGGGACCTCGTCCGCCCAGAAGTGCGTCTTCTACTTCTCAGTCGCCATGGTGCTTGTTTGTTTTGCACTGCTGTTACGTCATCTCCTTCTTCGTCCGGGTGAAAGCCTGCGAAAGAAAAAGTGGTGCATGCGCAGAACGCCGAATCCGACTCCAGACGGACTGAGTGGGTACATGCAGCAATAGTTCCATTTTCAATCGGATTATCTAGGTGTGTTAGTTGAGCTACGGATAGTCCAATTTCAGTCGGTAAGCTGTGTACATGCATTTAAAAGTCCGGTTTCAGTCTGACTAAGCCAAGAATTGGATTTTCTCAAGCTGCATGTAAACGTACTGACATTCTCAATTTAATACTGATGCCTGTATATCAGACAGCTGCACAGCAAGCCATAGACATACCCAAATCTGGCTTCGCTGCTGCCTTCAATCTGCAGTCGCAGCTCTGGCGGAATGCTGGTCCATTTTCGGTGCTCTTTTTCACACTGTGGCACAACAAACATGTCACTGAAGATGACGCAAGTGTTTTCAGGTACAGAACAATATTACTTATGTGAAAGCTGAGCGGTGGGAGAGTGGAGACACGTGACAGTCGTACTCTTCAATCATATGAAAATGCCCTAAGATAATTATCCTTTTAAGCTATCACATTTCTTGGAATTTTCCCCAGAAGTACAAGAAATTAATTTATGCAATTTGTTCTTTTACTTTTATTCTAAAAGTTAAAAACAGCTAAAAGTTTCTTAAAATCAGATCACACGGCAACATTTGCCCTCAGGAAGAAAATCCCCAGCGCCGAATATTGCTTCCTCCCACCTTTAAGGTATTATTAGTTTCTACTCTAACCAGACTACATCAAGGCTTTGCTGAGATGAAATGTGAGGTGCAGATATTGAACAGGTCTGTTCAGAACATGTATCTTGCTCATGGCTTCCCCTCTGAGGCTGGCAGCGGTAACTCCAGGCAGTGTCGTGGTTGCATCAGCTCTTTGATGGACAGCAGAGCTAGCCGACATTATTAAGAGCTCCGAGTGTGTTCAGATGGGAAGAGGGTTGTGTGTGTGTGTGTGTGTGTGTGTGGGAACATGTGCGTGTCAGCTGTATTGAGGGTCAGCAGCCCTGATTCCCCTTGGGGGGGGGCGTAGTTATGACAGGCATTCTGCTTGGCCACCGTGACCTCATTTTACAAGAAGGACCTGTAAAAAGGCCCTGGCCGAGCTGAGCTGGGCCAGACCGACAGGTGTGGACAGACAGAGGAGAGGAGAGGAGGGAGGGGGAGTGATGCCGGGATGGAGGGTGACCTCATGCTGGTGGACTCTGTAGACCACCACAGGCATTAAAACAAACCCAAGGGATGAGATAATAGAGTATTACATGCAGAGGACAAGAAATAATAGCTTTCCAAGGTATGGACGATAATTGTTTTTTTTTTTTATCCCGCAGAGCGGCGTTAAGCATATTGGATTTAATGAATTCTGGATTATGTTTGTATCTCCAGCTTTGTTAGGTTAAGTGAATCCTCGATTTCAATTACCACCAGTTTAGTTTCTAACAGCTCTCCTTTGATGTCGGCGAGACCTCACCCCTCTCATCTTACCCACACTTTCTCAAGTTATTATTTTGTACTTCATCATATTCTTCAATCCATTCCTTCCTCCCCTTCTTTTCCTCCTTCTCCTCTCTCGCTCCGTCTTGGACGCTTACAGTTCACCTCAGGAATCCTGCCTTCTCAGCTGTCCCGTGGTGTCCCATAGCAACCCGATATAGCCTCTACCCCCCCTTCACTTTTCAGTCTTTTCTCCTCCCCCCTCTTCTACCTAATTTAGCCCCCACCCTCCTCCCCACTGCTCCTTCGGCTCCCTACCTCCTTCCTCCACCTTCTCGTCTCCTCTCTGGCTCGGCCTTGTGGCCTGTGTGTGCTGGATTAGGAGCCTGTCTAAATTTGGTCATGCATGGCAAAGGAGACAAGCACCTGCTGGGACCCCGGCTGGTTGGACAGGCGGCCTCTTCTCCTCTCCAGACCCTTACATCAAATTACACCAGGGCCTGGGCATTCCTGTCACTCCTCTCGCTTCTCCACTTCGCTGCCTCGCTCTGTCTCTTCCGACAAGTGTCTCTCTTTGGCCTTTAAATACTGAAATTCAGTTTGAATTGAATAATGTTTCTCAGGCGGGACAATGTATTTCTCTGTCCAAATGTTATGCGAACTTTGAGTGACGTTTGCGAAACAAAATCTAAGTTGGCATGTTTCTATCAGCTGCTGCTAGTAGTAAAAGAAAGTATTCCAATCCTACTAAAGTAAAAGTACCTATACTACCATATAAAAATACTATATTACAAGCCCTGCATTCAAAAGTGTTTATTAGCAGCTTTATAAATTGTATATGTAATACATCATTAGATTATTATAATATTTTGGTTGCATTAATACAGTGGTTCTCAAACTTTTCGGTGGACCCCCTTGGGGGGGAATAGAGCCACTGCAGGTGCTGCGTGGATAACCAAGTGAGAAATATGGATGTATATATTTAACAGATACATTTTTTTGTGTTTCCGTATACCGTGCAGATTTTATAATGCACACAAGTGTACAAACTGTAAAGTAGAGCTTACGGTAAATTATCTTGTGTTGTCCGACTAAAAGTCCAGAATCCAAAGACCTCCAGTTTACTTTTGCATAAGATGGAAGATAATGTTTTCGGTCTAATCATTTTTGGTCTAATCATTTTCTGTTTCTCGACTAATTGTTTGTAAGAAAATATTAATACACTTAAGTATCACAATATTATGTTTTGTGATACTGTATCAATGCTCACCTATCAGTTTTGTTAACATGCAAAGATTTGTGGCAGTAGTTTATTTTGTTTCGTGTTTAAACCCTGCACCGCTAGTTAGCAGTGTTGTAATCTGTCATTAGCCATTTGACTCTTCCAGTCCAGGGTAACAACATATGGCTTGTAGGGATGGGCTTGAGTAGTCGAGTACACGATTTGTACGTCAGTATTCATTTAACGTATAGAGTAATTACCACCCAGCCTCCCACATGTGAACGTGACTTTTAGATATATTTTTAACAATTAAAATGGGTAAAATCTCACTTTAGCGTACAGCTGCATGCAGTATATCGCTTCCCTCAGTGCTACTGCTGCAAGATTGTCAGCTCTGCGTGGTGGTACAGTTGGTGAGAGTCCACCCGCACAACTGTTAGCATCACACAGCTAACATTGCCTATTGCTTATTAAAGGGTTTAACAAAAGAGTTGAGCCTTTTTGGTGTGAGTGTGAGTTTGTTCGGACCGTTAACAGCTTGGTGTCGGATGTTAGCCACTGCTGTTGTGTTAGCTTGTGCTAACTGGGTGTTAAACTGACTGGGAGGAGAGTGGCTCCAGACTCCAGAGATAGTAATTGAGCACTCTGTCTTACTTGTGCAACGGCAGCATCAGAAAGTTTGCTGATTTTTATTAAGTCAGCTTTGAATGTATGGTTTGAATCACATTGTTGGCAACTTTACATATCTATTCTTACATCAGATTTGTTTTTGCAAGCACTTGAGCACTCCACAGTGATTCAGTGCAAGTCGAATATGGAAGTTGCTTAAAATGCCCCCTCCCTGATCAGCAGAGTCATTAAGAGCACACCTCTAGCTCCTATAATAAGGTTTATTTTTAAAAATTGTAATTTATTACCTTGCCTACAGTATCGCAACATATTGCCATATATTGAATCATGACCCCAGTATCATGATACTTATCGTATCGCCACATTCCTGCCAATACACAGCTCAGGTGTGTGGGGCTGTGTAGTGCAGTTTTCCCTTCACTTTATTTCCCTACTGTCTATCAATCAGTCACCAGTGAGGTTTCTCTCTGTCAGAAACACCTTTTCCTTCTCTCCCTCCCTGTCACCGTCTCCTCTCTGTCTGTCTCTGGTGCTTTGCGTCTCTGTCCACTCATGTAGATCTACAGTCACGCTCGAGTGCAGGCGATAGACACGGACGCACACACAGATGTAACCGTACACCCACATACTGTACAAGGACATATACATTTTGATTTCTAGAGTGTTAAATGCTCTCTGCTGAAATGGAAAATGTATGCTCTCACCTACTGAGTGCAAACCGTGTTTCACTGCTAATTTATACATCTCTCTCTCCCTGTCTCTCTTTCTGTCTCTGCATAGTCTCTCTCTCCTCACTCCGCCCACACTATCATCTGTAGTTAGTTATTCAGCTCATGTACTTATTCTGCTTCTACACCCACACATCCTCCAAACCCTGGCAAAGTTTTGGCTCTACAGTAGCAGCCCTAGCACACACTCGCACTCTTGAATACGAACACACACATCCTATATTCACATTGGAAGCTAAACGCCATGAAAGCCTCTCAAAATACCATTCAGAGATTGATTGAATGGCCTGATGGAACCAATTGAATTGTCCCCGACGTGCACGACCGACGCCATTAGGCAATTTTCCAGACAGACCAAAAGCAAGCACTCAGCGGCTGAGAGCCATTTACATCACCGTCTGCATTCTGCCTATTACGCACGGCGGCATCACCTAATGAACAGTTTGGTTTCTAAAATGAGAGATCTGGCTTTTAAAAGATGCAGCACATACTCTTGCAAAATGCTCGACACGACACACGACCAAATGTAGGACTTTATGGCAGGTAACTTCCTGGCTTAGGGCCATCACACTAATAGAGTCATTGCACTACACTTGAATGACAAACTCCAGTATGGGCAGCGTCAGGATCTGTTGTTTGTCTGCAGGACAGTTAATTTATGTGATGGCAATAGAAATAAATTGAACTGAAACTGAAATTGATCTGAACAAATGCAGAAAGGAAGGTGGAGAGGAGATCCTGATGTACAGGGTTATTAAACCCCAGTAACAAGTACTGAGTTGTAATCAACCAGTCTGATGTGTGCAGAGGTTTGTGTGGTCATTTGCACATCATTTAATGACGTTAAACACAGTGGACAGCTGTGTGTAATGGCGCTGTGCTCTGCTCTCAAATGGGAGGCTGCATATTTATTAACATGTTGTTGGATTTAATAAACTGAAGGAGATGCTTCTCATACAGTATAAAGCAGCTGCAGACAACATATATTGTAAGAATCACTCATTAATTTATCAGATAAATGCAGACAGTTTTACTGGTGTTCCTGCTCTAACCACATAAAATATATTCTTGATGCTGAATTAAACACAGCTAATGGCTGCAGACATTTTGATTAAAATTGTCTATTTTCTGTCAGTGTCAAAACCCATTGGCCATCGGTATGACACCAGTGGAAATCCACGCCAAGACTTCCTCTTCTGTGCGCTGCTCATTTCAGCTAATCTCTGTACCCCAATACCTGCAGAAAAATTCGAGGGAAAGATAATATAAAGCTGGCTCCTCATTAGTAGATTTTGGCCAATGCATTACGCTTCTCCACATGTACTGTTTCCTGCTGTTAAATGTGATTGGTCAATATTACTTGGACGACAGACTACAGACAGAAACCAGAAAATTTCGGATACCAAAATCTTGTCCCATCACCTACAGATTTGTTTTTTATGTAATATTGTTCTTGTGTAGTAATTTCTTTAACGGTTCTACATGTGAGATTTTGAACAACATTTATGAAACAACAAACATTACTACTAGTGGAGTAATGGCGCCCTGAGCAGAGAATGAAGTCACACTTCCTCTGTGTTTGTTGTAAACCGAGCTTCTCTGTTATTTGTTTTCGTAGATGTTCCTGCTGTGCGTCCATGTTAGTGCATGTGAGCCCTTGTGTGTATTTCCCATTAGCTAGCTAATCACCACTGACTTGCACTGTGCTAACACAGCAGTTAACGCTGATAAAGCTGTCCTGTCCCATGTTGCGGGACTGTGTCATTGTGGAACTGTAATGCCCTTTGGTTTCCCCCCAGGTTAATATTGTCAACTCTTACAGCACCGTTGCCATGGTAGCATTGTTGCAGCTGTTAGCACCGTTAGCGTAGCATCCACCATTTTAGCTCAGTCACCTCCATGTTTCCCTGTGATGCCAGAGATGAGAGCTGCGTGCAGGCAATCTAGGCCCAGACTTTGAATACCATATATAGCTCCTTTACGTTTCTCTTTTACTTTGTTATCAAATTCAAAGTAAATTTCAAGTAACTGATGATAAAGGTGACTACCTGTTGATGTTATCCTCAAAAAAAAGGTACTTTGTATTTATAATGTTACAGTATTTTTGTATTCCTCCAGTGATTGCCACAAGATGACTGCCCAAAACAGACAAACAAACTGAATAACAGCATAAACCAAAAGTCAGTTACAACTTGTTCAGGGCTGTTGAGTTAACAGTCAAACTGACATAAATGTCTCAGTCTGTGTGTGTGCGCGCTCCCTCCCCGTCAGCAGCCACAGCCATAACAAGGTCACAAATTGAAGAGGACAGTTCAGGCCTTGCTAAGCAGTTTTGACCCTGCTCTCAAGAGGGAAACATCAAGCTGTGTGTGTATATACGTATGTGTGTGCAGGTATAGTTGTGTTGCTAGCTGTCAGTGTCTGTGAATGTATTCGTCACACAGTCAGATGGTTGACAGTGCAACCCTCTCTATCTTCTCTCTCTCAGACCTTCACAGCTTGGTGTAACTCCCACTTGAGGAAGGCCGGGACACAGATTGAGAACATTGAAGAGGATTTCAGAAATGGCCTCAAACTCATGCTGCTGCTGGAGGTCATTTCAGGTGGATCTCATCAACACACTCACACACACACATTTACTGTTTACTTACTGAGTCATTGTGGATGATATACTGTATTTATCCATGATGTAATGCTGTTTGGAAACTCTTGAGATCGGGTTTGATAATTTTCTTCTTTTATTTGGGACTTCTATGCAAACAAACAAACAAGCAAAAAACAACTTCCTCACATGTGACAACACTTGAGTCAAAAACGAAAGACTCAAAACTGTAAAACTAAAATCAAATGAAAGCTTTAACCTTCCTGAGAACAGTAATTTCAAGTGTTCTTACGGATTCACTCTCCCCCTCCATGTCTGCCCAAATCACGTGACCTTGCGAGGGAGCTAGATTTTTGTGATCATGTAAGAATCATGCAAGAATCTAGCTTTGATTTGCTACATATCCTGCCCAGTATAGATCCTGAGGAGCAACCAGTATTGCCAGATATCTACCATTGGCATCATACTGCCGCATGGTATATACTGTCATAGCGGCCAACTCTAACTGGTGCATATCATGATCTCTCTAAAGCTGAAGACATTATGAGAGTGGAAATTGTTTTTTACAACTTGTCATCTTATCCATCATCATTTTAGCCACAATTCTTCTCAGTTATGGTAACGTTGTACCCATAAGCGTAACTTCAGAGACACAGGAACAGCCTAAATCCTCTACCCAACACAGACGATTAAATAAATAAAAGTCAATTTCAATTCAGTTATTAAAAAAACACCTATTTTGAAGTAAAAATACAGTAAAAATGACTACACCAATAGACTATTGTAACATCTGTAGGAATGAAAGCCAAACAGCAGAAATATTGTCTGGGTTATAGGGTTGGGTGTTGTTTAAAAAATTATGACACAGGTAGTACCAGTACTCTTAACTTTATACCAATGCCAGTAGAGTACTTATTTGATACCTTTTATTTCTACATCATTCTATACTCATCATGTGAATAGAAGCATTCAGTGGCATAAAAATTTTCTTTCTAGTTTTTCTGAAAATAATGCTTCTAAATTGTATGCAGTTATTTTTATCAGACACCACTGTAGTAGTAGTACAACCATATTTTCAAAGGTTTTCGTGGCATCTCTGCACGCTAAACTGCTAACTCCATCAAATACTCCGGGCCACACCACAGACTGTATGGGTTGTAGCTGCAGCAGTTGTGGGCCAGTCACATGTTGCAATAAATTGAAAAACCCCTGGCTGCAAGCAAAACCATACAAATAAGGATTTTTTTTCTAGATCTTGGAACAAAAGGGATCGAATGCAGATGTTGTTAAACTGGAGGAGTTACGATGCTACTTGGTACTGGGTTATTTTGGTCCATAGCTCAAAGGTATCGAGTACCAACACTCCTCTCGCGTTGGTTTACGAAAAGCTGTTTTTCTAGGAACCTGAGCTCCGGACTGGGCAGTATAGTGAAAATCAAATATATACCTCCATATTGATGTTGCGCCGATATTTTAGGGTTGATTATTGGTGCTTTGACAAAATATTAACACTGAGATTTTAGATAAATAATCATCAGTAATGTGGATATTATTAAGTGGGTAAAAACAAATAACAGAGCTGTGTGGTTAAGTTAAAAGATTACATCACTTTTCTATAATGTAGCCTTTGAAACCAAGCACTAACTAAGCAACACTTAGGATATCCAACATCTAAGACGATCTAGTGTCATATCACAGTATAGATATGATATCGATATGTTGCCCAGCTTTACCTGAGCTTATATATTATACTTTAGATGTACTGAAGGACAAACCCTGATGAAATGTAATCACAAAGGCTTTAACTAATGGTTGTTTTTGTTATTAATTAATCAGCAAATTATTTTCTTGGTTTATTGATTATTGTTTGGTCTAAAAATGTAAAGAAATTCTAAGAAAATATATTTTTCTGTTTTCATTAAGATGACATTTTCACATGTTTTGTTAAGAACCAAAGAGATTCAGTTTTGAACAAACCCTCACACCTGAGACACTGGAGCCAGAGAAGTTGCTTGTTGATTGACCAACTGAATTTTGTTTTGACTGTCGTGAATTTATTTTTATTTTTTTCAGGTGAAAGGCTGCCCAAACCCGACAAAGGCAAGATGCGTTTCCACAAGATCGCCAACGTGAATAAAGCTCTGGACTTCATCTGCAGCAAGGGGGTCAAGCTGGTGTCTATCGGTGCTGAGGGTGAGAGTCCTGCTCCGACTAACAACGTCCCCTTTTTATTAGTTTCCTCCCTCCATTACCTGCTTTTGTCTCTTTTAATTAATATACCAAGGTCACACAGTATTTGCATTTCTTAGACCTATTTTTGATCACCAGATGGCTGCTGAAGTTCACAGCGTCATGAGAATTTAGATGAGATGAGGCAGCGAGGCAGGAAAGTAAAATACAGATCACCCAACTGAGAACAAACACGAGGTATTAGCTGCAATACACAAGTGATTTAATTTAGTCTAAAATAATTTGATGTACTCTAAGGTATTTGAGGTTATCCTGGATCAGATCACAGCACATTAGATACATAATTCAAATAATAAAAAACTGTTGAGGTATGTTATCATTTAAAATGTTTGTCATTGAATATGATGAAGGAGAACTGCAGCAAAATCGCTGTAAATTAACTGTACTAAAGATTGTACAGAGATACTGCATCATGAATGAAGAGATGAAAGGCAACAGCAGTATTAACCAAACTGGTGTATAATTCAAATAGTTTCCACATTGACATTTAAATAATATTACAGTGTCTGTTAGTCCTCTAAATCTGCATGACTCTGAACAGTTTTCACCCCGCTGAGTTCAGTCAGCGTAACATCAGACTTGAGAGTTCACAAAAACAAGCTGAGAGGTTCGCTCGTGCAACACTCACATCACAGCACTTCAAAAGCAGTTGGTGGATTTTCGTGTAACTTTATTTTACTTAAATTTTCTTCACTCTTAATTGCAGTTGAGATTTCTTTTGAGCCTTCAGGCGGCGTGAAATTCAATTTGTTTCAACAGCAAAAGCCTCAAAAGGCATTCAATTAAAGTTGATTCAATAGCAGACAGAACTTCTAACCTTGTAGGGAGTCACGACTGACGGGCCGGCTTTTGGTCTTTTATATTTTGTCTTCTACTATTAATTGTTTGTGTGTTGTTGTTGTTTTTTACAGAAATTGTTGACGGTAATGTGAAGATGACCCTTGGTATGATCTGGACCATCATCCTGCGTTTCGCCATCCAGGACATCTCTGTGGAAGGTGTGTGTGTGTGTGTTTTTACATACACTAACTTAGCCTTTTGTAATAGGAATAGTAATTTAACAACTTCAGGATGTTTTTTTGTAGTCAGGGTGTTTAGTGGTTAAAGCAATAACAGCAACTTGTCTTTTTCACACTTTGGTTTTTGTACGATTAAAACAAATGAGATATAGTGTGTTAATTAGTGAGCTTTCGAACAAAGAGCCAGGCTAACTGTTTCCTCCTGTTTCTAGTCTTTATGCTAAGCTAAGCTAACCAGCAGCTGGTTGTAGCTTGTGGAGAGCGGAGGTTCATTTCTAAGAGGATTTGTCATCTATAAAGGTTGTAAAACAAATTTAGCCCCATGCCCCTTGTAAAAATGCGGGGATCTTTTTGACCTCTGAGATGACCTCTGTGTACTTCCTTGTAGTTTTACTGTCTGTAACTCAACTCAGCACGGGGAGAGCTTTCATTAAAGCTCAATACGAAGGCTCTACAACAAATTGAAAACATGACATGACAGCTGTTTTGATCTAGTAAATATCTGTTGTCAGTCAGCCTGGTGAAGGCAGTTTGGCTGGCCCCTGTCCTTTTGAATGACTTTGAATGAAGGTTGGAGATTCATGATGATTTAAAACTACTTTATCCATGGCAACGACAGTAACACTACCAATCACATTGCGGGACAAAACATGACGATGTCCGCGACATAACAAAATTCTCCAAAGGAAGTTTTGCGCAACACTTCATTACAACACATCATTACTGTTAAATGACACTCTACAAAAGTGCTGCATGTCGAAACATAAATCAGGCTTTACCCTTATCTTTCCAAAATAGCTGACTCTGTGTTGATGATGACACATTTCTACTTCCTACACACATGCTAACCCTAACCCTTCTGATCCGACACTTACAGACACATAAGCGTACCAACCACCACGCCAACTCATGACACACACGTATCACTGCATGTAATAGATAAATGTTAAACTGCATTGCAGCAGTCGGTGGGAGTTGGTAATGGTGACTTACATAGTTCGGCTTGTTTAAAGTACAAATTTAAGAAAAAACACAGGTAGAATTCATGCTTTTATTCATAAAAATATTATAGCCTTCCTGCTGCTGCCGTGTATTTTTAATTATAACGTAAGGAGATTTTTGACCAAAACTATTGAAGCTACAATCACCATGTCTGTCGTATGAGCACAACATACAGACCCATGTTTACGTTCCTTTGTCGTAACAATCACAATCTCACACACTACAGCGGAACGAAATGATTTGATGATTTTACGAAACACTAGGGCTGTCCTGAGAACCATTTTTGGTGCTTTGAAGCTTCAAAACTTGTGGTCATTGTTCCCAAACTTTGCTATTATTGTAATTATGAGTCTGAATAGAGATGAGGACAAAACTTTAAGAATTTTCCTTTTTATTGAAGCAAAAACAGCCACAAAATATGCCTCAAGTAGATTTTATCCGTACCCCATAAAAATGAATTTGCTCATAGGTATGCCCATAAACTAATAACAACATACATCGACTGTAGCCTATGTTAATGTTGACTAATGTTGGATTACTAGGGATGTCCCGATCCGAAAATCGGCCGCCGATATTAGCAAAAAACGGGCATGGGTATCGGATCGGACTGCATGGAAAAATGCCTATCCATGAACTCCGATCCAGTTTTTCACGGATTCCGTGCCAGGTTGTCCGGCCAGCCCAGCGCTCCGCGATTCAAGCAGTCCATTCCAGTGATCCGCTCCAGCTCTTAGTATCAATCCACCAGGCCAGCATGCAGTCGGCAGACACACAGAGGGTAGGAAGAGTCGCGGTCAATTTAGTTAACTGAGTATTTGTTTTCTGCTCTGGTTTTTTGACAGTGATATTTTTATTTGGTTTACACTCTTACTGTTTAAGTAAAGAGACTGATGGCATTGTTTTGGGCACAATTAGTGAAATTGGAGCCATGGATGGACTACAAAAACACTACTAAAATAACTGAAAAGGAAAGGCTGCATTGTTTGTTAAATGCAAACAGTGTCTTGTGGTGTTAATCTTTTTTTTATTTATTAGGGGGCCAAAGCACAAGTGTGTGGAGTCTTGCTGCTATTTTAATTTCATTGTTAGACATTTTAAAGATTTCTTGTGTTGATTCATTTTCTATTTATTAAGGGGCCAAAGCAGCCAAAGTAAACCAGCTATATTTTTTATTTAATGTTAATGTTCAAGTTTAAAGTTTGTTTATTTAACCCTGTTAACAATAAACAGGTCAGTTTCTCATACCAACTGTTGTGGATCATTCTAACTAACCCGATTAAGTAGTTGTTCTTTGCTTGATCAAACCTTTTCTAACATGACTCACAACAAAATAAGTGAATATGTATATACGTGCTTGGATCGGATCGGTATCGGTATCGGCCAAAACTCAAGGCTGTAATATCGGTATCGGATCGGAAGTGAAAAAGCTGGATCGGGACATCCCTATGGATTACTTTGTCTAATTTCATGGGCTATTATTTTTGGGTTCGGATGTTGATTACCATTGCAACAGTAGAGGCTTCACAGCATTTGGGACAGCCCTACAAAACACTCACTGAATACAATGGGCGGCTGTGGCTCAGAGGTCCACTAATCGGAAGATTGGCGGTTCTATCCCTGGCTCCTCCAGTCCGTATGTCGAAGTATCCTTGAGCAAGATGCTGAACCCCAAATTGCTCCCGATGGCTGGTCCATCGGTGTGTGAATGTGTTAAAAACTGAGTAGCAGGTGGCACCTTGTATGGCCACCAGTGTGTGAATGTGCGTGTGAATGGATGAATGTGGTCAGATGACTAGAAAGGCGCTATACAAGTGCAGGTCCATTTACCAGTTACCTTTGTCTTGAAAGGACATTACAGTTAAGCAACATCAACATCACAAGAACCGATAAAACTACACACACTTTGCTTATTTACTTAGTGAGTTTCACACATCAGTCCCATGTGAGTCTCAGGCCCACGTGCTCTGCATCCTCTCAGTTTCCTGCTGTATATTTACTGCACTGTGTGGTTTGTTGCATACTCGTGTGCAGTAAATCAGATTCTACAAATCAGTCCATCTAACAAATTTCCCTGAACTTCATCTGCACCTCATGTCACCCTAACCAGCCTTCATGTTGTCAGGCAGGTCAGCGCACAATAAATTCTTGTTTATAAAGACTCAGACCTTGGTCACCCCGTCCCTCCTCACACCTGACCCTCACCTTCAAGTCATCTTCTTTAGCTCCTCTTTTATTGCTCCTGCTCCTCAATATCTGCTGCTGTCATATATGCTTGACTTCTCTGGCCATCAACCTCCTCCGAAACTCTCATAACGCCTCCTCTCTGCACAAGTGCAGGAAACAATATCTGCACTAGCCTGACTTTAAAAGTAAACTTTGTTTACAAATATATCGGCTACAGACAAAAATCTGATACCAGAACTTGATCCATCTTTATTGTGGTGTCTTAAGTTTTTTTTTTTCACTTTCCACCATTCAGTCTATCTCTCTGAAAACACCCTCCTTTCTTGTATAATAATACCTGAATAAGTTGCATATACATATGTTTTTCATCTGTGCATCTCCCTCCCTTTGTTTTCCAGAGACCTCTGCTAAGGAGGGTCTGCTGCTGTGGTGCCAGAGGAAGACTGCCCCCTACAGGAACGTCAATGTGCAGAACTTCCACATCAGGTGGGTCTCTAACGCCGAACTGTGGCATTAACAGGGAACTGCAAACATCCTTTTGTTTTTCCTTTAATGTTTTGCCTTTCTTTTCCAAATCTGTTGTTCCTATGTAACACCTTCCTCCTCATCCTGTTTTATTACCTTCCTTTTTGCTTTCTCCTGCTCTCTCTTTCCCTTTCCATCCTCCTTTATCTCATAAATCCACCTTTACTCTTTCCCACTTGTCATTGATGTGGCCCTCCTGCTCTTCTCGTGGCTCAGTTGGAAGGACGGCCTGGCTCTGTGCGCCCTCATCCACAGACACAGACCTGACCTCATTGACTACTCCAAACTGAGAAAGGTGCCCTGTCCTTCCTTCCTTCCTTTTTTATCTTTTCTCCCTCATCTATTTTGCTTTATCTTCTCCTTTTGTAACAAGTGAAGCTGTTTGATACTCGGCCTCAGAATCAATGTTATTGAATCTGCTCATAGATCTTTTATGCTTTATTTCAGTACTCCGTTTTTTTGCTCATAGTACAGAGCATTTTTACAGAATGTCATTTGAAATGCAGTGTGTCTGCAAGATATGTAGTCTAGAACATAGTGAACAGAGTGTTGCAATATCAATTCTGTTGTAGGTGGACACAAAAGATTTGGTATCCTACATGTCCAGATTCCCAACCTCATATGTAAACCAGAAGTTCATATTTGAAGCACAAATAAGTCATAATTCAGTGTATTGTTGGACCAGTTAAGGATTTTAAAAGTCAGTACTAGTGCACTTGGATTATAGCTGTCTAATATTTTGTCCTGAAAATGTCAGTATTTCAGTTTAACGGGCTACGAAAATAGAAGAAAAAGTAGTTAATGTTTCCTCTGGAGCCGTGTTCCTCCTCACTGTGGTCAGAAAGCAACGTGTACACATCCTCCCTCCAAAAATGTTTGGACAAGTGCTTCAAACAACACAAGAAGGAAACAAAAATGAGATCCACACACTGGCTTGCCTGCCAAAACCTGTCTGAGAATTAAGCATTGCTTTGTAAAATGGATTTAATCCAGTGTGTGAATCCTGTTTCTGTTACCGTCTTCTCAATGTGGACCATGATACCGGCTGTTATTATGATTCTTGATTCTGTTATAATTGGTAGTGCAGTGCAGGCCAATAATGTGCATGTCTGACAGTAGTTGTATCTGTGTGTAGGACGACCCCATTGGTAACCTGAACACTGCTTTCGAGGTGGCTGAGAAGTTCCTGGACATCCCCAAGATGCTTGACGCTGAAGGTGAGTCGGTGAAACAACAACCAGAATGACTAACCTCTGCAGGAGGTTGTGTGTTTTAGTGCTGACACACACCGATAACCTCCACTGCAGACAAGTACAGCACATAATGGCAGATTGTTCAAGGACAAGAGGTCCTTTTTACTTGAAATTCAAACATCAGCATTAAAAAAGATAATGCATAAATTACTTTAAAAGCATCTATTGAAGCACCGATGGTTCTGACCTCAAATGGTTTGTTTTTTTGTAGACAGAATGGCTGAAATGACTCATACACACAACAGTAAAACATAATGGTCTTTAGTTTATGCAGGCAATCATTGTGTGTGTCATTTTATATTCAAATGAGCAGCATTGCATTTTTAATTGAAAAAACATAGATATTATAAAAATGTTGAGTTTTAAAGCTGCTTTACAAAATATTTAGGTGACGCAGTATCTGGCAAAATAATAGTCTGACTTCATGTGTGCTTCTTCTTCACAAGAAATAAATGTTCAGAAGCTTTTTGTAATATTTTAATAGCCATGTTTTCTCCACCCTAAGATATTGTGAACACACCCAAACCTGATGAGAAGGCCATCATGACCTACGTGTCCTGCTTCTACCACGCCTTCGCTGGCGCTGAGCAGGTCAGATTATATTTTATTTTTACGTTGTTGTGTTTATAGTTTAATATCTTATATAAGGCTGTTTGGATCTTGTCGCTTTGTGTATGACAGCCGAAATGTTCTCACTTTTTATATAATGATGTATGAAACACCATCAACCTGATATAGCAGCTCTCCTAATGAATAAATGTGAGAGATTTACTAATCTTGGTTGTTATGATTCGTTGTAAACGTATATTAATTGTTACTCCCGCTCCCTCCCTCAGGCTGAGACCGCTGCCAACCGTATCTGCAAGGTGCTGGCCGTCAACCAGGAGAATGAGAAACTGATGGAGGAGTACGAGAAGCTGGCCAGTGAGGTGAGAAACCACTGCAACCAAATACTCCCACTCTCAGTCTGTCCTGCACATCCTCCTCTGCAGCAACACTTTAATGTTCCAGCAGTGTAAACTCAGTGTTTTTCTCCTTAACATGACACGACTCCAGAATCACCGCAGGCAAATCAATAGTTTGAAATGTTACAGTTACAGAAACTTATGAACAATAACAGAACAGTATCCAGAAATCACAATAAAGACGAATGCACTCAGGTGTGCACATATTATCAGCATATATAACCTGTTATAATCAGTTTGATTTGCCATTAATTCTTAAAGGGTAGCTTCTGTATTTTATTAACCTGGACCCTATTCTCCCACGTTGTTGTGTCTAAGTGACTAATGGGAACATCAGTTGTTGAAAACTGGAACAAAACAGTCTGCAGTGCAGCAATTATCGTCACTTGTGCTCGCTTCAATTTAGTTGAAGTGTTTGTTTTTGCCACTGACAGGCTCATATTGTTATATAGGTGTCTGACAACATAGTGAAAAGGATCCCTACAGAGTAAGACTTTCTTGTGAAAGAGTAACATCCTTTTTGTTTAACCAGAAACAGCCCGAAATTGCTACTGCCAAACCCACCAGACCCAATTAAATAAACAGTAATTTTATCATTGTAAAACACACTTCATTAAAAGTCAAGTTTCAGCAATCACCAACTCTGGTTTGGTTTAAATAAACCCTTAATTCTACCAGTTAGATGTGAAAATATACTGACTCTATATGTGCTAAAATTACTGTTTATTTAAATGGAGTTTGGTGGGTTTGAAGATGACAATTTAAGGGCTGTTTCTCATTAAACAAGAAGGATCTTACTCTTTAACAAAAAGGTCTGTCTCTGTAGGGATCCATTCCATGATGTCAGGCGCATAGAATAACAATTTGCGCCTGACAGTTGCAAAAACGAGCACTTTAAGTGGACTTCAAGTGACCGTGCGAACAGTGGTAACATTGTGGTTTGTTTTGTCCCCAATGTTCCCACTATTAATTTAGACACAAATCATAGCAAAGTGGGAGCCAGGCTGAAAAATACCAAAGTTACCCTTAAAGTTTGTGACAACATTTCAACAACAAGGCAATTTAAAGTGCTGTATCCTGAAATCCTGCATAAATCCTGTCAGGAGTACAAAGCTATTGATTAGATCCAAGAGGGTGTTCAGCTGTTAAAAAAAGTATGGCAGCTACTAATTACGGTCATTATTGATTATTTTATTGAGAACAGTTTTAATTAGTTTAATTTTTCAGTCAATAACATTTAAAGAATAATGACAAGTGGGCATCAAAGCAGTTTTACATCTTTAAGCTTCAAAGTGTTTGTATTTCTAAAGCTGTTTTTTGATCTACAAATAACTAAAACAGTGAAGTTACAAGGGATTAAGAGACTTCAACCATGATAGAAAAAAAACTGACAACAGTGTCTTTGTAATTTTGCTTGTAGAGAAATAGTAAGAAACAGATAGATGTGGGGAATAGCTGACATTTTACAAATCTAAGACCTTTTCCAAAGGAAAAACCACCTGAGACATGAAGTCACCCAAATCCATATGCGATATATCCTTATATTTTGTACCAACGACAGCCTTGACGGAGCCTTGATGTACTCTTCCTAGTATACAACAAAGTGATACAGTGGTAGGACAGCAGATTGTAGGAAAAATATATATACAGGACAGAAAACTAAATACTACAGACAAGAATAATTGACTTTCCCGTCTCTCTGTAGCTGCTGGAGTGGATTCGCCGCACCATCCCCTGGCTGGAGAACCGCGTGGCGGAGCAGACCATGCGCGCCATGCAGCAGAAGCTGGAGGATTTCCGTGACTACCGCCGCATCCACAAGCCACCCCGCGTGCAGGAGAAATGCCAGCTGGAGATCAACTTCAACACTCTGCAGACCAAGCTGAGGCTTAGCAACAGGCCCGCCTTCATGCCGTCCGAGGGAAAGATGGTGTCGGTGAGCTGGACAGATTTTTAGCTTAGTGTATTATTGTTGCTGCACAGTGTCGTAAATTCTCAGGCTTTCAGATCAGTTAGAGGATTACTTCTTCCTTTGTTGTTTTCCATCTCCTAAAGCTCGTAGAATCCTTCGACCCCCTGCTTTGTGATCCAACGAAAATAAGACTGTTCTCTCAGCTACAAAGTCCTCACCCAACAACAGCAATTTGAAATAAAGAAATATAGAAATAGGTGGAAAGAATGCACAAAAAAGAAAGGGAAGCAGAGAGCATAGAACATGCTGAGTTGTGTTGGATAGCTCATGTTTAAGTCGGCTGAAATGCAAAGCGGCTGCAGTTCATCTGCAAACAATGGAGCACTAATTCTAATTTCTCAGAAATTTACATAGATATTAAAGTGTTCTCAAGGCACACAGTTTTTATTCACATTCTGAACACTAAATTCACTCAAACAAGTGTCAAAAGATTATTGAGAAGTCCTTGTTCTCAGCATTCAGAGATGATAAAGCCTCTCTCTCCTCCAGGATATTGCCAATGCCTGGAAGGGTCTGGAAGGGGTGGAGAAGGGTTATGAGGAGTGGCTGCTGACTGAGATCCGCCGCCTGGAGAGACTTGATCACTTGGCTGAGAAGTTCAAGCAGAAGTGCAATATGCATGAGTCGTGGACTGCAGGTAGGGCCAACAGAAAGGTGTGATAAAACATGATTTTCAGGGTACCAGGACGCACATGTGTTCTTAGATTTAAGGTGAAACTTTCTGCCTTCAGCAGAATGATGTTAAAACAGCTCTCTACTGTCAATATTCATATCATTCTGTACTGTGAACCTCAAACAACCAGCTGCAGAAATACTAAGCAAAAAAGTCATAGTATTGTATGTCGTGAAAAAAATCAGTTAAGTCCTAGTATAGTATGTAATAAAAACCACAAAAGTCAAGGTATGTAATGAAAAATGATGGCCTTCAAAATGTCTATGTATCATAAAAACTTGTCAGAAAAGGTCATTAAAAAGTCAGTGTAGTATGTCATTAAAAAGTATATAAAAATGTCCTAGTATAGTATGAAATAAAAAAACAGTTTAAAAAAAGTCATAATGTAGTATGCCCAAAAAAATCGTAAAAGGAAGTCATTGTATAGTATGTTATAAAAATCATTAAAAAAATCATTAAAATAATACATTACAGAAAAAAATCTTTATAAAATCACAGTACTATATGTCATAAAAAATGTATACTGTATTACAAAGCCATAACATAGTTTGTCCAAAAGAAAAATGTAAAAGTCATTGCATTGCGTGTCATAATTTTTTTTAAACTCATACAGTTGTTGGTCACACAAAGTATGTATTAAAAAGCCAAAGCATAGTAAGTCCAAAAAAACAAAATTATGGTAAAATATATAATGACAAAAATGATTTTTATCATCAAAATATGACTTCAGACTTCAGATAAAAACATCAGTGTAGCATGTCCAAAAAAAATCATTAAAATATGTCATCATTGTATGTCAAAGACGTTCAAAATTTCACAAAAAAGTCATAGTAAAATATGTTCAAAATTGCACAAAAAAATCAT
>NC_065522.1:21480220-21681038 GCF_006386435.1 Epinephelus moara | reverse complement strand
GTATAGTATGTCTTTTAAAATTGCATCAAAAAGTCATAGTATAGTATGTCGTTCAAAACAGCATAAAAAGTCAGTATAGTTTGTCATGAGATAAAAGTGTGATAAAACTACCTGTAGGTGTACATGTGAATAATAAAATGCTACAGTGAGTCAAAGGAAATGGCTGAGTGCAGTAGAGTGAAGAAAACAGATCAGAGAATGAACTTTCATGAGACTTTTATTCGCGACAGCAGGACAGGTGCATCATTTACACGTTAACGTGTCACCATATTTTTTCTCTGTATAAATATAAGAGCTTGCAGTTTTGGTCTGTGAAGATGAGGTAATAAAACACATGTTAAACATCTGTGTGTTTCAGGTAAGGAGGACCTGCTGTCCCAGAAGGACTACGAGTCGGCATCTCTGATGGAGATCAGAGCCCTGATGAGGAAGCACGAGGCATTCGAGAGCGACCTTGCCGCTCACCAGGACAGAGTGGAGCAGATCGCTGCCATCGCCCAGGAGCTGAAGTAAGAAGCTTGGACAGAGACACGCAGACATACAATTCTTGTTCATGTTTTGGGTGCTTTAATTTAGTATCATATCAGTTTAACAGAGGTGTGTGTGTCTTTGGGGGCTTTTAAGGACACAATGGGGAGAAACTGTGAGGAGGAATGAGAATTGAGATGATTAGATTGAGGGCTTATATGGAGACTGTAGCAGGGATAGGAGAGGAGAGAGTGAGCGACTGAAGTGTTTCGGGACTCTTAATTGTCGCGATCGGAGAGATATGTTGAGAGCAGACGAGGATGTGAATACAGCGAAGAACAAAAGTGGGAATGAGTGGAGAGCATGTTAATGAGAGGGATAAAAAGATGAAAGGATGAGTCATGAAAGAGCAGAAACCTCTGATCTCACTGTTTCGTTATTCCTCACCACTCCTCTGGGCTTTTTCCACAGATAGTTCTGATACCACCTCTTTGATGCTATGTACACCATAATGCTGAATATGTATGCATGCCACACATAACTTCTCATTCATTACTTTTAATGCAGATGTATACTCAAAAGCAAAATGTTCTCAGATGACCCCTCAGAGCAGGATGGGATAGCTCATGTAATGGCATTAAGCGCTCCTGATATTTGGGGGAGCATATGTGAGTTGAACTTTGGGGAATGTAATAGTTTGTCAGAGGGCCTTTAAAAGGTGGCAGGTGTTTTGCATCTTTACAAAATGCCACACAGAAGGTCAGTTTCCCGAGTTGTTGATATTTTGAATTACCTGTCCCCATTTTTACATATTTAAAAGTAGTCTCACTGCAAATAAAAGTTTAAAGAATAAATGTGCTGAGTTTACCGTTTATTGATGGTGTGACATTTTCTTATGAGAATTAACGCCTTCACACTTACTCCATGCTACAGAGGTTTAGTAAAGACAACATTTCGATCCTACTTGGATTTTTGTACGGTCAAATATTTGTGTGCAGGTGTCTCCTTAATGTATGCTCTTGTTTGAAAGACTTACACCTATGTCATGTGCTCATAATTATTCTCTCCCAACACAAATCATAAAAATGTGCCAAAAAGTATGTAATAAAAAAATCATATGAATTTAAAAAAAATGTAATTGTAATTAAAAATTAATGAATCCATAGTATAGTATGTAAATAATTTAATTACAAAAAAAGATAAAAATCCATAGTATGTATGTAAATACTTTTTAAAAAAATGATTAAAAAAAAAAAATCCATAGTACAGTATGTAAATATTTTTTTAAAAGATAAAATCCATAGTATAGTATGTAAATAATTAAAAAATTATAAAAATCCATAGTATAGTATGTAAATAATAAAAGATAAAAATCCATAGTATAGTATGTAAATATTTTTTTAAAAGACAAAATCCATAGTATAGTATGTAAATAATTAAAAAATTATAAAAATCCATGGTATAGTATGTAAATAATAAAAAAAGATAAAAATCCATAGTATAGTATGTAAATATTTTTTTAAAAGACAAAATCCATAGTATAGTATGTAAATAATTAAAAAATTATAAAAATCCATAGTATAGTATGTAAATAATAAAAAAAGATAAAAATTCATAGTATAGTATGTAAATATTTTTTTAAAAGATAAAATCCATAGTATAGTATGTAAATAATTAAAAAATTATAAAAATTCATAGTATAGTATGTAAATAATAAAAAAAGATAAAAATCCATAGTATAGTATGTAAATAATTGTAAAAAAAAAAGAAAAAAAAGAGAGTCATAGTATGTAAAGAATTGTGAAATTTGATAAAAATCCAGAGTATAGTATGTAAATATTGTAAAATTTTCAGTCATAGTTTGTAATAAAATAATAATGAGTGTTTCTAAGTTCAAACTGCTCTGCAGTTGATTCCAGTAATGAGGTGCATAATACCATAAACCAGTCTTCCCCAGCTCAGTGTTAGTGTGACGGACTTTTAAAACCAGTCTCTCCTGTGATCTGGTTCCATGTCGATGATTTTGGTACACAACTGAGGATGTTCGGTATCCTGGTGTGTAGATGTCTTCTAGCTGCCAGTGATGTCAAGCCAACCTTTTATATATACATACATACATACATCTCCACATGAAGCCGCAGTTTAGTATGTAATAAAAAACTCATAGTCGTAGTATGTGGTTAAACAATCAGAAAAATGTCATTAACAAGCCATAATATACATGTAATAAAAAATAAATATGAATTGCACAATGAAGCCATAATATACATTTAATAAAAGATAAATATAAATTGCACACTGAAGCCATAATATACATTTGCCAGTCTGTGTGACACTTATTTATTTATTTTTATCAGTACAGAGGTTTAATGCAGCTGTGTTTGACTCTTGTCGTCTCCTCCAGTGAGCTGGACTACCATGATGCTGCCTCAGTCAACGCCCGCTGCCAGGGCATCTGTGACCAGTGGGACAACCTGGGCACCCTCACCCAGAAGAGGAGGGACGCACTGGAGGTACACTCTGTGAAACACTCACAATACAAACACAACATTATGGCAGCGAGGTAATTAAGGTGACAGTAGTAAATGGGTTCTACAAATTCCAAAGTCTGTTTTTAAGTAAGTTAATCATCTCATTTCATTTTCATAACAAGCAGTGCCTCTGTCCACGTTATGGTTTTTGTAACACAAGTCTTGACTGTGTGTCTGCAGCGTGTGGAGAAACTGTGGGAGACTATTGACCAGCTGTACCTGGAGTTTGCCAAGAGAGCAGCGCCCTTCAACAACTGGATGGATGGAGCCATGGAGGACCTGCAGGACATGTTCATTGTCCACAGCATTGAGGAGATTCAGGTACAGCACAGCCAGCATCATACATGCACGAAGACACTATATATTTTCAGCTAGGGATGTCCTGATCAAGTGTTTTCGCCCCTGATACAAGTCAGTTCATACTGAGTATCTGCCGAGTCCTGATGCGATACCTCTATTTTCCTCGATAAAACAGCTGCACAGTGCACCCGTCAAGTACTTTAAAGTTATTATACTCGATCCAGTGTATGTGTATGACTGAATAGCTGCAGTGCATCAGGACAAAAAAACATGCATCTAAGCTGTTCCTTAATGTTTCTTACTTTTTCTTTTTACAAAACAACAGCATATAAAATAACAAACCGTCCCTTTAATCTTTCTGGCTTTGTCGCTGTCTGGAGGGGTTTCCTCTCTCCCTTTAAGAGAGTATTCTCCAGTGTTTGCTGCTTCGGTGCAGCCTCTGTTACCTGGATGGTCTGTATTCAGTTGAGTGTTTATTTTCGTCATCTGTGCATCTTTTGCATAGGTTACATTACTATATCAGCCTACTCTTACTGACTCTTTGCTTTTGGGGCATTTGGTGCACTTGCAGTAACATGGTGAGTGTGACAGACCACTGTCTGTCTCTCTTACGCCTGCGGTGAAACACTGCAACAGTGTCAATGCAAAGTAAAACGCACAAGAGACACTAAAACTTTGGTAAATTACATAAACATTTAATTTTGCTGTCCTTTATGGCGTGTGGTGTTTTGCCGCAGGGGAGGCTCATATTCATATCGCCCATACATGGAAGCTCAGCAGAGTGGAAGATGGAAGTTGCAGAGTTAATACCGGCTGCACTCGTTGCGCACTGTGCATGAAAACTTAGCGAGTAAACACACCTGGCCCTATATAGATAAATATAGCCGATACTGATAAGTTAAAAATGCCAGTGGCTCCGATATTGATCTTTGAGATTGGATCAGGACATTCCTAATTTCAATGTTGTCTCAATATATGTATCTCTACTTCAAAACACAGACGATTATTTGCAGTCATTTACCTTTTTATAGTTAAGCTGTAAAATCACTCGTTTGTTATGCTTGACTGTTTTGCTTTAAGAGCTCCACATGCAGTCCTTGTATTTGTAGAGTCCACTCATATGCATCATTAAATCCATTGAAAGAAATGCCATTTTTCTCTTAACGATAATTCACCAAAATAAACCTGAATTGTGACCAGAAAAGCAAAAAATATAGATGTACAAACCCAAACGTCTGCACTGACAGGGACTCTAGGAGTCAGTATTAAAGAGAAAAGAGTGAGCAGGAATACATGTCAGTATCTCTCCTGCTGTGTCGGACCCCCTCAGGATGGAGGTGGGAAGTTCTGGCATGTGACATTTGAGAGTTTGCATTCATGAGCCAACTTCTGACTTGGCAGTTCAGTCAGCAGCACACGAATGCACCTGTTTTGGCAGACTTTTCTGTTTGTTCAAATCTAACAGAAAACATACAAAACTCAGCACCTTCACTCACCAGTCCAGTGTAACACTGATCTAATCTGTCTCTAGAGTCTGATCACCGCTCACGACCAGTTCAAGGCCACTCTGCCCGAGGCCGACAAGGAGCGCATGGCCACCATGGGCATCCACAACGAGATCCTGAAGATCGCCCAGACCTACGGCATCAAGCTGTCTGGAATCAACCCTTACACCAACCTCAGCCCCCAGGACATCAGCACTAAGTGGGACACTGTGAGTCACATCAGACACACCCAACAATCACCACGTGGGACTCATAGCAAAGGAGCATGGGAAATAACAAAACAATTAAGCAGGATCACCTCCTGAATCTGCTTAATTTCTGTTTAGTGTGAGTTGACATAATGTAAACAGGAAATGTAAACCTTCACACAGCTGCATTTGGTCATCTGGCTAATAATAAGTCAGTGCATACACAGCGACAGGTCATAAATAGTGCAGCACATTTAAGTTTGAGTGTCACTGAATACTGCAGAACACAATCTGTCAGAGCAGAGTGACACACATCGGACCATCTGTGCTGAAAAAATAGATTCAGTTCCTGTAGGAATCATAAACAAGCCGCACTGTTAACGCTTCATTAATATAGGCCTATATTTTATCTACAAGTGCACGTCACACACTGAGCGAGCCGCCTGTTAATGACGCTGTGGGCTAATGGGCATGTAGCTACTTCCATGTTTCAGATGATACGTCATGTTTGTAGTCGACCAATGAAGATGAGTTTACATATCACCTTGGGTTCGTCCTTCACCTTCTCAAAATGATCCCACACTTTGGATTTCCTGCCCAACATGTTATTAACTAGCCTGTGGAATAACCGCAGGTACTGAGCGTGGCCACTTCCTGTGTCTGTCCTTTCAAATTAAATTCCCACATGGTCCAGTCATATAGGATTTGATTTATTTTGACCTTTCTGGTTTTCCCTAAAGTTGTAAATGGATTTTGGTACCTTGGTTTCACAGTGGTTGGTGTTAATGTATCCACCTGCAGGTGAAGCACCTTGTTCCCCTCAGAGACCAAATGCTCCAGGAGGAGGTGGCCAGACAGCAGGCCAACGAGAGGCTGAGGCGCCAGTTTGCCGCCCAGGCCAACATCATTGGACCCTGGATTCAAACCAAGATGGAGGTACGGTGTTACTGTGACACAGCAGAGTGTCAGAGGTAGAAAAGGAAACTGCACTTTAACTTGAGTAAGGTGTAAAAGATTCTCTGTAGTTGTCTGGGATTGACTGTACAGATATAAAAACAGACTGTCTTTGAGGACTTGCCCTTCAGATGTTGTGATTCTCCTCCTCTGTGCGCCTGCAGGAGATCAGCCACGTGTCTGTGGACATCGCCGGCTCCCTGGAGGAACAGATGAACAGCCTGAAGCAGTACGAACAGAACATCATCAACTACAAATCCAACATCGACAAGCTGGAGGGAGACCACCAGCTCAGCCAGGAGTCCCTCATCTTCGACAACAAGCACACCAACTACACCATGGAGGTACTCTGCTGCAGCTTTGGCGTTCAGCCGACCTCCCACCCTCCACCTCTTGTTTCTTTGCTCCAATTGTATTTTCTCTGCCTCTGTTCCTCCATGGCTGCAGCATGTGCGCGTGGGCTGGGAGCAGCTGCTCACCACCATCGCCAGAACCATCAACGAGGTGGAGAACCAGATCCTGACCCGCGACGCCAAGGGCATCAGCCAGGAGCAGCTCAACGAGTTCAGGGCCTCCTTCAACCACTTCGACAGGGTGAGGCGTTCACTGACCTTGAAAAGGAATCTCCCACTATGTGGATGTTGGATTATATTGGGATTATTCAGTCATGACAAACAGAGAAATACATAATAAACAACACAAACCACAATGTAGAGCTTATATCTTTATTTTTGAACTTAAAAATCAGTTTGACAGATAATTGTGAATTTTTTTTTTGTCCTAAAATGTAGCGTTAATGCTCGATATTAATTAAGAAGTTAAAAATGGGCATTTTTACGAGCTGTTCCAGTGATAAAAAATACAAATGTGTTTGTCCTTTGCAGAAGAGAAACGGCATGATGGATCCAGACGACTTCCGTGCCTGCCTCATCTCCATGGGTTACGATCTGGTTAGTACAACACGACTCGTGGCTTCTCCTTAGTTTCATTTTGTTCAGGAAGTTTAAAACAAATTGAAATCTGACCGTACATAGGTTTAATTTTTATCTGGTGTTTTGCTAATAACTGATACGATCCTCATCTCTGTGACAGGGTGAGGTGGAGTTTGCTCGCATCATGACTTTGGTGGACCCCAACAACACAGGCGTGGTGACCTTCCAGGCCTTCATCGACTTCATGACCCGCGAGACCGCCGAGACTGACACTGCAGAACAAGTCATGGCCTCCTTCAAGATCCTGGCTTCAGACAAGGTAAGCGGACACACACAGCGTCCTGTTAGCTTTACACCAACACAGTAGTTACAGTTTTGAATGAGACAGTACGAGAGGTAAACAGTTTAGAGGTCAAATCTGATAATGCTCAAAGGTTCATTACAACTACTCTTACTTCTATAGTTTTGGTCATCATTACTGTCTGTTAATATATCGTACCCGCCCAAGTAACTGCTAATATCTGGGAACACTGACATCGCTGCAACAAAGTCCTGCAGTCACCTGATGTCTTGGCAATGGAAACAAATAATTTGTTTAGTTTCTAATAGTCTTCTGAGGTGTAGAAAGACATCAGACAGTGAATAAAATAATCTTTACCTCACTAAATTCTGGACACAGAGCCTATTGTGCAAACTGTACCAGTTTATTAAAAGGTATGTTTTTAAACCGGTGTTAAAATGGAAAGCCTGGAACAGCAAGTTAGGCGTGAGCCAGCTTTGTGATTCTTTAAAACCCAAGTTAAGCCCAAAGATAGCTTGCTAACACACTAATCTCACTTTGTGGTACAGGTGCCTGGTTTCCTGAGTGTCAGTGTTCCCAGATCTTAGCAGTTACCCAGAGAGCGAAGTGCTGAAAGGGATGTCCGTGATTAACCATTAATCCTCACCGGCCTGTAGTTTAATTTTGCTACTCTTCAGTTTACTACATTGCACACCACTCAGGTCTGGTGGGAGACAGACATCTGGCTAGCCACATTTACATTTGGAAACATATTGCCAGCCCTGCACTGCACACTGGTCAGGTTGGTGATAACCCCTAGTAATACCATCCCAAACTAACAGCGTTGCTGTGGAAACATTGTGCCCTCCCTCTGGTCTCCCCAGTGAAACATCCCTTTAGCACTGTTAATGTTAGCTCTGCTACCACGGCTAGTGGTGCTAACATAATTAACAATGCAAAAGGGGTTTTGCAGCTCACAATGAAGCTGCTTACTCACAAGGGGGACCAGAGGGTCACCACCATGTTTCCGCAGCAACATCACCCCGCCACTGGGACAGTGTTACCAACAGTAATCGGGAATGAGTTGCACCGCAAGCTAGCTCCCACTCAACCTGGCTGGTGTGCAGTGCAGAGCGGCCAAGGCTAATGTTAGCTAATCAGATGAGACTGGGCAGTGGGCACTTTGTTTCCACATGTTAACAACGCTAACCATCTGTCCGTCAGTGGAGAACCAGATTAGTTACGGTTAATGTGTGTCGAGCTATCAAAAGCAAAATTATCTGAAACCACCATCTCTTAAAGGGATAGTTCAGAGATTTTGAAGTGGGGTTGTATAAGGTACTTACCCATAGTCAGTGTATCACCTACAGTAGATGTCAGTTGGCACGCCTCTTGCTTGGAGAAGCAGAAGGAGCACTGACACAGAAACTAAACAATGCTTATGAACAAGGGCAGCAGCAAAAATGTAGTTTAACCCCTTAAACAAAAAAAATCAATATTAGTTTAAGTGTACACTACATGGAGAATATTTTTACTGCTTTACCTTGATGTCAGACAGCGATTTCTGACAGGGAAGCCGTTACAGCACTCTCTTCAAAACCAGACTCCATTGAGAACAATACAGAATTTTTAGTTGGTTAAAATAGGTTTTGCTGCTGCCCCCGTCCAAAACAGTACATTGTGTAGCTTCCCTGTCAGTCACTACTGGGGGCGTACCAACCGCAATCTACTGTAGACAATACACTGACTGTGCTTCAGTACCTAAAACAACCCCAATGGTAAAGATTGTAACTATCCCTTTAACATTGGTAATAACCCTGTTATAACACTGTATCACCAATAGTAATCCTGGATAATAATGCCAGAGAATGAAACATTTGTCAGTCAGCAGTTAAAACTTCAGTACTTTCTCTTTGCCTGTATAAATCACAACCCGCCTCCCTCTCTCCTCCAGAACTACATCACAGTGGAGGAGCTGCGCAGAGAGCTGCCGCCCGAGCAGGCCGAGTACTGTATCAGCCGCATGACTAGGTACATCGGAGCCGACTGCCCCTCCGGCGCCCTGGACTACATCTCCTTCTCCAGCGCCCTCTACGGAGAGAGCGACTTATAAACACAGTCGCGTCTTCTCTTCACCTCCTCCTATCCCTTCTTCCCAGCTCCTACTATTTCTCCTATGTGGAGAGAGCAATTTAAACCCCTTCCACTGCCCTGATCATTTCCCCTTCTCCCCAACCCTCCCTCCCTCCTTCCATGCCCAAACCCACTGCCCAGAGAGGGGGAGAGTAGAAGGCTTTGCTCAAACCTTAAAGGCTGTGTTTGTCCCTCATCAGAGTGCTTTGAAAAACCAGGAACGTGCTGGGTATTGCACTGAACTTATGTAAGCAGCATACATATAACATACCTGCCTTAAGGAGACTTAACACAGGGAGGTAATGAGGGAGAGTTGGTTAGAAAGTTATTGAGCAAAGCCTCCTGCTCTCCCACTCTCTCAGATGACATATTTTTTTGTAGAAGGGTAATTAAAGAACGTGATAAAACAAAAAGCTGGTTGGTCAGTTGGCTTGGTTGGTTGTGTATTTGTGCAGATGCATGCTATGTTGAAGTTTAGAAACGCTGTCTTTGAGTCTCTGACTCTCCTTAACCACAGAAACATGTCGGTCAGCAGAGGAGAGAAGCAGGTCAGGTGCTACGATACGTTACAAAGCCAGTCTGAAAATAAAAACCACAGCACTGTGAAGCCTGAATGTTAGCAACACAAACATCTTAAAGCCTTAAGCTCAGGAACTGACGGAGGGCGAATGGGAGCGCCTACACTTTAAAGCACTGGATATTAAGATGCAGGCAGAGAGCAAAGCACTGTGGGTAAATACAGATAAAGAAAGGGAGCGCCATGGCTGGATGGGGACTTAAGAACGAAGACAGAAAGACCGATCCCACACGTCTCTCCAAATTTAAAATCACATCTAAAGATATGAAGGTGATTTTTCTTTACATGACAGAGGGGCGACGTCAGGGCATCAGGAGAGGACAAGCTAACAAGAACAATACTGTATGTGGGACCACAGCAGGCCTATGGCAGTGACGAAGCAAATAGGGTTTTGGTCCCACTGACAGGTCAGCCATGATTATCAGTGTGAGTCGACGCCTACGTGTGCATGATTTTGATTTCACCTGTGCTCCATTCTGCTCCTCAACTCATTCTGTCCCTCATCATCGATGACACAAAACTCACTCTCACAGTTAAAAAAAAACCTCAACTTGGAATAAAAAAGGAAAATTATATTACTAAACAGCAGTTGTGTTGTTCTTTTCTTGCTACACTGATACGAGACAAACATTAAGGGCTGTTCCAAATACCAGATTTTGGACATTGAAGCTTCAGTGAGAAATATTTGGTTAATCAAAGCTTCAACAGCTGTGGGCGGGGATTATTAAGAGACGAGGACTTCAGTAGATACACCTCAAATTGCTAAGCCCCGCCCTTTTGTGATGGTCCGACAAGCTATCAGAGTAGAGGGGTCTACAGTGTGTGTTTGAAGGATATATCCAGGATGTCAAACTGACTCAGCAGCAACAACAGGTTAAAAGACAAAGATAGTTAGAAGCTAAAGCCGAACTATAGGCTACAGATCACAGTGTGAAAGTGAACCACCACATCACTGCTGATCGCCACACAAGACAATGAATATAAAGGGAGACTTTGCTGATATTGAACCAGCTGTGTGACATCACTGTGCAGATGAACGGTATCCGTCTGGTGATGACACACAGACCTGGTTGAATATCAGCAAAGTTTCCCTGCTTCCCTTCACTGGTTCCTGTACAGCAGGGTCGGTCTTTGTTTCACTGTTATAATCATTAAAAAGCAAAAGCAGCATGTGTATACATTCAGTAGGCTATATCTTCAGTAGCTAGCTAGCTAACCCTACACTTTTCAGGGTTTGATTTTGGTTTTGGAACAGGGAAGAAACGTATATCTTTTTCCAACCTCTCCAGGTAACGAGTATCATTAATACACGACGTGCCCCAGGCACAACATTTAGCTCCAAATCCACAAAACCAGCCTGAAAATGAAGGACATCTGAAACGATTGCATTAGAGTCAATGGAGCACAGCTGTGTTGATGTCGGACCCTGGTCTGAGCCGGCCCGATGCTACGCTATGATTGCTATGGATTAATGAGCTTGTTATTTGTGTTTACTGCTGATTCTTTTAGTTTTTCTCCCCACTACAAAACACCTTAGTCCTCACAGAAACCATAACAGACAAAAAAGCAAAGGTAACTATATTTGGTTCACTGCTGACTGACAGATTCAGGATTTTTGTATGGATTATGAAACTGACTGACCTTTAACCTCCACAGCGAGGTCACATTTGGGGGTTGTTGTCAGGGTCCCAGCAGAGGTGGGTCGGGAAGTCCAGGCCTCTCTCCTGAGCATAGCGTATCCAGCGCTCCTCGTCCCCTCGGTGCGTCAGATACCTGCAGCCCATCCTCTGCTCGAACTCTCTGAGGTCACACCACAGCTGGAAGTCCTGCAGGAGGAAGAGGAGGAACAGGGTCGGAGGGGGCATGATGGAAATGTAGCTTCAGTTTGATTAAACCGAATCAGTTGGTTCCCACATTTTCTTTTTCGTCAAGGTGAATCTGAACTAACACTTCTACAAAAATACAAAAATTATTGTCAAAATATTGATTCTATAACAAAACCTGCAAGTTACACTCTAACAACAAATCATTTACTGCCTTAAAAGTGACAGCAGATGATTTATTTTCAAGGACAACAAAGCTGCATTAGTATTAACTGTGGTTAAAATATAACCAGCGATGACTGATGTCCAGTTTATTCGACAGATGAATAATTGCAATTTCCTCCCAACGTAAAATCAACACTTGGAAATTTTCAAAAACAGCACTTCTTCCAGGATGTTCCTTAATGTAACCAGATTGTATTAACCTGCAGGGGTCGCCTATATTATGAAAGGATTGGCTAGATATTCCTGAGCTGCACAACATGGCATGACACACTGGGATCCACTAAAGAGACCAAATGTCCACCCTCTGGACCTGCAGACTGAGCCCTCCAGACTTCAGTTGTACGTAGTGTGATGTATTTACTGTCATCACGTAAGGTATGGACAGCCCTCCATACTGTTTTATTCGTTGCCGTGGAAACGTTCAACTATTGATGTGGCCGAATATTATTTCATTCATTCACATTTTAATAGACCTAACTATCAATAACTATTTTACACATTCATACGTTTGTTTGTTTTTTGGCAGTTGAAAAACCCACAACATCATGTCCTTATTGCAATGAATTGTGGGTTATTAAATTGGTGAAGGAAGTCCGCTTGAGGCCCCTTGTGGACTAGATGAATTGTGGATTTGGAGCCCTCAGCACTCCGTCACATCTGTGCGGACATCTGGATTCAGCCTTATATGCAACCATAGTATCATGAAAACATGTTACATTCAGTGAAAATGACCTAAAATCTAAGAAGCTTCACACAGTATAGTCTAGACCTTTGTCTGTATATTTTTGAGCCAGTAATCTACTTATTACTTCACTACATTTGCCTTTTATACCTTCGTTACACTTAGTCTGCTCTAAATGTGAGGACAGAGTGTAGAGGGAAGGAGCGCAGGAGGAGACGCCAAGCTGCTTCTTTTGATACTGCTGCCATGGTGAAACCCAGGACAAGAGGCAGCTTCAAGCAACAATCCCTGGCTACACTTTATACACCAAAACCTGAAAGATCTAACAGTTACAGGATGTGGTGCTCACTGTGCCTCCTGACAAACACACTGCTCTCCCAGCCTCCGCAGACACACTGAAGTAAGGTGCACGTAGTGTAGGTGAAATTTAGCTCACTAAAATTAACTACTGGTTAGTTTTATGGTAATTGTACTTTTATTTAAAGTACAGACTTCCAGTACTTTACAGACACAATATTCCAATTATAACTGAACATCTGTGGGATGGAAACTGCTCATATCAGACTATGAACAAGTGTAATATTTATTCATGTCTCACCTGCAGCCAGGGGTGTCCCAGAGTTTTGCCCACGCTGAACCTGCGTCTGATCGACACCTGCAGCAGGTTATTGATGAGACTCACGGCTGCAGAGGAAAAGAGACAGACAGGATTCTCTCAAACTGTCTTAAAAGTTGTCCACTGGTGCCACCCAGTGGGCAACAGGAGAAAATACAGGTCCACTGTTTGAGTAATGCTGGAATAAAATGATTTTTTGGTGACTTTAAAGACACTTAGAGGGGAAATTGAATCAAAATAAATGTTCAGAGGTTAAAAAATGTCAAATGTTAAAATGTGGAAAGCAGAGAGAGCTTACATGAGGTACGAACAGTGAACGTTTAGTCATTTATTTGATTTATATTTTGTATTTCTGTATCACAGTAACAGTTTCCAGCAGGTCACATCTTTAGCTGTCCTTGGTGATGCATTCAAGGACACTCTGACATCTGAACTCTGACAAATACGCTTCGAGTTCATGAGCTGTGCTGTCAGAAAATCAAACCTAACTTATTTCTCGCAGTAACTAAGTTGTAAGTTGACTCTCATGTCCGCGTCCTCAAAAGCATCGACAGGAAACGTTCTCATAAAAAGAAAAAATAACTCTTCCCTACCCTCTAGTGAGATGGAGGCCCACGGTTGTCGGGGGTACATGAAGGCAGCGTTGGTGATCTGCTGCTTGATGTCTTCGTCCTCGTTGAAGGGGAACGTGCCGCTCAGGCTCACGTACATGATGACGCCCACGGACCACATGTCCAGGGAGCGGTTGTAGCCGCTGCTGCTGATCACCTCGGGCGCCAGGTAGGCCGGCGTGCCCACCACAGAGCGGCGGAAAGACTTCTCGCCGATGATGCGGGCGAAGCCAAAGTCGCACAGCTTCACCTTTGACACAGAGAGGGTTTAAGGTCACGTTAAGACATCATGTCCTGAAACACGTTGTATATAACACCCACCCACCTGAGGGAAGGGGTCGGCAGAGGCCAGCAGGACGTTCTCAGGTTTCAGGTCACAGTGAGCGATGTGTTTGAAGTGCAGATAGCGCAGAGCCTCCAGGATCTGCAGCACACACACAGGGAAAAAACATGAGACTGTGAGTCATCGTTTAATATACATAATGTTTATGCTTTATCTCTGCAGGAGGTCACAAACACATTCCCAGTTTTACGCTGAGGGACGGTCGACGGTCTGGAGTAAAACGACTTGTTGTCTACTAGTGTAGGCTTTTTATTTGTTTTTGGTGTTACTGTGCTCGAGCTTATTGTAACACTGTATTTCCAACGCTCTTCTGTCACTGAGCAGAAGATCAGCTCCACTAAAGAGTGATATCCCCTCTCAGGTGGTTTAATTTGAATACAGAAGTCAGGAAAAAACATCACTAGACGTATTTCTTTCATGTTCTTTTCATCGTAACCGTCTCATGACCCTTTGTAAGTTCCTGGCCTCGAGGTTGTGAACTGCTGTTCTAAAAGAGAACATAAATCTAGCATCAGTTTAACGATGGAAAGTGGTCCGACCTGCATGACCAGGAAGCGGGTGTTGCGTTCAGGGAGTCGGCCTCTCTCGCTGGACAGAATCATCTCCAGCATGTCTCCATGGAGCTTCTCCATGACGACAAACACGTGCTCCACTGTCTCGAACATGCCCTCCAACAGAACCACGCCGAGGTGGGACAGATTCTGGACCACACACACACACACACACACATTAGAAGCTACAGAAGATAATCTCACAATGAAGACAGAGCTGAAACTTGTATCAGTACCTGCAGGATGGCCACCTCATTCCTCAGCTGTCTCTCCTGTTTGGTGGGAAAGCGCGTCTTGTCGATGACTTTGATGGCGACTGGCCGACCCGACTTCCTGTGAGTACCTGAGGAATGACAACAAGTCACTTCTATCAACTCTTTGTCTTCATTTTATACTCATTTAAACTCACAAGATAATCTAACAACGTGGTTAAAAGCAGCTCACCTCTGTACACCACTCCAAACTGTCCTGAGCCCAGCACCTCGTCTGTGAAGATCTGATACACCGAGCTGATGTCCTGAGACACACACACACACATTAACACTGTACAACACACTGATGTATGAAGTATTAAATATAAATTCAGAGGTAGACAGGTTGATGCTCACCACGCCGTCTCTGCATGAATCTCCCTCTGTAATCACAACGTTCACACACAAACAATCGTTTTAATGAACACTTATTGTCCGACAAAATGTTCAGAAATATTCTCTGATTCATGTTCGGAGGTTGTGACGACTCAGCATTTTAGTTTCATAACGCTGATAATTCTCACTCATTACGTTATTAAAAACAAATGTAAATTCATCAGGATTCATTTTGCGACGCCCACGTTAAGTTTGTGTAACAAGTTATTAATGGAACAAAAACAGCTCGTCACACTCGCTTACATAAAACCTAAAAAGCTTTGTTGTCTCATTAATATCTAATAACGTCAGAGGGTTTGTTGTTTCCGACTCACCCTGGTTCTCATCGCCGTGTCCCGCGCTGCTCTGCACCGGCATCAGAGCCTGACGGATGGCGCTCTCCCAGGCCGGCCCGTCCTCTCTGGCCGCCACGCAGTACACCAGCGAGGCAGTCACTACCTCCAAGGTGTGGGCGCTGTTGCCTGGCAACGAGGGCACGGTGAGCTGGGCGGGGCTTCGGACCTGCAGCACCTCAGACAGAGTGATCTCCTGCAGGACGGACGTTAAATAGTGATGTCATTTATTGTTCACATGTGGTCTCTGTAAACATGATGTTAGTTTATAAACAAATAAATAATAAACATAATATTTTTTTTCTTGCCCTTTTTTCGATCATATCAGATTCAAACTCTACTGAAACATAATTCCTCCAGTACGCTGCTCACAGTAAGACTGCTGTTGTTATTTCTGGCTAACCTGCTGCTAACTTGCTCTATGTCCTTTCCTGTTGCCAGGCAGCCAACTCTGCAGAGGTATTTATGAAACATCTATGTTATTAACAGCATGGTTAACTCTGTCACATGACCTGTGTGTTAGTGTACATGACCACACATGATGACTGTTGTGTTTTATGTATGTTTACTTTCTATTGCTGCTCTGCATGTCTGAATGTGATGCTAATCTGTGTGCTGGTGCTAACATGCTGTTTGCTGCTTTGCATGGCTTCTCTTCTACCTGGACAGTTTCTAATTGCTCAAGTTAAGCTGTCTTTATGCTGTCTTTGTCCTGTGAATTTGATCCTTTTATTGGTTTCAAATTATCTTGCCAAAGGGCTGCAGTTGAAAATCAGTGTTTGGTCATAAACTCTACCTTGTAGTACTTGGTGCTGCTCTCGTTCTGGTACAGAGTGATGCTCCTCCAGTCCAGGATCCAGTAATGACGCTTCCTCTGGGAAAACAAACGACACAAATAATTCATGAATTGCGGTATGTACGTAGGGCGCTAATGGCTCTGAACAAGTTCATCCCAAAGACACGTTAATAAGATGTCTACAGGTATCAGACACTTATATTTAATGCATTTTAAGACCTTTTCAAGATACATTTTTACCAAATTTAACCCTTTGAAACCTGAGCAAAGCTGCCTTAATTTCTTTTAAAGACGTGGGAAGACGGCAATGAAATTAGTAGAATAATTATTTTAAAAAAAAAAGAAGAAATTAGTAAAAAGAAAAAAGAAAAACAGGAAAATTTGCTAAAAAAGAAGAAATTTTTTAAAATTTATTTTAAAATAGATTTTTTTTTTTTTAAAAAAAAAAAAAAGAAAGAAAAAAAGAAAAAAGTTAAAAACAAAAAATGTCCTGGAAAGAGTGCCTCAAAATTGTAATAATTCCATAACACAATTATAAGTGCAACAACAACAACAACAACAATACAGTTTTTCCTAGCTTTTTTCTTTTTCCCTATTTTTTAAAAGTAATTTTTATTCATAATTTTTTAGTAATGATAATTTTCTCAATTCATTATTTTTTTGCAAGTTGCTCATTGCCTTTTTTCCCCATGTTTTGACAGAAATTGCACCCAGTAGCTCAGGGTTCAAAGGTTTAATTACCTGCAAAAGGCGTCGAAAGCAGCACAAGAAAAGTGATGCCACTCCAGGTTTTAAAGGGTTAAGACAAATCATTGTTTTCTTATTCACACAGCGCAGGTAGGTATGAAGGTAAGCAGTAAATATATATATGTATATGTGGTCTGGTGCAGACGTAGGCTTTACATAGGAATATGGTTATCACATGACATGAAATTAAATAACACAGAAGGTCTCACAGCACGACATGGGCAAGTGTTACACCTCTGATATCTTACCCACATGACACGGATGATAACCAAATTAAAAGCCAGAGAAAAAGTCGACTGCCCAAATGTTAAGTAAATAAGTGTAGTCTGTGTTTGTGTGTCTCACCAGTGTGTCAGTGTTGGTGTGATGCAGCAGCCATCCCTCTCTCAGGACTCCACCTGCTCTCCTCTTGGAATGATGCACCGACTGGACGAGCCTCATCAGAGGGATGTAGCTGCTGAAACACGGACTGAAGGACGGATGGAGGACAGAAGACATGAAACAGAAGAGAAACAGGCTGATTTAGGGACCAAACTAAAGTCACTTTTCTCTGAACTGATAGAACCGTTTTGTCCTGCAGTATCTTCTAAATGCCTCTAGGTGGCAGTGCGGCTCAAAGCTCACTGACTACACAGAGTTTGTGATGCTGATGAATTCAATGATGATAAAGAACAGATGAGTGTTTTAGTTTAGTGTGTAGGAGTAAAATTCAAACGGCTGACATCATCAGGACATTGTCTTGTGCCAACAGAGTCACCTTAGAGATGGGATGACATCATCGGAATAATTAACAGCCCTCTGACCTCATCGGCTCTCGCTGTGGCGCTTCTTCCTTTGTCTCGGCTGTCCAGTCTCCATCAGTGGACATCTCATCATCTGAGATCTCTAGTGTTGTTGCGCTGGTGCAGTCTGAATCATTATCCTCTGGGTCTGCTGGGCTACCATGACCCACTGCTGAGGTTTCTGGGAAAGTGACATCATGGGCAAAAGACATGAGGGCTGCGAGTAATGATTATATCCCAACATAACGTTTAAGTGAGCTGATTAACTTTCTAAAGGACAAATAAGAGGGAAAAATGCCGAAGTGAGGTGTTTGACCAACAATCCAAAACCTGAATTAAAAAAAAAAAAGAGAGAGCAAATCTACACATACAAGAAATTTAAACAAGCAAAATAAATCACTTAAAAACTATTGATTAATCTATTAAATTAAATTGAATTAAAATAAATTAAAAATCAAAATAAAATAAATGGTAAATTAAATTTAATTTATTCATTCATTCAATTTGAATTTAATTTAATAATTGATTAGGGGTTTTTTGTCCAGTAGAAACCAAAGTAGATAAAATCCAAAAAATACGATAAAAGAATAATAATTTAAATGACAACAACAAATACCATCACTTAAAACTGGGGTAGGCAGTTTAATTTTGCTGCCATTGGGCAAAAAAAATTCCATAACAGACTTTGAGCATATTGTAATTCAGGTGGACTGAAAGAAAACTAGACTTCTGCACCTCCCCTTGGCTCTGGTTTCAGGCTTTAGAAAATCTAAGTCATAACAACAGGAGACTTTGGCCAATCACAGGTCATTTTAAAGAGAGTACATTCCTATTGGCTGTTCTACAAATGCAGATGTGTGTGCATGTCCTTTCGGGTAAACCCTGATTTAATGGCGGATAATTCTGCAGAGAAAGTTGCTATCCAAGTGTTAGCAACAACTGCCTACACTACAGAGCAACCCAAAAAAGGAAGACGGACGTATCAAACGGGAAGTCTAAAAGAGAGTCGGTGCATAAACAATATAAAACATATATCAATATCAGCAAAGCATTTCAGAAATGGAGACAAAATGTTGCTAATAGTTAGCTTTCTGCTAACTGAAGCCAAAGGCTCACGGCTGCAGCTTAAAGTTAATGTTTATGTAGCGAACGTTAGCGAGAGCCTTAATTAACAGTGTGTCATCCGCCTTAATCCCCCTCTGCTACAGACCACCTCACCGGGAGGAGAGTGGGCAGTAGCTCTAGAGACAGACCCCCAAGTCAGCAGCCACAGCAACCTAAATCCAGGCAGTGCAAACCTCAGCCCATGGGGACCAGACAGCCCCGACTCCCCTTTGGATCAGCAAACTTTCTGTTGCTGCCATTACACAGATTTGACCACCAGCCCGCTGACACACCCTGTGCTGGTGGGGGGGGGGGGGGGTTGCACTGGCAGAATTCAAGCCACCATAGCAACAGACCATAACTCACTCTATAGAGCTGCTGCCTGCTCTCCTCACGGGGAAGCAGTCCACAGACGCGGGGAGTGAGGCGGAGAGCCCGTGGGGTGGCTAGCTCGCTCATTTCTGTCTCATTTGTGTTGTGATGAACAGAGCGGGACAATGAGAGGCTGAGTGAAAGAGATGCGTGCAACTCTACAATGAAATAAGAGTAAATAAATCCATGTATGGGAAACACTGGTTACTGTGTGAAGTGCATGCCTATGTCCGTGGTCTCCTGGTGGGAGGGGCTTAGGACTGAGAGGGGATAGCTGCAGGTGTATTTTTTTGACCTTCAACAAATTTCTGCCTACCCCTGCTTAAAGAAAAAAGACGTAAAATAAAAGTGAGTTTTTTTTAAGAAGAGATTAAAAAGAGAGAATGCTGAGTTTGCCATTTTCGTCTTTGCTGCTGTAGATTGCGTTTTGTGATCTTATTTTGTGAACATGTTTTGTTAGTTTACAGTCATATGAGTGACTAACATGCTCACAATGGCATCATGCTGATGTTTAGCAGGTATAATGTTTGTCATGTTAAATCCAACCCTGAATCATCATCACTGCTGGGACCAACATGATGTTTCTGGGAATCTAAAACGAGTCCCGAATCCATCAAAATTCATCTTGAGATGGAGGGTGAATCAGCTTTGAGTCATCGCAGGGTTATGAGAACATCAGAGCGGGGGCCTTTTCAAAGGAGCCATCATCTAAGAGGAGTTAAAAGCTCAGAGTATGAAACAGAAAGCAGACCTGCAGGGACTGAGTGCTCACCTTCACCGTTGATGCCTTTCCTCTCTCCTGGACAGTCTCTGGGGACCAGCAGCTCACAGCGCCGGTGGCAGTTAAACCTGCAGTCTGAAAAATGATCAGAGAGGAGAGGTGGCAGGTTAAAAACTGAGAGAAAGGAGGATAAGTGCATGAGAAAAATACAAAATAATAGTGTTAATAAAGTGTGATTCAAATTTAGTTTTTACGTCAGACTGAGCTCTGAAACAAACCCAGACATTTAGAGGAAATTAGCACAGACACAGTTCAATCTTTTTAAACAAGTGTGTGGGATACACAAGCTCCTGCTTACACAACAAACACACACTGGTCTTTTTGGACCCGGTTTATATTTCTGAACCTCTAATCCTCAAACGGCTCATCAGAGCCGAGGTGCTGCTGGAACAGAGCATCTAAAAATGGCCACAGCGGAGGAACATGCTTTAATATATTACGTGAGTCATCGCTGCAAAAAAGAAAAGAAGGCTACAAAAACGAAAGAAAGTTTTTTTTAATTTATTTAACCTTAAAGATACTCCATGCAGGATTTAAAATTAAAAAAAAATTACAACTCATGTAGAAGTAATCCCTCTCAAATATTACCTGTGACCTACAAGAAGGGCGTGTCGCTGTATTTAGCTGCCAAGACTCCGCCCTCTGCCTGTATTTTTTTATTTTCTACATTAGGACATTTATGGGCGTGTACCCCCACAGCGCTCAGGTGAGGTCAGGGCTTTCAGAAAAGGTAGCGACCAGGTACCAGACTGCAAGCAGCAGGCTTTAAAGAGACAGCACCGAAAAACGCAAATATAGCAAGACGAAACACCAAACAAGAGTGAATCTAACGTGGGTTTTACTTTTGCTAGCGAGCATGTTTAAAAACATAAATTGACAACCTTGCATAGTATACCTTTAACCAGGGGAGGCTCCACTGAGAATAAACATCTCATAACTCATCTATTTTTTAAGGGAGTTTTTCGAAGAATATTTTTGGGTGAAAGTTCTTTCTTGGTGTGAAAATAGTTGTTCGACAAAAAACAAAACAAAAGTTAAAGTCAAGGGCCAACCTCTTTCTTAGCTTTTCTACATGCTCGATTGTGATTTAAATTAAAGGTAATCACTGTTTCAAACTCCATCCACTGAAGAAGACCGTGACGTGGTTGAAAGCTCCAGAAAAAGCTAGAAGAGGACCTTAAGATTTATTAATTTTTGTCGATAAATAAAAATATTCTTTGTGTTGCTGATGCAGCAGTTCATTTGTTTACCCAGGAAACCGCTTCTTCGTGGGTTGTTGCTAATTTAGCTCTATTTTTCATCAAAGCGTGATATAATAATGCAATAAATGTCAGACCAATATTAGATTTTGAGGTCTATATCGAAATGTGAGAGTTAAAAATAAATAGTCTGTCATTTTGGGAAATGCGTTTATTTGCTTTTTTTTTTTTTTTGGCAAGAATGAGATGAGAGGATGTTCCTGCAACGAGCCAAGAAACAGTCCAACTACAACTTGTTGTTTTTACAGTGGGATTTCAAAAACATGAGACATATTGTGTCATTAGGTGCTGCCAAAAATATCAGTTGATTGATACATAGATTCTTATTCTTTATGCCAATTCCAACACAGTGGAAGACCCCACCACTGTGTCAATGGGAATGTGAGCTGCTGTCCCTGTCCTGCTGTGGATCACTGCTTCCCATGTTCGGGAGGAGTGACAATCAGGCCGTCTTGTCAGGGCGGGATGTGATAGAATGATAGAAAAAGACTGAATATTTGAAACAGTTCCTGCTCGTTTTCCTCTGTATTGATTCTACTTTGTCACTCTCTCTTCTCCTCGACAGCGAGTTGACACACACATCACAGCCGTGCCTCCATAGCTCCGCCCCCTCTCAGTCATTCACAGTGCTGTCATCTCGTCACTTGTCTCATTTACTTCAATTGCTTACGGGCTTTTCCAGCACTGTTTTGTTCTGTACTTGCGCTTTATTGCAGTTTGAATGTGTGACAATCTCAAGAGGCTTAAAAATGTGCCGCAAGAAGAAAATTGTTTTCATTAAAGTAAAAAAGGCTAATTATTGTTAACGTTTACTTCAGTCCTAACCAAGAAGAGAGAAGTTGGCGTCGTCATATTATAGCAATGTTACATTTATCTTTTAATAAAAAATGGAAATGTAATGCCCTGAATGTCATTTTTTCCACGTAGTATCAAATATAGATATTTTTCAAGGTATTGTGTTAAAGTTAAACACTCGCTGGTAGGTGGATTGTTTCGATTTTGGATAGAGCCAAGCTAACACTTTCCCCTCCTTCCAGTCTTTATAATAAGCTAAGCTAACCAGCTGCTGGTGCTAGCTGCATATTAGCATACAGACACACAGAGAGGTATCACAGTGTAATTCCCATAGTATTCAACTATTTTTTTAAATAATCTGTTCACATTTGCTGAGCAGGAACATCGCTGCTGTGGTGTAACTACAACAGGCTTCATCAATTCTGGACATACAACCCACTTGATGTAGTGTCTAATCCTACTCCAAAGAATGTCTATGAAACTTGTTCTCATTCATGCAGGTCACGACTAAATGAATGACCCACTGAAATGAAACTTAGATTTAAAGACCTTTTGCCGCTCATCTAAGAGGCCTTTTTAGTCGTAGTGTAAAAAAATAACTAGCTAACAATAGTGTGAAGCCTGAAGCATTAGAGCATACATTTCTGTTTTAGTTGTTGAAACTCAAACACCATTGAACCAGAGCAGAATTAAACCCCCCAGCTGTCTCACCTGAGCACTGCAGCCCCTGTCTGAAGAGCCCTTTGAGCAGCCGGTGGCAGTACTGGCAGACGGTGGGTTTGGTGTAGCTGTGGATGTGGAAGGTGTGAGGGACCTGAGCCGTGCTGGTGTCGCCGTACCCAATTGCCAGCCAGACTGGGGGCTCAGTCCAAGACGGAGGCCTGGAGGAAGGCTTGGACATGCTGATCTGGTGAGGGAAAGACAGTGAGAGTCATAAGTCATGTGTAAATATGTGATCAGAGATTCATTTGTTGGATGGTAAGCCCTTAAAAAACTGTTTCCAGTCACTCAGTGCAGACGAGAATATAACCTAGAGGTCTTTTTATTGAGCAGTTGACTGAAATATTGCGGTTACGTCCTTACCTCTTCCAGACTGCCTCCTGCCTGATTGGACAGAGAGTGTGTACGTGGTCGTCGAGGAGGAAACAACGAGAGGCTGGTGCTGACCTGACGCCGCGCTCGACTGCAGTTATTGGGCAACAGGAAAGCACAACGTTTATGAAAGTCTAATCCACACCCTGAAGACAGAAGAGACAAACTAGAGTCACATCCACGACACTGCAAATGTCACACAGGATGCTGGCAAACAAAACATTATCTCACACTTCAAACACATGTAACAGCTGGATGATGACACTACTGAGCGGCTTTACCGTCACACTTTAATCCCTGTCGAACGAGGCCCCACAGCATTTCTCCGCAGTGGTGGCAGAAGGTGGGAGTCCGGTATGACTGTACCACCAGGGTGTGGGGACGGATCCTCATCTCAGTCACTGACGCTGATCCTGAGTCAGATTCAAATAAAGACACGGTATACAGTCAGTGCTACTGAGAAATATCATGTGTTATAGCTAGGACGAAATCCTTCCCTGAATATTTCTGACAGTATTTGATACCAGTGCGTGCAACAGGTGAACACTGTATTTCAAATGTTTTCACCACTTAACATTACACAACAACTTATCAAGGCAGCAGCAGACCAGCAACTCTCTGTTCTGCTAAGTAAAATTACTGTTTGTCAGTGGAGTCTGGCGGCTTTGAGATAACAGCTTCAGTTCCCCGCTGTAAAGAGTGTGAAATTATTCTAAATATCGCGTACACTTGAGCTGAACTGAAGTTTTTAAGTGGGCTCTTTTGTAGGTGGCAAAAAATGAACCAACTGAGGCAGCGTTTGCTCAGCCCTGCCTCATTTTCTTTCATTTTCTCCACTTTTGTGAGAAAAATCAAACATATATTAATGTCAGTATTTAGGTGACACATTCACATCGTGTCAAAATATGTGCAGATACTAATATACAGTGAACAACCTATTCCTTGCTATTTCATTTTTACAAAATGGCAGTGCAAGATGTGAAATGTACTTGAGCTGTAAAAAAAGTGCCTTGATTTCAAATAAAGCTTGTTGCTTTTCCTGTGGTCTTTATGGGATTCTGTTGTGCAGTATATTTATATTCCATGGCCAAGAACTCAGTGAGAATCTTGCGTAAGGAGGGTAACCTGTCAGAGAAAGCTTCATGGAAGGATTTAGTGGTTTTGTGATGCTTGCTGGCGTAGATAAAATACTGACTCTGTACCTTGCGGATAACCTGACAGCCTGTGTGTATCTGAGCAGTGTGAAATGCTCAACAAGGTGCAGCGAGGGAGCAAAGCAATCCAAAAAATACTGAAAACAAATATTTATGTAATCAGAGACATGACACTGTCTTCTTCAAGTGTTCATGATGAGTTTCCCTCCAAAATGAGACTTGTATTCCTCCTAAATAGCGCTGAGAGCTGCTGGTACAAAACGATGCCTTTTAGAGTTGAGATAATTAGCCTGATAAAGTTTCCCCCACACTCATAGCTGTTGACTGACCTGCTATGATGACCTCGATGAGGTCTCCATCCAGCAGCTCGTCGTGGTCTGTCAGGCGGTGCAGCAGCTGCTCTGAGGCGAACTGATGTCTGAACAGCAGAATCTTCTCCCCTGCACCCACCACGGTGCAGTTTGGAGCCTGAACACACACACACAGAGCCACAGGTTGAGTCCTCGTCCAAGAAACTAGATATATTTACTGCCTTTTTAAGTGCTGCAAGAATGCTTTTACTGGGGTGAGACTAATCCACAAATATGTGAAAAAAGAAAATAGCTATCAGGATTGTAAATTAACTTTGTTGTCCATCTGCCACTGTAGCTGGTGGATTCCAAAATCTATGAGACGCTCAACAGATTAGCATTGTTTTTTTGGCAGGTGAGTGAAGTAAATCAAGCAGTCATCTGCATACTTTAGCAGCATTTGGCCGGTTGCTGCTGCCAACTTCCAACCCTGATAGCTCTTTCATCCACCTTTTTAACCAAATTTCACATCTCAAACACAAATAAAAACACTTGCATAATACTGAGTAACAGTTTTCTAAAGTTAACATTTCCAGGCCAGCTTTGTTAAATAAACAGTCAGAAAAATACTCAGCCAAATCTTGGGAATCGAAACAAAAATTATGTGATTGTCGTTTTGAATCCTGGCTGCAAAAATCTTGGAAACCTGGTGCTTCAAATGTCTATGTCTGAGGACTAAAACACAAAGGTGTCAATTTGTACCTGCTGAGTATGTAGTGTTTAAGTGCTCAGTTAGAAAGCGATGGATTCAGCACAGCCCCGAGAGGAGTTCAACATTTACAGGGACGAAAACAGAAAGAGACTTCTGCAAAGGTCAACTCTGTAAACAATCTTTTTACCATCACAATGCATGACCTAGTTGCGCTGTAAAAAGAAATCAGCCGTATGTGCTCGGTAGATAGGAGATCAAAGATGATACAAAACCGCGCCGCAACATGCAGCACGGCTTGGAAATGTATGTACCGCTTCACTTTTTGTCATGAGTTAGGTTTAGCAGTGACTGAAGGAGAAAGAGAATCAGTACTCGGCTCAAACAGCAACATAATTAGCTGGATCTGTGTTTTTCTGAATGGATGTCTGTGATTTCATAATTTCCAGATCCTTACAGCATTACTACAGGAGCAAGTGTTATCTACTTTTTTACTGTAATTTTAATAGTACACAATAAAACAAGGAAAAAGAAGAGAAATAAAATGCAATCTGGCAAAGCAAAGCAAGCTACAGCTCAGAATTTACATTAATCAAACAATTCCTAAGTAGTAGTATTTGTCCACTCCTCCTGTGACATGGTCATTTTTGGTGTTTTTTATGTTTTAACATGAACTAAAGACCCTTAAAAAAAGCAAAAGGCAAGAACTGGAGATACAGGGGTTTTCTCCCAGTGGAGACACATATATCAGGTATGTGACACGCTCATGCCGTCAGGTTTGTGTACACCAAAATGCACAAGTGAAACACACACACATTCTTCAGACCCCGCTGACCTGCTGCCTGGAAACTCGAGAAAAGATCAAAGTTGAAAGGAGCGCTAGTGTGGGCGAGGCAGACTGTGTGTGTGTGTGTGTGAGGCAGGAGGGGGAGAGGCTGTGGTCGGAAAGTTTGCTGTGCTCTTGTCGACCACAAGGTCTCTGTAGCTGAGGCAGTGTGAAGACCAGACCAGCTGACACCAAGGCCAACACACCTGCAATTCATGAACATCTATATTTAACCTCAACGACGGTGCAACAATGCATCAGTTCAATTTTACTCTCACAGTACGATCTGCTTCTTCATCACCTCACTCGCTTCCGCAAGTTTTTACAAATAGAACATGAGGTTTAGAAATAGGAGGGTGTCAAATGGAGGGTTTGAATATGTTGTATACACACATTTCATTAATAACCGACCAAATCCTGAGCCTGGTTGTGTCATACACTAAAAATAAAATACTAAACTGTTCCAGAGGAGGTTATAAAAGCTCACCTGCTTCAACAGTATAAAACGTCGGTTGAATCAGATGTGTAAGTAAATGGGATACACGTAAGCTAAAACCATACACATCCTTCAGACTCTGCATCAGTCCACCCAGACACCACACTTTACATAGTAACCTACACAATCCTCCTTCATACATAAGATGACCTTTCAAAATTCACTTCCTGACTGTTCTGAAGGGCTCAAAACATCAACTGAACATTTTCCAAGTGGGACTGTGTTAAGGGTTAGAGCAGGCTTTTGCTAACAGACGTGCATGTAAGCACTCAGCTCAGCGCCTGCTACAAACTGAGTGTCCAAGAACAACTCAATCATTTCTCAAAGCAAGATTTGACCTGCAGCTGCAGGTGTGGGATCTGAACCAACCACATTCTGTTCCTAAGTAAAACAGCATTTGAGTTTTAACCAGTACAGTGTTGCTTTAAAAATTTTAAATACCTCAGTAGAAAGAGTCTCATGCACAACTGAGTAGCGCACATGGGCAAGCAAGTGGGTTTGAACTCTGAAATGGACATATTTGGGGAGCACTGAGCATACAAGCGTACGACTGGAAGAATGAGACTTAGATTATACTGCACAAGTTGTGTGAGAGTTTTTATATAGTTTTGCTGCTGTTAAACATGGACCCACTTTACTTAAATTCACAAAGAATTTTCTTCATTTCAGTCAGGAACACTTCAGTCAAACAAAACTTTATTTGCATTTATTTCCATATGCATTATATTTGGTGGTATGGCTCTGTTCTGGGGCCTCTCTGCCTTTCCTTGGGCCTACACAGAGAGCCTCTTCCACACGCCTGCATGAAAAGCCAAAAGGCAGAGAGAGCACACCTGTCTACCCTTCCACACGCCTGCGTGGAAAGCCAAAAGGCAGAGAGAGCACACCTGTCTGCCCTTCCACACGCCAACATGGAAAGCCTAAGGCAGAGAGAGCACAATTGTCTGCCCCTCCATGTGCAAATGAGGAAAGCCTGAGGCAGAGAGGCAAACCTCCCTGCCCTTCCATGTGCCTACATGGAAAGCCTAAGCTGAAATATCCTGACTTTCAGTCTCTAGTGTGGATCAGGTCCCAAAAACGCAGGATCCTACAATTCCCATGATTGACTGATTGATTTTTATTTATGTCATGCACACTTACATGTGCCCAACCCTCATGGTTTACAAGACACCATTACAATGATGATGCAGTAACAATCAAAAGTACATGTTATTTAACTACTCGGTCCAGAAACAGAATACTCTTCCCTCTATCTCGGTCCTAGCAAAGAAATTCAGCCATAAAAAAGGTTCCCTTTCTGAAACAAAACTCAAATTCTCCATGATTGGCTATCATTTTCCTTTTTTGGTAGGTGGTGCCCAATGAGGTGATTTCAAATTATATTATTTAATATAATTAATAATTAATCATCATTTCTGATAGTCATTTTAATATGAGCGACTTTTCAACACTATGTAAACTTTCTGTGAAAAATTCTCAAAGTCCCACACCTAGATTAGGCCACTACACATCTGTTCACACAGGTTGAGTAGTGCTCCCTAAGACGACTAAACGTCATGAGTAAATTCAGTGAAATGCCCCTCTGCTTATGAACCGTCCTGATCTGCTGGGTAATACCCTCAACCTCATGCTTCAGGTGAGCAGCATGAAATGAGGCCACCAGGGTGAGGTTTGGATTACCTTGCGCTCTATGATCTCAGCAGCCAGCCTCTTGGCATGGCGATAGCTCAGGTTGCTGGCGGGGACTCGAACCACCTCCCTGAACAGGCCGAGCTGGAACTGGACCAGAGCCGGCGCTGTGTGACTGGTGGGGCTGTAGGGAGTCGCTGCGAACATGGAGAAAGATCCTGTGGAGGGAGGGGATTAGTTTGTGGATTATTACAGGAACAAAGGAAGGTGACAGATTTTATTTTGAGGGTTTTGGATAAAAATAGACAAAAGCAGCTGAGGTTTAGTGAATATTAAGTTGATATTCTTTTCCGAAACAACTCCTGATGTCTCAAAATTAAGCTCATTATAGGCTACTACACATTTTTTTAGATATTTGCTTTAAAGATGAACTTTCAGGAGTCAAAATTCTAGATTAAACTTTGTTTTAGTGTCACGGTCATTGTCTAAAACAGCTGTCTACCAGCTGCTGTACCTATTTTTATTAACAGAATCAACAGCAGTGACACATTTTAGATAGCTAATACCTTTTGTCTCTGAAAACTATTGTTAAACACTGATTAACAAAAGCATTATATTTACTTATACTTACATAAATACCCATTTTTATACTCTATCAATAACCTTAATATTAAACATTAATAGTCCCACTGACCGCCGCAGTGCTCACCATTAATGAGCAATAAAATAAAACATTCAAGACAGAACAACAGATCAATCTGAATAAAACACACAAGACACAACAGCAAACCAAATAAAAACCAGTATTAAAAATGAAAGATCACCAATCTGAATGTGAGCAACCTTACTTTCTAGTCCCGGTTCATTCAAGTTCCGATCTTTCACCTCAGTTGCAGGATTTTATCTCAATGATGCGACAGCTGATCTTTCATTGTGCTGCACATTCTCAACACGCACTCTGATTTCCTTGTGTGGGGCTCGGCTGTCGAAGTTACAGGAAGTTAGAGAGAGAGACTAACCTCTGCGAGAGCTGAGATGGTGCGGCGTACGGATAGCAGCCCCAACGTTGCGCGCACACACACACACACACACACACACACACACACACACACACACACACACACACTTTGAAATGGTCCAAATCTTGGCAGTTTCGGGGATGAAAATGTACGAGACACAGAATCAGTTTGAAAAGTGGAGTTTGTATTTATTGAACCTTTGATAAAATACACAAGAGGTTGGCCCCTTCACAATAAGATCCATCAAATCATCAGCAGTACAGGAGCTGGAGTTAAGAGTTCCCACACACATATATATGACCCTCGTTCCCACAACATTCACCACCCGTGGCTCCATAAATATTTGGACATCTGATTCATCTTTGACGCTGTGAATCAAAATCTTCCTGCAACAGAGATTCAGAACAAACATTTACAGGTTTTATTTCTCTCAGCTGTTTTATTAAGCAACATTCATGTTCATATTTACGGAGGTTAGGATTAATACAGAGTCAGAAGACACTGGACCAACCCAGAGGTGACTAAGTGATTAATACAGTAAAGGATTGCTTGTATTGGTATTACAGTATGATGTGTAGACGAACTCACAGTCAGGAGACCTTAAACTACAAATCAGTGCTGCACTAACTTCTGTACACAGCTACATGGTGTTGAGTGTGTGTGTGATTAAAGGAATACCCATTGTTTTTTATGTGAACATACAGTAAACATACATATAAAGGATTATTCTGTACATTATTTGCTGCGAACGACACTTAAAGCACTTTTCCACCTGTGACATCTTCCCAACACTGACTCCATCCTGCGTTTACACTTACTTCAGTCCTTCTTCGCCTTCGTGAATCGCCATCTTAAACTTGCGCCACCTCGCACATTCAGCACAATCAGAAGCTGATAGAATAGTTAGCACTTTTTTTAGACTCAGCAGTGGGACTTCATCAAAGGGGATTTCAAGAAGGGCGACGTCAGGTTATTGAGGCATATGGCGACGGTGTGCATGCACCGCCGTGGACAAAATGCCTTTCGCAACAAACCTGCGTCTTCCTGTTTTTGAAATCAAACTCAAATTGTCAAGATTTGACCTTTTTTGGCTTTTTGTGCTAGAAAATTTAAGAGCAAGGTGGAGAAAAACTTGCAGATAAAGCCAAAAAAAGCAACTCCTTGACAATCTGATGAGGAGCACAACTTGCCGAGCCTGATATCGACGTGTACATTCTGAGGACAGTTCTCTTGGTATTGGTCTTGTTTTAGTGGAAAACAGCACAACACAAAAATCCAGTGTAAATGCCACCAGACCCCACAATCAACGTAAAAGTCGAACATTCAAATAATCACTTTTCAGTACCTCCAACATAAAAGCTCAGGTCCAAAACAGGAAAACGCAACAAAGTTCACTGAGGACGGATGGCCAACAGTCAGATTTCTGAGAGTGTTTGATTACGACTGATGAAGTCCGTCCTGTCACTGAGGATTGTTTCGTACAAAATGATACATATTATTCAGCAACAGAAAGAGGGAAACACAAAATAATTCACAAGAGGAATCCCAAAGTAAACATTTCAGTTGATGCACTGCACCAGCTTTAAACGCAGATACTTAAATGAGGGTTGTTTATGCCTTGAATATCCTGCTTTAATGATTGTAAACAAATTATATTTAAATATCTCTTTCACAGCGTTTTATTTCATTATCACTCAGACTTATGGCTGTAAGTCTGGAAATCCAAAGTTTTTCGTGGCAGACTGAGGTAAAAGTACCTGAAAGCAAAGATTATAGTGTTTAAATAAACTTCCTGTCGTGCCACATACAGTAGGTAGTATTTAGGAGGGTTTAAAGACCCAGTGAAATGAAAATTACATTTTTAAATCCTGTGTCCCTGTGTTGTTATATGATAAACACATGTCAAAAAAACAAGTATTTTAAATGAAATCCCTGTCTTTTCTGTTTTTGTAAAACCAGTTAAAACCGAACATTTGATGACTCATCCTGTACTCAGGGGTGTTCACGTCACAAAAATTCATCCAATCACACGAGTTTATAGTAGCTGACAGAGCAAAACGGTGGGCAAAAACCTTTGTTTTAATTTCTGAAACTATATTTTGGAGGTCAAATTTATTCATCCCTACCTCATCTGCCTCATGATCTAATGGCGGGGGAGGAGGCGTGTTGCGAAAACAGTGGTCTGCACAATTACCATGCCTGTGTGCACCTGTGGTGTGCCAAGTAGGCAGAGTCTGACCACCGTTTGACAGCTATGAGAGCCAGCAGATACGCTGAAATTTCAGTGGCAAGAGTGGCGTTTACCATGACCACATGGTTCATAAAAACACAAACAAGTCAAGGGAGACTGATTAGCAGTCCAATCAGGTGCAAAGGATTTGATTTAAATCTTTCTTGTAACTGTGTGCCGCTTTAATATTCTGTTGTCACAGTGCAGAAGCTTAAGTTGACGTTTCACTGGGACTTTTGAGGAATTGATTGAGGTTCATTTTTAAATTTACTTTCGAATAAACTTTCTGATAACTTTTCATTTCGGTTGCTCACAAGACTGATTGTTGTGGCACCGAAAAAATTTATTTTAAGCCTGACCAGTAGAAGCCTCAGTGGAAGCTACCATGTACAGGACTGTCACGCTCAAAGTGCATTACAACAGTTTAGACTGAAACGTCAGCAGATTTCAGAGACTGAGGTACTAAATTTATCAGCATTTTTGACCTTCATTGACATCATGAGCCAAGCGCCCATTTCTCTCTTCTTTCCTTCTTTCACTCCCTCTTTCTTTTCCAGTCTTTCCCCCTCCAATAAGTATTTTCTCCAGCTGAGACCCTCTTTAACCCAATAGTGTAAACAACAAAGAAAAACAACAGAAACCAAAGTGCACTATATACAAAGAATGAAATAATTTAAAACTGTATATACATAAAAAAAAACAAGAAGGCAAAAGTGAGGTTTAAATGGTTAGTGCTAATGTGTTTTTTGAAAATCCCCAAAGATTGCTTGTATTCTCTTCAGTGTTCCCTGTTAAAATCTAAGTGGATCGTACCATTTTTTACCATCTGTGATATGCATTCAATGGGCGGTTAGCATCAGCAAATAGTTCATGCTACTGGTGAAATATACAGAGTGCAATGCTTGTCTCTGAACTGAAACCGGAGTACATTTAGCCTACCTAAGGTTGAGTGTCTGCACATGGAGATCGAAGACAAGGTCTCGGATACGATGCTTTGCTACGGTGCTATGAGTCACAAACACGAGGCATTCAGGTGCAGACATTCCACGTTCTAGTAAGCAGCATGCTGATTAATGTGTATCTAAATATTCTCTTTAGTGATCGATGGCGGCGGTTTGTACAGCGAAGCAGCAGCAGCGACCTGACGTTTAGTGTGATAATGCTTTTTTTCTTTTTCAGTGTTCTTTAAAAAATATGCTGCAGATGCAAGTGTTTGATCTCGCGTTGAGCTTTTAGTGTGTTTGTTTGATCAAACCAAGCTGCAAACAGCCTCTCCTCGCCGGGCCGCTCTGTGACTCCTGAGTCCCACCCCCTGGCTCTGTCTAGCCAATCAGGGAGCTGCGTCTGGATAGGTCCACGTTGCTGGCGCTTAGTCCCCTGCAGTCTGAGAGTCCAGAGTTGGCGTCCTGAAAACAGACCAGTCAGTATTAAAACTCCTAATGGACAATATATTGCGGTTGAAGAACGTCTATCTGTTTTTACTGGGTCAGCAATAATAATTCACTGCATTATCCCAAAACAGATATTCCCATGTAGTTATTTCATCTGCAAAAGTTTCTACAACATTTTTTTGTCGTACCTGTGTGGTCTCCTCAGCGCTCTTGTTCAGGAAGTTGAGGGAGCTTGCTCTCTTCATTCTGAGTGAAACAGTACAGTCAAACAGTGAGCCTTAACCATTAAAAACTCATTAACAACATAATTATTATATTTCCATGATTTGTCTTTGTTTTCAGGTAAAACACAACCAGTGTTTTTGAAGTGCTCAAAGTCTCCTTAAAAACGCAGTAACTTACTTTAGCTCTGTATTCACTAAGCCACGACAATTTTTGAGCGGTTCAATCAAATCTGAAGGATGTGATTTAAAATTTCCTGTTGTAATCATTAGGGCTGCAACGATTAGTCGATTAATCGATGACTAATTGACTATTAAAATAATCTGCGACTATTTCAGTAGTCGACTAACGGGTTTGAGTCATTTTTCATAGAAAAGTACTATAAAAGTACCACAAAATACTCTTATTGCAGCTTCTTATGTTCAAATATTGGCAGCTTTACACACTCTCCCATGACGGTGAGCTAAAACACTTTGGCGTGAGTACAAAACAAGACATTAGATGACATCATTTTGGGATTTGGGAGAAACAGATCGACAGTTTTCAACATTTTAACACATTTTTCGATGAAATGATTAGTCGACTAATCGAAGAAATAATCGACAGATTAGTCGACAATGAAAATAATCGTTAGTTGCAGCCCCAGTAATCATACCACAATCTAATATTCAGTTATGTCACATTACAGAAGCTTTTATTTACATTTTCCCAGGTGGGCTTCTGTCCAAATGCAGTACAAATTTTTGCACTCTCTCATTCACTACTGTTATGCAAATAGTGAGAGTTGGTTCATCGAGATAAGCAGTGGCTGGTGCTAATTCTTCAGGTGTCACTGTGGAAGAGGGTGCTACAAAATGACGTAAAGAGAGCGAGACAAACCTCAAACAGAGCATGCTGGACAATGGAAATAGACTTTTGAACATCTAATATTACAGTAATGCTGTTTTGGAAGAGTTCTGGTAACAGCCCTGTGTGCACAGAAAAGCACAAGTTTCCACTGCACTTAGTCTCATATATCTTTTATTATTACACCAACTTTTCCACCTCTCCAAGCGTAAAAACTTTTATACAATATTTCAAGAGTTTTCCAAATTTTTTAGGTTTTCACTCAGGTTTTTTATGCGCAAATTGAAAACCTACTGGGACTTTAAGGATGTAAAGGGCAGAGTGGGGAAGCCTAAAATGGCCAAAGTCTACATCTTTGAATTCCAACAAAAGACACAACTACTGCCGAAAAACGTAGTAAATTGACAAACTAAACAACAAAAAATGTATTGGCAACAATTTTAATAATAGTCATTTATCAGCCATGAATGCCAAAGATTTACAGGCTACAGCCTCTCAAATGTGAGGATTTGTTGCATTCTGTTGTAAATTGACAGTAAATTTAGTGAAACAAAAATCTTATCAAAAGAGCAACAAGGTCGGTTTTCCAGATCTTTCAGACACATCCACTACGCTTCATTAGCAGATGGAGACGGTCCAAAATGGTCGACCTTTGTGATAAGAATATTCCACCAAATTCTGCTCTCGTGGTCATGAATGACCCTTTAAGCTCATTGTTAATTAAATGTATTTGTGATGTGAACTGTTGGTTGTTTAATTAAAAAAAAAAAATCATTAATTTCAGCCGTACACTCACCTCCAGATTGACTAAACACATTCACACACACACTCAGTAACACACACACAGTACTCTTACCCTGGGTTGCGTGGCTCCTGTGGTCCGCTCCCCTGCAGCTTCTTCACCAGCATCTCACTGCTCCTTCTCAGTGCGTCACGAATTTTCCCGAAGGAGCCACTGCGACGCAGAGACCCGTTACCATCCTGAGAGAAGATCAAACACAAAGCCAAGTCAGCATTAACTGGAGATATTAAATATTAAGGAGAGACTGCAAAGGCTCCTTCTCATGTTTAATCACAGCTCTGGGCTCAGGTGCCTCACTAAAGGACACTTGAACTTTACTTTTTAAATTCTTCGTATAATTAAATCACTGATATGATTTTAACTGCCTTGTGTGCAAAGCTGTGATGACCTTGCACCGTGTACTTTACACAATGAACTTATTAATACTTCCATTAGTGTTGAGGAACAAGTGAAATGAATTGGCGTGCACAGACTGACCCCGTTCCACTCAGCGGAGTCGTCGCCCTCGCTCTCCCCTCGCTGTCCCCCTGGCCCGTTGATTCCTTCCCTGCTGTGTCGTCTGTCGCCACCTCCAGCTCCCCCGTCCTTCAGCAGCTCCACCACCTTACTCTGGTTAATGGCATCAATACCCTGAGAGAGAGACAGAGGACACACACACACAGACAAAGACAAAAACAAAGATCAGACAGAAGCGACCACAGGGATTAAAAAGAAAATTACAGCTTCTTCCCAATAGCTCACACAGCACGTCTACGCTCTTTACTACACTTAACACACAATAGCTTCATGACTGATCTTTAAATCATAGTTTATGGGCTAATAAATCACAGCTGGAATGCCTGTTGAACTAATCAGGCCTCTTAACTGAACAAGCCGTTGAAAAAAAGAGCCCAGGCGTCTAATCTAACGGCGGCATTTCAACCGCTCTGTGTGTTTGTGCAGCACCTGTTTACGTGACTTGCTGGCGCACTCCTCCAGTGTTTCTGCTGCCTCCAGTTTGCCCTGGCGACGGTACAAAGCTCCCAGGCTTTTCAGGGTTGTGTTCACTGTGGGGCTGCAAAAAAACACAGGTCTCATGCTCACTAATTTTCAGGTTCATACTTGTATTTTGGGTTTCTACTGGAACATGTTTACGTGCTTTAATATTCAAAAAAACACATTTTTCGTCTTGCTGTCCGTCTGAATATTCTTGTATTAACCCTCTGTCTGAATCACTCCATTTTAGCGCCTGTCTCTTTAAGCCCTCCTCCCAAAAAAGCCCACACTGCTCTGATTGGTCAGAGTTTCCGGGTCAGCGTCTCTGCACTGTCACTACAGCTAGGGGAATGACTGCAGCGGCACCTTCTATCTTTATAGACCGTTTCGCTGGATCTGCACTGCTAGGCAACAGCGTAAGTCCATGTTTAATGCTGTGACATCACAACTTCACACAAGTCGTGACATCTCGTTCAAAGGCACAGTTTCTGAATATGGACTTTGTGCATTTTTCTGTGGATTAGGAGCTCTGATACTTTCACAGTATCTATAAAGCATCTATACCTGCTTTATAATGAAGAAAAAAAACATAAATCTGACTGAGACGTGGGACCTTTAAGTATTTCTTAACTAAGTAAATCTTTGTTCCCTTCACCTTCGATGAAACAAAGATGAATTGAGCCGTAACACGGTTGGAAACTGCAGCGGTAATACACCACGACTGTAATATATAGTTTAGCCAAGGTTAAACTAATAGATCTGTTTGCCTGAGCATCAGAGCCTGCTCCCTTTATTAGAATTGGATATTGGCCAGTGTGCATTTTTCAAAGACAAACTGAACGGAGGTGAGAACAAACGATGAACTCTCTTCCTAATGACCCACTTAAATCTCTTACAGTGACTTTTACTGTCACATGGTTTAATTTGTGTCCTGGGACAAACTGAGAAATGGGAGATCTGTCTTATACTGGCATCCTTAAATTGATTCAGAATTTAAAAATATATAATAAAAGAAATCAGCAACGTTTCTGATCAGAGCCCTACCGCCGAGTGTTTAAAGTGTAAACTGACCCTTTACCTGCTGAATAGAGTCCACAAATTTTGAGATTACGTTGCAGCACATAAATGGTCAAAATATTGTGATTTTATTTGCAAAAACTGTGGCAATTTTCTGTTTTATTATGAAATATGTCATCTGCTTCCAGATTTCTATTGCCTGGGACCACACCTTCAAATCAGCCCACTCCACGAGTTGACTATTTGCCTGGAATCGTGACATGAAACAACAGTTTCTTGGTTTAAATGAAAAAACAATCCAGGGTGGATCTATTCAGCGCAACAGGTGGGACTATCACCGTCGTCAAGCTGTTGTCAAATCGAAGCAGTGGGGTGTAATAACAACAATGGCAAGCACCACAGACAACATAGACACTGTTCGAGGCTGTTCTAAAGCAACGTCTTCTCATAAGGAATAAAGGAATTAAAGAGGGAGGGTGTGCTCGCACAGTCAAACAAGTCCGCCACTTGTGGGAAACTTTGAAAAAATCCTGGCACAAGCATCTCCAGCTGTTCCACTTTTCCTCATTATGACGTGATAAACGACTTGTTAGGGGACATTAATCTGAGCATGCACTGCTGCATGTAAATGGGAATGTTGGTGGAATATTCATTTTCATTAGCCATGTAAACAGCTCAGTGGGAATATTCTCTTTTGAAATATGGGCAAAAAACAGGATATTTTCTGCATGTTAACAGTCACTTCTGTCCGATATCAGGCAATGATTCCTGCATGTGTTGGTGAATTCACATGTCTGACTCACCTGTCCACCTTGCAGGCTTTATACCAGCTTCCATACTCTACATACGGGCCAGAGTCCTTGCGCTTACCCTAAGGAAGACAGCGATAGAGAGAGATGCAGAGAGAGGAGACAGAGGGGGAGCAGGAAGAGCCAAGTATGAAGCATTGCCCTATTAAAGAGGCTATTAAAATGTCTCTGTTGTCATTTGTATAGTCCCCTATCCTCCATCATTCTCATCTTACTGCCCAGTCCATTTCCATAATAAGCTGCCTGCCAGCCAGTAACATCAATGGAAAAAAGGCCAACCTAAATCACTGACCTTGCTCTCCTCTCTCTCCTCTGCGTGCATCCAGATTGGCTTGTTGTCATCTGCAAAATGAGGACAAAGAAATCATATTTGACATACACAAACAATACCATGAGTGGACAACAGCACTATAAATAAGTGGCAGAAACCAAACAAACCAAGAAAAGAATAAACAAATGAATCTCTAAGAAAATAAAAGGATCCCTGGACTGACCCTAGAGTAAAGCCTCTCTGTCTGTAAATAAAAACACACGGCCTTTCATCAAACCCGTGCAACGCCAAATTCCTGCCGAGGCCCTCTCTCGTGCTGGGCATGTGAGCACATAAGGGTTTGATAGGCTTAGCAGCAGCGGGAGGGAAACATCGACATTAAGCCGCTCCGCACCGCGCGCTTCGATGGCACGAAATAATCCTCTGACCTGCTGAGAGTACTGGGAGCGACAGGAGGGATCAGGGTGTGACCGAATCCTGAATCCCAAAAAAGCAGCAGTCAGAAGAACTGAAAAATGGGTCGAGTGCTGGATATTTTGTAAAAACAGTCACTGTTCACGCCAAATTTCACCGGAAAGGAAAGATTAAGGATTCTCAGATGGACAGTTAAGCACAAATATTCTGACAGAGCTGGAAATAATAATAGTTTTGATGACTTAAACGTTCTTTCCTTCACTTCCTGCACTAAATATACACAAGTCTGCAACAGAATTCTAACATGAAAGTGCGCTTTCTTGTCCAAGCCTTGTCCACGTCAACCAGTGCCAGATACTTGGAGGTCGGCTCCATCTGCGTTTTTCTCCAGGGAGCTGGAGCTGTTACATTTCTTTCTTTAAAGTCAGACCTCACTGACAAGAACAGTAATTTTACCTCGTTGAACACGGAAGTTACTAGTCTATCGCTGCCTCAACTGACTGTTCGGCTCAGTCACAAAGGCTCCACTGCAGACTTCTTAGATTTGTTTCTAAAATCAGATCTTAGAGACAGACTGTGCACAATCAGATCAGATTTGTGTGCCCAGACATCATCAGCCTATCTGCATGGGTTGCTGTGGTAACGATGTAAGCGTCAGTTACTACGTCGCAATGCTGGTGACACCACTTTTCAATGTGGCAGCATTAGAAATGGTGGTCCATCACTTTGCCGTCGAATAAATTTCAGCATCTGTCCACAGACTGTTGTTCCTCATGTCCTCTTAAGCGCTCTATTGTGTTCAAAGCCATGTTAAAATCTGATCTGAGTGTCCAGAGCGTCCAGACTGAGACCCATCTGTTGAAATCCAATTGGAATTGCATTTGAATCAACCACCAAATGTGTTTTGGATCTTATTTTATCAGTCTAGATATGCCAAAATGTGGTTATGTCGCTATGCAGAAACCTACATCAGCTGTTGACACTAAAACATACACACTTTGATGATATAAAATCCTAAACATAAATAAATAAACATAAAGGAGCCACCCTGTAAAATGACTGTCATAATGTCGACATCAGTGTGACTCTGCAGTTTAAAAGTTGACTCTACTCACTGTTGACAGATCCAAACTCCTTCTCGTGTGCCCTGGTCAGGATCTCTTTGTACAGAGCCTCAGCATCTTTGAACTTCCCCTGCTTCAGGTAGCACGTAGCCTGAAGACAAGCAACACCGACAGTCTTTTATTCATGTGTCTAGACTAGTAATGCTTGTAAAATTAGGAATAATATGTCATCACGGGATAAGATTAGAATACTGTTTGTTAAATGTTTGACTATGTGTACTATCTTAATGGTGTCCTTACCAGGTTATTTTTGGTCTTGGCCACATTGGGGTCATCAGCTCCCAGTTTGGACTCGTAGATCTCCAGGGCTCGTCTGTAGTAGTACTCCACCTCATCGTACTTGCCCTGGTTCTGACACAGCAGGGCCAAGTTGTTCAGCTGCTTGGCTACATCTGGGTGGTATTTCCCCAACACCTGAAGACAAAGTTATGAGCACACAGTCTTTTATTATTAATAGGAGACTTGGTGGTTAAAAACAAACATAAACAAAACTGTTTAAATATGTACAGAAAACATTTGTGGGTTTTTACCTTCTCTCTGATCTCCAGCGCTCTCTTGCAGAGAGGTTCAGCCTCCTTGTACTTTCCCCTCTTGCCGTACAGAACAGCCAGGTTGTTGAGGGTTGCGGCCACAGCTGGATGATCCTTCCCCAGCGTCTTCTCTCTGATGGCCAGGGCGTCATTCAGGAGGTGGGCTGCCTCTTTGTACTTGTTCTGATCCCTGGAGGACAAAACAGAATGACAGCAGTTTAAAGTCTGAAAAATTGTATATAAATCTTTACTGAACAACCTCATTTCCATTCCTCACCTGTACACTAGAGCCAGGATGTTGAGCATGGTGGCTACATCAGGGTGGTCGTGTCCAGACGTCTTCTCCAGGTCCTCCAGAGCTTGTTTGCACAGCGGCACGGCCACCTCGTACCTCCCCTGCGAGGCGTACTGGATGACCAGGTTGTGGAGCGTCCTGAGACGAGCTGGGATCTCGTAGCCTCCCTGCTGGGCCGCTACCTCTCCGCTGGGCTGGGCTGTAGAACAGAGGGGAGGATATCAAAACGTCTTCTAGCTTTTACCGCTGTGTTCCAAAACTATCCCACAATGCCTGTCATAAGAGTGCAGTATTTGCTTTATTACATTTATACGAGAAGCTCGGAGAGCTGTTGAAAATGGAGGACTCAATAAAGCTGAGTGCCAGATCCAAGCAGGACAAGTGGAGGATTAAAAACATTGAGTCAAACCTGCTCCAGGGATCACCACTTATCCAGCAGCACATGGTTGCCCAGGGAAATCCAGCTGCCACTCTATTTCTTCTTCTGTATTTTACTACTTTAATTTCAAAGTGTTAAAGTCAACAACCTGGATGAAGTCTATTTTTTTTGTACTACTCTTGCTGCTATTTTCTGTTTGCCTCCATGCTTCCTTTGTTAGTTTTCCCCCTCCCCCGCTGCTCACAGGTGTCTCTGATTGACCTCCTCAGTTTCCTCTCTCTGCAGGGTTTTAAAGGACTATTCTGCTCTTTTTCCTTTTTCGTCTGCTACAACTTTTACATCAAAAACATAACATAATCTCATCATAATAAAAGTAAATAGCTGCTCCATACAAAAATGATCAAATGAAGCAGAACTAGCAGAAAATGGTTGAGGCTGAATCTAAACTAAACCTAAAATGATCATCAGAACAGATGCTTCAACATGTTACGGCTCAATGTGCAGTACATTTTAACAGCAAACCAGCTGAGAAACAAAACTTCAGAAGCATTTATCAGTATTCAGTTATCAATAATTGAAGAGACCAAGAGACTGGAGCACTTACTGTCTGCCTAATGGGGAGGAACGCTGAGTAAGCTATACATTTTAATGCACGACATAACTGATCTTCTCCATCTGCAGTTTTTCACTTTGTTGTCATGAATCTATAAATGTATCCAGCCTAAGACTTGAGCTTTGTTTAGACAGTGAATGAAGCATAGAGAATGAATGAATAAATTTCTATTTCTATGGCATTAACTAAACCACAGCTCCTGCTTCAGATCGGTTTTGATATCCCATTTAAACAACATCACTGCTGAAGGGTTAAACTGTGTTTGCCATTTATACAAGGAGTTGCTTGAGAACAACTCGTGCCTCAGTTTAAATTACTCTTTAAATTCAGGCTTCAGGGGCAGCTGAGGTCTGAACATTTCCGATACTGAAAGGCATGACTGTATTAAGCTCTGGGTGTTTTCCTATTGACACTCCTCACATTAAACACAAACTGCATTGATTCTCTAGCTGTGCATTCAGGCCTCTGCAGCCCCACTTACCCTGCAGATAACTGTGTGGAAGTGGAGTGAATGAGTGTGTGACTTTTTTAAATATCCAAAGCACCTAAAGATTCACGTAAAAGTGATATCAACCTTCTTCAGGGAGACTATCCTTCTATGGATATCTACTTAAAGCCCAAGGAAACGACTTCTTACACCCTTCAATCGCAGCAAGACAAAAATACCGGAATACGTACAAAAGAACTGTACCTGTGTTGTATGCACTATAATATCTACCAAATATCCAAGGACCCATACAGAATAAATACGTGCCCTCTCTTCATCTTAATGTGCATTTATATCTTATACTTTTACAAACCACTGTGTGCTACGACACGTCTGACCTGACTCAACGTTGGTTGTTACTACTGGGGAAAATGTCAGCCATGCAAAATGGCTCTGACTACCAAGAACGCAACCAATAGTCTCTTCTTCCTGTGGTCTACCACAACCAGTAACTCTCCTCCAGTATCAGGCACCTGGTCCTTTAGACTGGGATGTAAATCCTTGCATGGAAAAGGTCATTTCGGGCTCTGCTGATTAGCTGATAATGACAATAACTGTTACTTGCAGCCCTGCTATAAAATGTGTTAGCATCTTCCTTTCATCTACCAAAGAACAGCTGAAGTCTTATAACCTGATGTTGCTGATGTCATACCTGGTCCCTGGTCATCATCATTGGGGAACAAGTCATCCAGACTGTCCTTTGAAGTGTCTCCTCCACCCCCACCGCCGCCAGCAGCGCTCTGGCTCTTCTCCTCCGAGGGCGAGACGTCATCGTCGAACTTCTTGATCTGATTCATGAACTCCAGGTGCTTCTTCTCCTCCTCCAGCTGGGCAACGCTCTGCTCGCTGCGCTGCAGCTTGTGCTGCGTTCCCGCCAGCTCGTCCCGCAGCCACTGGTTCTCCTGGCAGAGCCGGCGCACCTGGGCGCGCAGCTTCTGCTTCTCCGACTCCACGGCGCTCAGGTGGCTCGACAGGGCGATGATCACCTGGGGGAAAGGGAAAATAAAACTTTTAGCAGCTGAAATTGTGAAGACATGGCAATTTCTTCAAACTACATTGCTGCTGGCGTCTTTGCTACCTTAAATGCACCCCATAAATCAAAAAAGAGGATTCATTATCTTACCTGTGCCTCTCCCAGGCCCAGCTCGATGGCCTCCAGACTCTTGCGGAGCAGCCCAGATTTCTCCTGGGCAGCAGGCGGCTGGGCGCAGTCCAGCAGCGAGTTGAGGAGCTGGGCGTGTTCGCCGCGCAGCGTCTCCAGGCCCTGCATGACAGCCTTAGTGTTGAGCACAATCTCATCCTGGCTCAGTCTCTCCAGGGCTTCTTCACGTGGATACACCATGGTGGACATTGCCTGGTTTCATACACACTGTGGGGAAAGGGACAGAAATAGAACACAAGCATGACAAGAGTGGAACTGTTTTATTTATCAGGGGGATAGGGCATGTTTTTGTTGGTGTGCTTTGTCTTTTTCATGTCCCGTTGTGCCTGACACACTCACAATTTACCCACAAGGTGCTCAACACAACCACATCCTTTATGTGTTGGTCACTGAGGTCATGTGGAGGTGGATGAGACAAAAAGACAGAACAGACCAGATAAGGTACAAAGAAAGTTAATGCTGCTAATACTTTCCCCCAGATGCCCCTTTCACTGTCGTACTCAATTTCAAAGAGGTCATCGGCGAAATAATAGTTTCCCATTTCATGGTTGCATAACGTGCCCCTTGGGTGGAAAGCGATAATGTGTGTGTGAGTAGTGTATGTATAGTTAAAACCCACAGATTACTACAAGAGGATTCCTCTGAGCTTGAAAGTGACTCAGCAGCTGCCACTGACCAGTAAAGCAAATTAAAATGAGACGTCACTCCACAGAGCTGCTGTTCCACTAAAGAGACTGATTCAGGGTGAGGTGATAAAGACAAAATCTAACAACGTAGGAGAACATGAACCAGACCCTGACTGTTGGATCTGCATGGACAGTGTTATCTCAGATTGTTTAAACATATCTTTGATAAGTTCCTTATCAGCTGACATATAAACAAATATTGATATAATATAGAAAACTGACACCATTATGTAGTTTGTTTACCTGATTAATGTCCTGCTCAACACGTCTTACTTTAATAACCAAATACAAAGGATGCTTGTGAAAAATGTTGATGTTTCATGTTTATGCTGAACAATAAATGCTGCTCCAGTGTTTAGGCTCATGACATTAATACACCTCAGGTCTACACCCTTAGACAAAGCTGAATAAATACTCCTGTATACTCCTATTGTCCACTCGCTATCTTAAAAGGTCCAGTGTGTAGGATTTAGTGGGATATGCTGGCAGAGATTGAATATAACACAATATGTATGTTTTGTTTTCGATACCTTAGAATGAGCCTAGTAAGAAGCCCCTCCAAGAGCGTCGGAAAAACACCGATTCTTAACATGAAACTGCTTTCTTCAGTATTTTTAGCTGATTCAATCACTGGGTCTGTCTGTTTTGGACAGGAGGAGACCTCTATGGATAATTCAGCTCCCAGTAAAAACCTCCCAAACGCCCAAATCTGAAGTTATCAGAGAATGAGCACACATTAGGAGGTGCTAGATTAAAAGACCGTGTCCGACATGCCAAAAAGTGATGGAGAAACACTGATTTATAATGTGAAACTGCTCTATTCTGTGTTTTCACCTGGTCTGTTTGGTTTTTGGAGACGAAGAGACCTCTGCGAATAATTTGGCTCACACTAAAAAACCTCCTGAATAATGAACACTGAAGAAACTCTAACCAAGAGAAGTTCAGCTGCTTGCAATCTGCAATCCTCACTGCTAGATGCCACTAAGTCCACCTAAATCTTACACACTTTCTCTTTAATAATGATCGTGTGATCAGTGCCGCAACTAATGATTATATTCTATATCAATTAATTGTACCTTTTATTGTCCAAAACCCAAAGATTTTTAATTTACTATTACAAAAAACTGAGAAAAGGAGTCAATCCTCGCATTTGTGAAGGTGGATCGAGCAAATGTTTGTAATTTCTGCTTGATACATTACTTAATCAGTTATTCAAAAATGTTGATTAATCCTAGGCTATTTCTTCTAAGCAGTGGGTGACATGGTCCCTAAAAAGAAATCATTAGTCATGTTACTGGTCATCATGAGTCATGAACAGAAACAGAGGCATTCATTGTTCCTTTCCTCTGCTATGACATGCAGATAAATTCAGAATGTACTTCTCATGTAGCCTTTGGGAGAAGACTACATTCAAGCTGAAAACCAAAATAAAAACACATCTCCCAGTTGTGAACAGATCCAGGCAGAGAGATCTGGCACAGTAAATCTCCTATCCTGAGCATGCGGCCTGCGGGTCTACATATTGACCAGCTGTAAATGAAGCCGTTGCAGCAGCAGCATAAAGGACAGAGGAGCCAATTGTGCAACATCGTGACTTTCTCTCCTCTCCTGCTTTGATGGAGGTGCACCTGTTCTCCTCTCCTGCTCCCTCCCTCCCTCCTCTTCCTCTCTCTGTCTGTCTCGCTCTCTCCCTCACCCAACTCCATCCTCCTCTCCCCCCCTCCCATCCGCCTCACACACTGACTGCAATGCACCAATATTCACATTTCCTTTCAAATACACCGTGTGCCAATGCAGAGAGGGAAGCTGCGAAACATGTAAAAGTAGCATCTTGGTAATTAATGTCACCATTTATCCTCGCATCTTTAATATGGCTATTTTAAGCCACAGATAAATAAATAAGCCGGTGGATGGTCGAGGCCTGTGGCCGGGAGGGGCGGCAGTGTTTGGCTTGGCTGCATATCAACCAAGGTGACCGACAATGGAGAGCAGTGTTCAAATAGGACAAAGCTGTTACAGATGTTAGGTAAAATAATTGCTCTTCACTGAAAATGCGTTAAAATGTCTGGTTACGACGTGAAAGCTGTTTGTAAACAGTGCAGGCCCGAGCACCAAGATGTTACACAACACACACTGATGCATATTGTTGTAAACGACTGTACAATATTTACACAACTTGTCATATACACAGATAAGAATGTTAAATAGAAGAAATTAAAAAGTGCTGTTTCATAGGTAAAGCACCGGCGAGTGGTGCCTGCAGATGACACATTCACGGACCTCGCCGAGGATGTAGCGTTTTATTTGACAGCCTATTCATAATAGATCTATTTAAACTACATAACTGTGACTTCATGCTCATTAAAATATCACGTATCCGTATATTTACCTTCATCGAAGACAAGTGCGATGCTTTCTGTCCCTCGAACAAAGCAGCAGGACAATGTTGTGATGCTCCAGAAGGTCCACTGTCAAGCCTAGTAATGTAAATCAAACTACTTCCGGATGTGTTTTTCAAAATAAAAACCTAATTTTAGCTACGCAATTTGGGCTCTCAAACACGATAATGCAGCTTATAATGAATGAGGGAATTACACTACTGAATGAAAGCGCTGTACTTTTATTTTAAATGCGTCATTTAGCACAGCAACGGATGCTAACGTTTGTTTGTAATTAGCGCTAACGCTAACCGTTAAGTTTACGCTAGCTTATTTTGAAGGAAGCCAGGCGCTATGAACTAGCTACACACACCTGTTTTGTTCATTTCAAGCTTCTCGCGTTAACCTGGCAGCACAAGGCACCCCGAAATAGCTCACACACCTCTCACTGTAGTTTAATACGATTACAAACACAGTCGGTAAGTTAGCTAACAGCCGCCCCGGCGAAGCTCCCAACGGTTAACGGTTAACGTTACCTCCTGCTTCACCTTAACTTACCCAGACTGTCACTTGACGATGGAGGACGGCAAGAAAGCTCTTAAACGTGCCGCTACTGTCTGTTCATCCCCTTAAAAAGTTTTATTTAGCAAAAAAAAGGTGATGTTCTCGAAGATGTGCCTCAGATGTAACAGCTGGGACGCGAAAAATGGCTGTTCTCCCAGAATCCAACAACCAAAGATGAAGTAAAATGTCAAGATGATCCACTTTGGCCACTTTCCAAGCGGGGCGGGAAATGATCCTGCGCATGCGTACAGCTACCAGTCAGCCTCTGATTCACAAACACCCTCCAGATTTTCTCATACATGCTATTAAAAATGACAGCAGGTTAATTTGGCTTTGAAGTTGGATGTCATCACTGATTGACTCCGAGTGAAAAGGTAGACAAGAAAATGTGATAATTAAACAGTTTCTTTTAACATAACAGGATGTAGTTGGAAGTGAATGATCTTGCCTTACCAACACTCTTTGCGTTCTGATGTCAGCAGGGGCCCCATCCAAAGAGACCAAAGAGGGCATCAGGGTAATGAGAGGCCCGCTGTGTACCACTGACCTGCTTCACAAGCATCATGTGCACTATTTATTTACACAGTCACTCCCTACATCACCTCCTGAAATACAGTGTTTTTATTTTAATAATTTATTTGAAACAAAAAGCACTTTTGTTAATCAAATTCTCAATAATCCCTATGTGTCACTATGTAGTGTAATATTGGTTGTATGTGAAGTTTAATTGCAGGTTTGCCGGCTTATATTTGCTCTGTCATTTGTAATTTACATTCAGGGGCGTAGCACCAAAATTCTGGGCCATGTGTATAAGCCATCTTTGGGCCCCTGCCCTGACTGGTCCATGTCCCTCTGAAGCACCTTTTTATTTTATTTATTTATTTATTTATTGCTATCTGTCCTTTTATTTCTTGTTTTCGAGCCACAATTTCCCTTTCTTGGGGAAAGCAATGACAGTGTACGTTGGTGCTCCAGCAGCATAAGCCAGTCATGTCCAAAGTCTGGCTTGGGGGCCAGTTGTGGCCCTCAGACCTTGGCTGGGCTTTCAAAATATACTATCTGATTAACACAGTTTTAGCTAGATCACTGCATTTTTTTCCATACAAATCTCAATCTTTCACCCACTTTATTGAGCCAATTTTAATTTAGTTACGGCACTGAATACGAATGAAAGTGAAATGTGAAAACAGAACCAAACTTTTCATTCCAGTCTTTTCGAGAGCCCTCCTCGAAAACACCCTTGTTCTCAACGCAGCCGCATTTATTCCATGACTGAGATTGTTTTATTCTAAATTTGAAAATACACCAGCTGTTAAAATTAATGTTGTATATCACAATCTCACCACCATTTTTAATAAGCATAAAAAGGTTATATAAAGGTACAAGCACATGCACATACTCAACATACAGTATAGGCTTGGGCGGTATTTACTTTTTAACACCTTAATAACATATCATAACATAACACAATCATATATCTCTGGCCACACTCAGTTGGTTCAACTGAAAACATTTACATCCCAACCAGTCCCCTCTCCTCCGGTGTACCCCAAGGCTCTGTGCTAGGACCTTTCCTGTTTATCATCTACCTCCTCCCTCTTGGCAGTATTTTCCGCAAATATAACATTCAATTTCATTGCTACGCAGATGATACAGCGCTCTACCTGTCCACCTTCACATTAACATACCCAGCCGTACTCTCCTCCATTCAACTCACCCTCCCACCTGCTCGCTTATCCACCATGGGGTCGAGAGCCTTCAGCCGCTCGGCCCCCTGCCTCTGGAACTCTCTACCGCAGGACATAAAACACTTGGACTCTGTCACTTCCTTCAAATCCCGCCTCAAAACTCACCTTTTCAGACATACTCCCTTTAATCTGGACAGGAATGACCTCATTATTGCACTTTACTGCTGTTTTATGTATTGTGTTATGTATTGCGTTTTTTGACCATCATGTTTTATTGATTGTTTTATTATTGTCTTTTGTACGGTGACCTTGAGTGTCCTGAAAGGCGCCTATAAATAAAATGTATTATTATTATTATTATTATCATAACAGTATATGACAGTATTTGTCGAAATAAATATATAAATAAACAAATTTTAAAAAGCTAGGCTGCTGGTGATAGATGTCACTGTAGCATGTATATCATTGTCTGGCCTAGAATGCTGCATTTCTATCGTGCAATTAGCCTACTTAGACAAGTCTTGCCTGGTATAAATACTTATGGCCCATAGAACAGAGATGATGTCATGAAACAAAACAACTGTTATAGTTAAAAGAAGTCATCTCAAGATAAAGTTATTCGTAGCAATATTCACAAACAGGAGCAGAGCCATTATTCTTCTTTACTAGTCCTGTAACGTTATCCCCACCACTCGCAGTTGCCATCTATCTCAGCTGAGTTGCCTGTCTCATGAGCAGAGACTGGCCTCTGCTGGCGAATGCTGTGCACTACATCACCTCAACACAGCATCTCTGTATCAATTTATTAGTAAGAAGACCATCTGTATTTCTGGAATACCTTTTTTTTTTTTTTTTAATTTACCTTAATACTTTGATACCGCCCAAGCCTAGTACAGTATACTGTATTTAAAAAACAACAAAAAAAGACTGAGTTACAAATCAGGAATATTTTTATTTTAAAAAACAAATGAAACAATGAACACTTCCACTTTTCATCCCACATCTGTTTGATTGACAAACGTAATCATGAAAAAGCAGTACTACAAAACATGTCAAATTAAGAAAAGAAAAAAAAAACAGAACTAGAATACAATATAACAAGTACTATCTGATATGTACAAGCATTATAGTTTATTATTGTTATAGGCAAAAGGCAAAAAAGCTGAAGACTGCTGCTGAAGAAACAATGTCATGTGCAAAAATACTCTCCACAAGTCCACAAGCTTAGGACGCTCTGCTCTGAGCACAACCTCGTCAGGCAGAAATCTACTGCTTTCATAGGCAAATCCCGTTCCCATGAGGACAGACGGCAAAATTTACAAGCTGTTAGGGAATGGGGGACAATATCATTTAGAAAGCTAAGCTTGTGGAAGCCTGGTAAAGAAGACTCTCTCATCATCAGAGGTATATCTGAGGACGGTGGAGAGAGAAGACACTGCTGATCACTGACAGAGATTATTGATGGACCAAACAGCTCCTAATCTCTAACCACGACTAGTCAAGGACAGAGGAACCATCGTTAACACCGTCACAAAAACACACAGGTCGACACAGGTACAGAGGTACGGGTAAAAACACACAGGAACAAGTTCAAGACTTAGGTACAGAACAACCAGCGTTTTTAAACAGACTTTAGGAAAACGTGTAAACTGTAAGGACGATGGGAAAGATGGCTGATGAAAGAAGGATGATGAAAGATGGCTGATGAAACATGAAGCTGCAGAATGTGGCTATGATTAAAAGAAGTTCCTCCAAACATTGAAATGATGACTTCAGAATAAAGATTGTTGTTAATGTGTTTTCAGTAATCGGCAACCCAAAAAACCCACCAAACTATTTGAATATAATCACTATTTCTTCACATTTTAGTTTTGGCAGTGATTTAGTTTTTAATGCCTCGCTTTCAGTGGAATATTTCCAAGTTCGGTTCAATCGGTGACCAGGGAGCCGGAGAGTCAGCTGACCTGACCTTGATCTTCCCTGTGGAGGCTGCGAGTGAAAGAGGCATCAATAAACTAGGACTACATACGATATAGGAAAGTTTGGATTCACGTTGTTGCAATAATATTTAGGCAACAACACTACAAGGCAGAGAGCATTCTGAGTTAGGCAAGGTCATCTCTAACAGCAGATACAAGTTTACTGACGCTCCGTGTTTACAGTTTAAGTAGAAAAAAAAAATTATATAAATTTTGGAAAAATTTTCCTTTTTGAAATCCGAGTTTCAAATTTAAAAATGTGGCACCCTTTCATGGTAAACAACAATTAAAAAAACGTCTTAAGTTGTCTCTAATGACTTTATTAAAGGTTAAAACAGATCAGAAGGAAGTTATTACAATGCGTAAAGTGGAATTGAATTTTGGATTTCAGTATTTTAGTGAAGCTTCCCTTTGGTTTATCTACAGTATATTCTGTACAACAGATCTTAAAAAAAAACCCTTCTATAATTACCTGCAAACATTTAAACATAAAGCAGAATTATTTGAATTTATTCGTCCACTTGGGGGCAGCAGAAACAAGATTTGAACACAACACTGATATCATTGTTAGTGAGCGAACCGTTGCCTATTTACACATCCAGCAGACACAGAAAGACATTATTAATCATTTGGAGTCATGTTTCTGACCACCTGATGACTGTAAGCCCAATATGAACCCTCATGTTGGCTCAGTTTGAGTCTCCACCGACTCCTGAGGGAAATATCAGGCCCTTAAGCTGCTAAATGCTCCACTGTGTTGCTAGCTGCTAACTGTTGCTGGACAGGTGGTGTATAGTCGGGTTTTGGAGACTTTTTCTGACATATAATCTGGCTAGAAAAGAGGCTGGTGAGACCCGAGAGAGTGAACCATAACAGTAAAATTTCGCATGGCGCCATAACATACAAAGTCAATGCAAAGACTTGAACTTGAAGAGATGCAATTTTTCGCTGGGTGACGTGAATGATGCAAAGATGCAAAATTCGTGCTATTTGTGTAATAGCACAAGTTGAAATATCTGAATTTGAAGCCTATTAGCGTTGAGATCTGGTTGAGATGCTCCTGACCTCACCGAGAATCAGAAATAGAGGTCAAATAATGCTGTCTGTGGGCACCAAGCCCCCAAGAGAGCTGCTCAGCCTTGCTCCCAATTTTTCCCAGTGGCCACTCGCGGTATTACAGTGATAAAATCCCCTGCAGCCCAAAAAGCTTTGTCTCCAAAGGCCACCATTATAAAGAGATGTCTGTAAAACTGTTGACGCTGCAAACACGTTCAATTATGACTCTAATTTTTAAACCGTGGTGGTTTTATATTTGTTGTCTTCTAGCTGAGAAAAACAATTTAAAAATCTGTGACGTCGTCACAAAGTCTACGAGCAGAGCTGGGACTTGTAGGCGGGGCAAGTGGGAGAAACATATTCAGTAGGTCACATACCAGGGAAGTAAACCCGAAATTAGAATTTCTTTTTTGGCATATGCACCAGGCGAGCCATTACGTTGAAATCAATAGGCACCATCTTGGCCTGGTATGTAGTTAGTGTTATAAATCTACGGTGGGCACCCAGAGCTCTACAACTCAACATCAGTACAGTACAGAGACAGAGCAAAAAAGGAGAGTCACAGGACTACACAATAAGTTCTGTAAATTTGTGACTTGTGTGAGGTATTTTGTCGAGTCACTTCTTTGCAAAAAGCTGCGTCGTTAAAGTTGGTCTTTCATTGTGGAATGTAAACAGCGGAAAAAGTGAAGCGGTGACAGTATGAAAAATAAAGAGTTTTGCTGTGTTGGTTGACGCTGGTTCGGAGAACGGAGCTTACATGTTTACCATGTTCACATTACTTGATTCCAACTATCAGTTGTATTTTACGCAAACTAAGTTAGCTGTTAGCTGCCTTTCCCAGTTAGCTAGCAAAACTGTTAGCATAGTTGTCAAGGGCGGCAGTTGCGAATTACTCCAAAAAAACAAATAAAAACAAAACAGTCCAGCAGTTGTATTCCCAAGAGTTAGAGACGTGAAAATTGCTGACTAAGTTAGTCATTAGCTGCCCTTCCCAGTAAGCTAGCACAACCATTAACACAGCTGTTGAGGGTGAATATTTGCCAGTTGCAAAATACTAAAAAAAAAAAAACACACAAAAAAAGGTCCAGCAGCTGTATTCCGACGAGTTAAGAGATGCGAAAAATTGCAAACTAAGTTAGTCGTTAGCTACCTTTCACAGTTAGTTAGTACAACCGTTAGCACAGTTGTTAAGGGTGCCAGTTGCGAAATACTCCCAAAAAACAGTCCAGCAGCTGTATTCCTGCGACTTAGAGACAAGAAAATTCACCTCGTGTTCAATTAACGCACCATTACACCAAAACAATGAGCTAAAAGACACTTAAACGCTCCATAGACTGGATAGGAAATTGAGTTGGATGCTAATTTTCGGGGGTTTGTCAGTATGAACTGCACCCTTCACATAACATGTAGTAATTTATCCCATTGTTACTATAAAATATTTATAAGTGCACCTTTAAAAGCCATATTGTTTTATATTGATACATTGCAAACTAACCAAAGGGATACTTCACTAAAATTGGCAACACAATTAGTGCATAGCAGCTCAATCCTGAACTTTAATGCATTCTTTAATTATTCATTAACTTTAATGAAGTCATTAGTGCCAACATATAAATCCTCTCTACATAAAGGTTATTTTAAAGTGGTACCAAGATGAGTGTTGTTTTTCTAAGAGCAAATTATGTTTGCTTATGCGCCAAAAAGACTTTTTAAGAGCAAGTGCCAGGATTCAAATGTTATTAATTTTGGAATAAAATGATGTCAAACTACCTGATAATCGTTCACTGATAATCGGGAATAATTAAACTCAGCCCCCCGTGTGGAGGCTATCAGTCAGTCAGTCTGTCTGTAAAGCCCTTAACTGGTTGTCAGCAACACGAGTGAAGAAAAGGTACAGGTTTCAAGAGGGGTGCTTTCACGAGCCCACTGGCTGTTTGCTTTTTATAGGTTGTTTGCACAAAAAAGTTGAAGGGAAGTATCCAGACTGGCTTAGAAATGACCTCACTGGACCATTTCTTCAGTCTAGTTAAAGCCAAATAACACCGAAGTGAATATACTACAGCAACATCTGAGTGTGCCTTAAAACTGCACATGTAAACTAAATTCAGTACATTCAAATATTTGGCAATACGAATTATCAATCAACACCAAACAAACTGAGCGTCTGTTGGGTGGTGATGGATGAGCTGTTAGCCAAACAGTGAGTGAACAAACAAGCAAACCCTTTCAGAGTGAAACCTTCATGTAACAGGTGCTGTCGGACAGAAAAATGAGCCGAGTTTGAGACGTGCTGCTGACATCACGACTGTAACACTGTAACATCAAAACAGGAAAATGTGATTTCAACCAAAAACAGCATTTAAATCAAGACATTGGCATTAACACTTTTTAAAAAACCTAATACTTTACTGGAGATGGAGAGTGTTACAATGTAGGTGACACAAGGCTTTAAAAAACTGCTTTCAGAGGAATCACGATAAACCATGATTTGAATTTCAATCGAATTATGTCAAGAAAATTGAATTCAATTAAGTGATTCTGTTTTGGGTTTTTTTTTCAAAGTGTTTTGATATTGGTCGAAAAATCCGCATTCGCCTTGTGCCAGGCCACAAAGTAACCAGGCCGACCACGGCAGCTTTTGCAGCCCTAATCTGTTACCCAATGATATCGATAATGACCACACCATCAACACATAGTGCCAACACACACACACACACACACACACACACACACACACACACACACACACACACACACCAACTGCATGCCCTCTGTCACACGGTAGAAAAAGTATTCCTCCTAATTTAGTGATTTTTTTTTTCTCAAAGTTTCTGACCACGTTACATTAAATTCACCACATACACGCACACTTGTTACCAGTTACTGTACACTCACTAATCACCTCACGACAGCCTAGAGAAAGCTTTAAGCAGACCTGTGCCAAAATAACTCAACATCAACCCAAATACATCTGTTATTTCCTGATAAAATGGTGGTTATTAAAGGGACAGTTCGCCCCAAAATCATAAATACATATTTTTCCTGCAGTGCTATTCATCAGTCCAGATTGTTTTGGTGTGAGTTGCTAAGTGTTGGAGATATCAGCTGTAGAGATTTCTGCCCTCTCTTAAATGTAATGGAACTAGATGGCACTCAGCTTGCGGTGCTCGAAGTGCCAAAAATACAATCTTAAGAGCAATGTGGTGTTGTCAAAAACATCGATTTAACATATTTCAGGACTCATTTCTTGCAGTACCAGCCACACATTCTTGCTCTCGCCTTACTGCTTACTTATGTATCACAGCGCAGAAGGAAGTGTGCATCTACTCATGGACGAGAGGCTCGTGCTTGTGACAGACATCAGTGTCGTCCTCCTGGGCTGAGCTCAATAATGCTAGGTGAGTTAGCAGTACATGCTTCATTCTGCGTTGTAATACGGTTAACAGGTGTAGTTTGGTACAAAGAAAATAGTTCCTACATGAAACTGCTCACAACAAGGTCTGTGGATTATCTTGAGTAACCAGGTCATGATTTCTGGAAAGAGACATTGCTGTTGAGTTTTTTACATGTATTTTTTGGCGCTTTGAGCACCACAAGCTGAGTGCCATCTAGTTCCATTATACTGGAGAGAAGGCAGACATCTCTACGGCCGATATCTCCAGCATTCTGCAACTCACACCAAAACAATCTAGACTGATAAACAGCACTGCAGGTAAGAAGAAAAATATGTCTTTATGATTTTAGGGTGAACTGTCCCTTTAAGGAGTCCGATAAGAAAAGGAAAATGCTTAAAAAAAAAATTTGTTTTTTCAACAGGTCTGCTGTTTTCACTGAAGAGAAAGCTGCCAATCTGTTGCCAATAAAGAAAAAATTATCTAGGGGACAACTGGCAAACAACATTGTGCTTTATTGCAGGACTTTAACTCCCATTTCTGTGGTGTATTGAAAAGCAGATTTTATTCATTATATTCCCATCAACGCTGCCGAGTTTAGGACCGTTTAAATATGCGTTTGTTTGTTGTTGCATGTTTGCTTGGTTTAATTGATTTTTTTTTTACCAGCTGTACTCTGCAAACACCCAGATGTGTCTTTGTAAGTGCATAGCAAATAAGGAGATAAAGAAAACTGCACGTTACAGTAGCCCCTGCCCTGAAATCTTGGAACTCTTCACAAAAACGTACACTATGCATCACAAAACAGCGTTAAAGGGAAGGTATTACTATTTTTCACGAGAGCACAATTTAAAAAAAAAGACGCTTCCCCTTTATATATATAGATATATATATTCTTTTTTGTTTTTTTGAAAGGAATCATTAGGCATTAGACACCCAAATGACTTGTTGTGGTACAGAAAAAATATTTTAAATTATATGGAAGCCCTTGAAATAAAATCAATAAATAATGGGCCTGTTTTGACGGGCGTCTGTTGAAGAAACTCATCACATGCAAGCCTTTTATTTGACTGCATTTTGTGAGCAGAGGAGACTTTTCTTTGTGTTTTCACTGGCTCATGCAAACACTGAAGCCCTGTTACAGTACTTTTTTTTTTGTTTTGTTTTTAATTCTGAGTTCTTGTTTTCCGGCACATGAGTGGTGTATCTGTTAGTTCAGAGCATGCACGTGTAGATCGGGTGGTGAGGTGAGTGGGACCTTGTAGGGATCGAAAGTTGAGGGTCGGACTTTAAGGGCTTGAAATCGGTGAGCTGTTGCATGCTATTGCATTCCATAGAACGGAAACGTAAATGGCAGTTAGCTAATAAACTTGTGCTGTAAGCCCCCTGTAAACACACACACACACACGCACACATACTGTACATTCACGTGTGCATGCACACTCGCCACACACACAAAAAAAGGGGCATTAAAGTGACTAGTAACAACGCTGCACCCCTACAACACCCTCCTCCCTCTCTTCCTCTTCCTCCTCTCCAAAGAGAAATAAGACGACTGTAGCCAAAATGAAACTACATAAAGAAAATAGTCCAGCCACTCGACGTCTTCTTTCAGATCTGCAGGTGCTGTGAGGCGGGGTCTTTGCACGAAGGTGTTTCAGGATCGAGGAGAGCTGAAGGTTTAGTCAGGGTCAGAGGAGCTGGCCGGTGCTCACCCCTAGGAGGGGGGCTTGCTGTAGCCGAAAAGTCCGACAGGCAGGTATTTGACGTGAGTGGGCCACTGGGCGGCCAGCTGGAAGAACTTAACCTCGTTCCACTCCACACCGTCTATGGACACTGGTAGGAAACAGAAATAAGACGTTAAAAACTCAGCTGAATAACAGAATGATGAAATAAAACTAAAGCAAGCAACCTCTGGGGCTGAAAAATGAAGCCAACGCCTAAGTGCCAAAAACTGCAGTTCATTTAATGACCACTTGGGGCTGACTCCAAGAGCAAGTCAATCCCCATAGACCCCTATGTTAAAATGCCCAACCTTACAGCTGTAATAAACATGTTCACAGCCAAGTGCAAAAAACGATTTTGGTCTCTTTAGCTAATTTCAACATTCATGCCAACCTGTTTAAATGTTATTAAGGCTTAAATTTACAAATAATTAAGGGCTTAGCACCTTGAGTGACAGGTGGGCGCAGCAACCGCGGAGACAATGTTGGTTAGGTAACCACGGTGTAACCCCAGATTCACAGAGTATAGGCATAGGCATACTGTAGTTGCTGCTATTTCAGTGTGTTTTCAGATCATAAAAGTTAGCTATAACTTTTTTGTCGCCTAAAAAAATCTTGCCCAGGGTTTGGTTGACCCTCTTAGAAGACGAACGTTTGGGTTTTTTTGAAAGTACGTTTTGTTTTAACTGTTTTAAGACTGTTTCTCGCAAGTGACAGTTAGCATCAGCATTACCATAGTTAAACACAGCTGTAAACACACTGTGCTAACCAAGCTAGCAGCTAGCGTTAGCATTAGCTCCACCCGATTGTCCAAATATGGTCACTTCTGGTTCCAAAAATCCAAGATGGCAATGGCAAAAATGCCAAACTTGACCTTCTCTCTTCTCTGCTAATTTGTGAATCTCAACATCAGATTAAAAAATGCACAAAGTCGCACTGTGAACACAAGTAGCAAGATCTTGGGAGCTCAGCGGAGTTCGCTATCTGTCCTGTTTCATAAACAGATAGTACGGAAGGCTAAAGCCATCCTTTCCGACATTGTGTTCCCCTCTCCTCCCCCCGACTGTTGAGTTCTTATATTCTTATGTGTTCTCTCGTGTCTTTTTTATGTATGTTTTTACTTGCTGTGCAACTAATGCCTTCTAGGGACAAAACAAAGTTAAAGTTGAGGCTTCAAAACAGGAGTCCACAAACCAATGGGTGATGTCACTGTGGCTACGTCCATTATTTTTGTACAGATGATGAATCGAACAAACACATATTGAGGAAACGGAGACAACGAACCATCCTAATTCTTCAGGTTACCTTTCAGGATGGTCTGTTGCTGCTTGGCAGAGCAGATGAGTCGGCTGATGCCTTCAATGACCTGGCTTTTTGAGTCTACATCCTTCTCCTTTGGCTTCTTTCCAAGGAAGATGGTTGGAACTGAAGAGAGGTGGAGAGAGAAATTGTAGAAATACTTGGACCTTGAACATGAAATGAATAATTCCTCTATCTTTCGATTCCTCAACTAACCTTTCTTGTTCTTCTCCTTGGTGACCACGGTCATGGCCATGGTGCTGACCTGTGCCTGTGGATCGCTGCTGCCCCCGCCTGGTAGCCTGCTGACCTGCAGTGAGCGGAAGGCGCTCTTCAGCGTGTTTTTGCAGCCTGTGTCGCGCCGCTCGCCCTCCCGCCGCTTCTCAGCCAGAGAGGCCAGCCAGTAGTCGACCTGCAGGCCGATAGCGTCCACACCGTGAGACATGCTGGGACTCCTGCGGACAGAAAATGTTTATGAATGTATTTTAAAACAACAAACTAGAGAATCACTCTGAACTGCTGAAACCACAGTTCCCACTTTCAGCAGCACTTAGAGAGACGTTTTCTTCAGTCTTAGGCTCCAAATGAACAAATTTAAGACGGAAATATAAAATTAGGAGACGTTTTGCTGAGCAGGCAACCTCTGCAGCACCTGATCTGCCCCAGTTCATTTAAATTCAAAACTAGATAAAAAAAAAAAGATGAACTGTGATAGTTGAACACTTGCACTAAATGTGTTCTGTAGAGGGTGACATAGAAAGATTATATCAGACACTGCTGCAGTCTGTCAGGCTCTCAGAGATGGACTGCAGCAGCAAGCAGAGCAAAAATCACCTGAATCAAACAGATGAAAACACAACTGAAGTCCCGTTTGTCTGGAAACTGGTTCCCAGTTAAGCTAAACTGGTTGACAAAACTGGTGCCGGAAGCAAAATACACAACTCCTTGCTTACAGAACAAACATAGATGGATAGTTAAAGGTGTTAAAAGCTGTGGTACAACTCAGTGTAGACAGTAACATCAATATTTTAGACAGGAATATTCGACTTCTCACTGTACCACTGTTACCTGACAGCTACCTTTTTACAATATGAAGCATAAATTGTGGATAACTGTACCCAACATTGTGTGATGCAGTCACTGAGCGCTACCTGCTTACACATGAACAATTAAGATAATTTAAAAGGATACATGGCTAATTTTTAACCAGCTTTGTATCATAACAATGCAGGCAGTATGTAAGAACCATGGTACTTCCCTCCATCTTACCAGCGCCCAGATCTCCCTGCTCAAATCTCACATTTTGCATCATTCAAGGGATTTTTCGCTGGGTCTATGGCTGTTGCTTGAACTGTACTTCCTTAGTTTCATCATGGAGGTTAAAAAGGGGAGAAGTAATGGCATCATATCTCGTCACATCCTTGGGGTATAACACATGTGCAGTGAAATCGGGTCTGCAGCTAATGAAAGGCTCAATCGCTGGTTCACTATCATAGAACGTAGGAATGATTGATTTGTTGACTAAGGCGTTGTCAGTCGGCCTTGGGTCAGAATATATTTACGTACTTATATATTGCATTGTGTTTTTTGTCTACTGATGCACTATCGCTCTGCTGCGTAATGTTGCAAATTTCCCAACTGTGGGATGAATAAAGGATTATCATCTTGTCTTGTCTTACATTTTAGACCAAAAAATAAGATTTAGGTGAGAATTACAATTCTCTAATTATTGAAAAGGTCCCTATAAAAGACAATAAACAAATGCTGTCTATATAAAAATGTTCTATTGTAAATCATCCTGTGTTTTAGGAGAAAGAGTATAGAAGCGGATCAAGAGAGTGCCCAGCCCCCTTTTCTGTCTCTCTCAAACTCAGACCAGACTCGAACTGTAAATCTATGCAGCGCTTATCAAATATTAACCAAGATTCTGTTAATGTATCATCTACTAAAATGTCTCCAGAAACATATTTTAGTGCACTGGCTGTAGTGCGAGACTTTGTGAACAAAAAGCGGGTGCCATACTGTTTCCGATATTGTAAGAACTGAGGCTGAAAATACTGAGATGAAATCATAAAACTAAGAAGTGCCGATCAAATATAAACCAAGATTCTGTTACTGCGTTGCCTAATTTTCACTTCACGTTTTCAGTAACATATTTAGGCTAACTGTTTAACTGTGATTGCATACTTTTTTATACAGTTTTATACTCATAATACTTCTTAATCTTTTTTTATACTTTTTATTTATGAACATTTTTACGTTTAAGAACAAAAGGAAAAAAAAAATGAAAAGCAGTACACGGGAAAGAAAAAGAAATACAAATGTGAGATCAAGAGATGTTTAGGAGGGATACAGGACTCTTATGCAAAATGGTGATTCAGAGAGGAAAGGCAGATGGGGATAAAAAAACAGAAAAGGAGAAAGAAAGTAGGACGTCAGAATTACCCTTGTACTGTCAGGACGCTGCCCATGGAGGGGGAGGAGGGAGGCGTGGCTGCCTCTTTAATCATCCCTGTGGGCGAGCCGTGGGAGGGCGGAGACGTGGAGGGGACGGCCAAGCTCACCGCCACACCCTCTTCTGTGTCTCCTTGAAAACCACAAAACAAAATGAATATCATGGCATGAGCAGATAAATCAGTGTGTGACGTGTGTTTAAACTGTTTCCAAACACTCACCTGTTGGAGAAGGACCAGACTCGATAAGACCGACCTTCACTACCTGGAGAACAAGAGTAAAGTGTCAGCAAAATATCGAAATGTTAAGCAATAATCTATCAATTCAGATTTTCTTTGGCAGTCTAATGCAACAGGAGCAAATCTTACCCCTATAAAAGGAATAAACTTCTGGTAGGAGTCTTCATCTCGCCTGAAAAGAGAGAAAGGACAGAGAATATTGAAGAAAACATAAAGATTAAATGCTGTGGTTTGTGTGTGTTTGGCGTCTTCACTCACGTCCTGTGTTTGCAGGTGAGCATGGCCTCAGCGATTGGCAGCTGGTGTGTGACTGTGGCTCCGCTGATGTACTGGGAGATTCTTGCCGCGACATCCAACTGATCTGGAGACGACAGGCAGAAATTTGTGTTTGTGTTGAGCAATTATCACCCACAGGGGTGTCGTGTTTATCTGTGTGTCAGGTTTGTACCTGTCTGTGGCGGCTCAGAGCGGCTGAACACATCTCTCCATGCTCCGTCCAGGAAGGAGGAGCTGTAGCGGTTGTCGAGGGCACCAAGGTGCTTGGCAACCGGGTGGGAGCCTGATAAAGAAGATGGAATAAAAGTGAAGGGAATGGCAAAGAAAAAGTGGGCGAAATTGGGCAACAAAAAGAAAAAATTGCCTCTATGAACTGCTCAAGTGTCCCTTACAGTTTACATCCATGTCTGTGAAAACATGGCTGCTTTACACAAATTTTAAAAAGTTCCCTCAAGGTGTTTGTGAGATAACACATTACCCAGAATGAGTCAGATGCAAGGTCACAGTGACTGTGACCTTTAAGTCATGGATGAAATGATTAGAATTTGGTGGTCGAAGGTCAAAGTGGACATTTGGGCCAAATTCTAAAAAATTCACTTAAGGTGTTCTTGAGATAACACGTTAATGAGAATGAGACAGATGCAAGGTCACAGTGACCTTGACCTTTGACCTCCAACCACCAAAATCTAATCAGTCCATCTGTAACTCAGAGTGGACATTTGGGCAAAATTGAAAGAAACGCTCTCAAGCTGTTCTTGAGTTAACACATCAATGAGAATGAGACAGATGCAAGGTCACAGTCACCTTGACCTTTGACATTCTACCGCCAAATTATAATCAGTCCACTGTAACTCAAAGTGGAAATTTGGGCCGAATTGAAAGAAACTCTCTCAAGGTGTTCTTCAGTTAACACATTAATCAGAACGAGAGCAGATGCAAGGTCACAGTGACCTTGACCTTTAAGTCATAAATGAAATGATTAGAATTTGGTGGTCAAAAGACAAAGAAGACATTTGGGCCAAATTTTAAAAAGTTCCCTCAAAGTGTTCTTGAGATGACACATTAATGAGAATGAGACACATGCAAGGTCACAGTGCCCTTGACCCTAAAGTCATGGATGAAATGATTAGAATTTGGTGGTCGAAGGTCAAAGTGGACATTTCGGCCAAATTTTAAAACATTCCCTCAAGGTGTTTTTGGGGTAACACGTTAATCAGAATGAGACAGATGCAAGGTCACAGTGACCTTGACATTTGACCACCAAAATCCAATCAGTTAATCGTGGAGTCCAAGTAGATGTTGGTGCCAAATTTGAAGAAATTCCCTAAAGACGTTCTTGAGACACCATGTTCAAGAGAATGGGACGCACCAATGTATGGATGGACGGACAACCCAAAAACATATTGCCTCCGGGAGTGACTATCGTTGGCGAGGAGGCATAAAAGAAACAAAAGAATTAAAAAAAAAAAAAAAAGGGAACTTAAATTGAAAATAAAGAGGTGTAATTTTGGTGCTTCACTTGAGCCAATCAACTTCTAAGATCTTGAGACAATGCGGCGAGATACAGTATTCCCAAAATACAATGCGGGTGCACACAAGTGTCTGTGTGTGAAGGAAGACCAGAGGTTTGTCACTCCCAGACAGTTTCCCCCCAAAATAATAAACCCTGCTGCAGCATGACTCTGCAAGAGTTTCTTTGTCACCATGGAAACACGAGCAGACTCTCTTACCCAGAGGCACGACCAGGAAGCGCATATGGTTGAGCCAGTCTGACGTCTTGTTGGCGAGCTGAGTGACAAAGAACTGCAGGATGGCTCCCAGGTAACTCTGGCTGCCCACCGCCGCCACCTTCACCGCTCTGGGCATGGAAGAGTTGCAGTTACAGCTGCGGGGACACAGACAGGGAGACAGTGAGGAGGGGTGTTATCAGTGCTGTGCTGGAGGTGGATCCGCGGGACTTTGATCACACTGTCTCATCCATCAAAGCCTTTGGAAAACAGATTACAGTAAACAGTGGAGACAAGAACACAAATCACACAACAAACTGACCTGGTGCAAAACCCTCAGCAGAGAAAATTCAAATGGTAAGACATCTAAAAAAAAATATCTCTCTTTATATATGAAATTACAAAAGCATTATGGATTCACTAAAGAAATCTGCTCTTGTTTTTCTGAATAATGAGATAATAATCTTGTTAATTCAGAAAAAAAATGAATTTACAAGATTTTTATATCGTTTGTTAGGAGGAGAGAAGCAGAATTTCTTTTCCATGGAAACTTTTCTCGTAATTCCGAGACAATAATTTTGTTAAATCAGAAAAAAATTAATTTATGGGATTATTATTTTGTGAATTCAGAAGATTCAGAGCAGAATTTTTGTTCAAGAAAACTTTTCTCAGATTTCTGAGACAATCTCGTTAATTCAGAAACACAGCAACATTTTTTACAATTTTGAGACCATAATCTCGTTAATTCAGTAAAACAAGGACAGATTTTTCCCATTAATTTTTTCCCACATAAATCTGATATAATACTCCTGTTAATTAGAAAAAAGAGCTAATTTTTAAAATCATTTTTAATTTTTAGCAGTAATATTCTCATTACTTTAAAAAAAGAGAATTGATGAGATACTATCTCGTGAATTCAGAAAAACAGCACATTTTTTTAAAATTAAAACTTTTCTTGAAATTCTGAGATAATCATCTCTTGAATTCAGAAAACCAGGGTGAATAATTGTTTTCTTGCATCCATATGAAATCATAAAATCTACCAGGGGACTGTATCTGAAACTAATGACACCGAGACATCAAAACAGGAGAACATTTCCTTACTCATTTCATCTAAAAACAAAGGAGTCAGAAAACTGAGAAAAATGTCCATCCCGATTTCCCCAACCAAATGTCTCTAAATTATTATTATTTTTATTTTTTTTGTCTTACCAATTGCCAAAAATCCAAAGATATTCCATTTAAAGTCATAAAACAGTGGAAATGAGCAAATCATTACAATGAATAAGATAAAAATGTGACATTTTTGGCATTTTTTCCGACAAAGTAACGGATTATAAAACTTTTGGTGTTGACGTTTCTGTCAGTCACCTATTCTATTTTTAGAGTGTGTGTTTAACCAATAAATTAGAGATAAATATAACCAGAGTTCCAGGTTTTATGACCCCGAAGATTTTTTTAAAAAACTTTTCTGTATAAAAATAAAACACAAGGACATTAATGTGGAAAAAATAGGGAGTGCTACACTGGGTTAAGGCACTATGTAGTTAGCTGTAAAAAAAAAATCTGGTCCTCTTCAAGAATGGGGCAAACAGTCATATTAAGAAAATGGTACAGGCAGGCCAACAACGCATCTGGCTGTAGTTAAAAATCCTTTATCAATACATGGAAATTAAATATTAGAGAAAAATATTATCAGAGTTCAAGGTTTTATGACCCTGATCTTTACCCCCCTTTATATGCCTTAGCAAAGTGCAGTGAAGTAAACTCAAACTGAATATTGTCTGAGAAGAGAGAAAGAGAGGGTGAAGGGATGGAGCAAGAAAAAACAGGTAGAGGAGAAGAAAAGGGAGGGATATACAAAGTATTGTTTGGGCATAAAGAGAAGTAAAGTTCTAGATGTGGAGTCGTGAAGGCGAAGACGAGGAGGAGGAGGGTGAAATGTGGAGGATGGAGGAGAAGAAGAGAAAAGGGTCAAAAAGAGGACAGGAAACAGAAAAATAAGGCTCAGAGCGGGAAAAAAGACTAAGAGGATGAGTCATCCTGCAAACTAAGGCACGCTATAACTCGGATAATGTGCATTTCTCTCCGTGTGTGTGTGTGTGTGTGTGTGTGTGTGTGAATGTTGGCTTGTCACAAAAGCACTCACAATTTCTGGATGCGAGTGAGCACAGCAGACAGCACCGCCTGGATTTCAGCTGACGAACACGTGCAGACCACCGGGTGTCTTTGTACCTGGAGCTGCTCTGCAACATACTGCAACACACACACACACACACAAGGGTGAGATGCATGATGAAAAACACCATACAAATGTTGCTGGCTTTACACACACACACAGACTTACCTGCCCCTGCCAGTCAGTGCCGTTGACCAAGATTAGACTCTCTGGGAGCGCTGAGTCCGACAACAAAATCTGGTTCAGCTGGTCGTACACTGCCTTCCTCAGGAGCTACACACACACATACACACACACACATGCTGAGTACATAAACCCCCCTACAGCGCCACATTTACTCTTCAGATGACTCATCAGCACATACATAATTCATATCTGAGCTCCAGGCGAGCCATAGATTATCAGGGCACATTTATGTTCTTTAGCAGAGAAGTAGAGGAGACTAAGAACAAAGTGTAAATCTCTGTGTTAGAACACTGCAACATAAAGATTTATATCTGTGCGCAAGGTTAAAATGAAGCTTCGGGAAGGATGCTAACTCACCGGCGTGCTGTGTCCCAGCTCCGGGGATCTCTCCGAGTCGGAGCTGTTGGTCCGTTCACTCAGAGGTTTGGACAGCTGTCGCTCCTTCATGGGAGTGCTGATGCGCTTCTGTCTGGGCGTGTGGCCGCCGTCCAACCTGGGGGGAAAAACGGGGGATGGCACGGTTAAAAAACAAATGACATCATGTATCTGAAACATTCACATTTAAATACAAGGAAGAGGCTAAACAGTATTTTATCCTCTGAGATGCTAGCTGTGTTAGAGTGCTGCTGGAGTCCTGAAACACAGACATGAGTTGGCATTTTTGCACTCCCTAAGCCCTCGTCTTGAAGTTAATGGGTTGTTTGGTTGGATGTATGATTTTCACGTTTTGTTTTACAACAGAAAAAATGTCCGTAAATACCCCACTTGTGAATTTTGAAGCTTCTACATTTCTTAAAAAAGACTAAGGGACTGCTCTTTATTTATCAGAGAAGGGGCGCGGCTAGGATGTGACTTTATTTTTTATTTTTTTTGTATTTTGCTCCTCCGAAACTGCAAATATTTTTCCTTGAGTCTCCCTGAGGGACCGGGGGAAAATGCATGACCCTTCCTCCACCATGAATTAGTTATTTGAGTTTTAAAAAATGTACCTTCTGATGTTTGAAAGTTTCAGGTTAAAATTTGAAGACGAAATCCCTGAGTTAAAAAAAGTTGGTGCAAACAGTTTATTTTTGGCCAATTTCAAGTGAGACATGTAAAATAAAGCAATTTTGATGACATGTAAGTATTTAAAGCTCAGATTTAGTTACTTTTTTTTTCTGACGGAAGCATTCTTCGCACATGATGTGGCCAAGGACCATCAGAAATTTGGAAATCCAAGGATAATTTCTGTTTTTACAGTTTCTGACCTTGATAAATGGTGTAATTTTGGCAGGTTTGGAGGACATGTTTTATTTAAAAATTGGCAGTTAACTAAACACAAAATACAGCCATCCCCTAAGCCAAAATAAAAAGCTCCAGTCCCTCCCTAGGGCTTTGAAAAAATTGACATGACTCCCCCTTTTTGCACCACCCTCTCCCCCCTAATAAATAATGAACACTCCCTAACAAGCCACTTTATGAGACTACAGCCTTGTTGTGGTGGCGATGCTGAAGTCATGCAACCTTAGTGTAGTTTGTTTATAGCCTAATGTTAGCTTTTTCCTTCTGGTGATTGCATTTATGCTTCAAAAATCTGCAGTGGTGTTGGTGTGTGAAGATTATCTTGCTGACAAAACGTGTGAAATAAACTTTTGTTTGCCACACTTTAAACAATAATCCAAAATCCAGTTGAAAAATCCGGTTGAATTTTGTCGAGGGAACCAGGGCGACACAACACACAAAATACAAGTCTCACTTACAAATCTCTGAGAAAATAAGGTGTGGGGGGTTACAACAATAAAAAAATAAGGGGTGGATTTGTTACCTTGGCGATGGCATTGCCTGGGTTTCACTTTTGCTGCTCTTCAGAGGCGTACGGGGTTTCTCTGCCACTGACACCGTGATGCAGGGGCCCACCTCAGCAAACAGCTCCTGATCTGTTAGCTCCTACACACACACACACACACACACACACACACACACACACACACACACACAATGACAGACTGTCAGTGTCAGTGAAACGAGATACTGGCAATCCTGAAGCCATCTTCTCCGACGCTTCATCACTTTTTTGTTTCACCCTTTCTTCTGTTCTCTCCGTCTCTCTCAATCTGTCTCACTTACTGCACAGATGGCAGCGAATCCCCCCTCGGAGTGATATTAACAAAGACACACCATTTATTCTCTCTCCTACACACACACACACACACACACACACACACACACACAAACTATAAGAGTCATACCAGCGTGTCGGTCTCAGACAGGGCCTCCTCCAGGTTGCGGCTGCGGGATAGTTTCATCTTCTCTATAGGAGGCTGCTCCCCCTGCTAAAAGGACAAGGGAGCGACAGTCAGTCTACAGACTAAAAGATACACTCGACAGGATTTTCCTAAAAAACAATGTATGGATTTATACAAAAGTAATCCCTCTCAGTCATCACTTATGACCCAGTAGAGGTGTGTGGTGGTGTATTTATCTGCAGGGTCTCTGCCCTCTGCCTGTATTTCCTTGTTTTCTTTTTATTTTGCTTTGTTCAAAACATTCCTACGGTCAACTTTTTGGCAGTGGTGTGTAGCCCCCTGATGATGATGGTGCGCAGGTGAGGTCGTGACTTTATAAAAAGGTGGCAATGAAGGAGTAGCAGTATGCATCCAAGCAAGTATATCTGGCAGCACACCTTATAGCCCTCCTGTTCCTCATGGCCCTCCACCAACTTATCTCCGCTAGCATCTAAGCTAATGTTAGCACTGAGAACTTTAGTTTAACATGCTAAGCTAACGTTAGCTAACAACTGTGGGATTGAGTTTAAACACACTCAGCGAACATACGCTAGCCATCGTGGACTTCAGTTTAACACAACCCATCTTCGCTAGCATCTCAGCTAACGTTAGCTAGCCACACCTGCCCTACTCTCCCTCTGACTGGCTTGTATTTGTTGCATTAGTTGGTTGGCTTGGTTAGGTTAAGGCAAGAGGAGTGAGATTGGTTAGTGTAAGAATGTCAGGGTAAGCCAATCAGAGGCAGAGTAATGCAGGATTTATAATCGACACCGTACCTATGGCATACGCTCTTCATTGACACTGAGGCTATGCCATACCCTACGCCCTACCCCACGCCGTAGCCTGACGTGCACCGCCCCAGATATGTAACTACACATCGCAGCGAGGCAGACCGCCTGTCTATTTCTGTAAGCTGAAACCATTTCCTTCAGTGGAAACAAAGCTTTTATTTACTTTCATTTCACAGACAATAAACAATAAATTATGAAGACAATAAAGTCTCCAAGTCTTGTGTGTGATTTATCCTGGCTTCATACGAGCAGAGGAAATCTCCGCTCCTCACTATGCTAATTTATACAATGTAAAATGCAATAGGCTTGTGCTAATAACGTTAGCATGTTATATTTGTTTGGAAAACGTGTTTAGTATAAGACAGTTGTTTTGTCGATGAATCTTGTGAGTTGTAATGGAGCTGAATTTCATGACGTTACCTTTGTTAAATGTTGCTGTTGCCCCTGGCTTCATATGAGTAGAAGAAATGTCCGCTAGCTGCGAGGCTAATTTATACAATGTAAAACATAGGCTTGTGCTAAAAACATTAGCATGTTGTATTTTTGGGGAAAATGTGTCCAGATAAAGACAAGTGTTTGTCTGTGAATGCTGCGAGTTATAGTGAAGCTGATTTGTGTACTTGTGTTTGAAATTGTCTCTATTAAGCCATGTTTAATGTGTGTTTAATGTGAGGTTTGAATCAACTGAACGACTAGTGGTTTGGAGGTGTAACTGCAGAGCGACACAGACACACCACTGCACAAGTATAAATGCTCACAACGGCGTAGGCTAAAGGCCCATTTATGCTCCCTTTACGTACGAAAATGTATATGTCCGTTTCAAACGATGTTACCGTCACTGCCCACATACTTCCATGCGCCCTTTACGTTGGCATGGATGTTAACCAATATATCCACCAGGAGGCAGCCCAGCATCAAAAGTTTATGACAACAACAAACTCAAAAACAAACACGGCGACTGTGGAGGAGATATTGATAATGTACCTCTTGCATAAAAGACAAAAACAGAGGCAGCGTTGTAGGAGGCGGTGGTCGGTGAGGCCGTTAAATACATCGCGACTGGAGGACGGAGAATTCTTTTCTCTAGTACTGCCGATGAGAGAAATTGAATTGTTATTTCTTCTTCGTGTCTCACTAGAGCTACGTATCGGGTAGTGACAGCAAAACTGCCCCCACGGTTTCCGGTGGTACTGCTCCGTTTGGCCCATATCCGTAAGCTTTATGGAAACGTGCAGAAATACGGACGAAATTAACGCGGAGCACGGACAGAAGGCTCCGTCCGTATCCGGATCTGTATTTAACGCAGAAGGCTCCGTCCGTATCCGGATCTGTATTTAACGTTGAGCATAAATGGGCCTTAAGGTGTAGGCTCTGCATAGAGCCGACGCACAAGTATAAATCCTGCTTAAGCCAGTGTAGGTCCGGTCATGCCTTTGCAATCACAGGAAAAACAAAACGTCGCCTACGATAGCATCTCAGCTAACGTTAGGTAGCCACAACAGCACTGTTCTTAAGATACATCCATTCACTGCATGGCAATGAAGATATTGGTTAACATTAGAGAAATAACATGGTACAGCATTGCCAGGAAAGGATCATGGCAAATATTGTTCCAAAATGAGAGTGAATCTGGGGTTGGTCTTCATTTTCGCTGGCAGGGACTTTAAGGAGAGGATGAAGAGCGAGACAGAGTTGCCCTGTTTTCTTTTGGACAGGTGGGTGGTGGCACCTAGCTTGGTTGGCTTGCTAATGTATCTGCTTTTCCATCATTACAACAAATGTAACATTCCTGCAGAAGGAGCTTGCAATACAAACAGTGAAGGGAGGTGCAGCCAAGTTTGTATACCTTTAATTAGACTGAGAAATCTCAGCAGTGGCAGATGGCTTTGAGATCCTCGTTTTCTCTACTATTTCACGCAGCATGCAGTGATTCATTTTATGTCACACAACTAAATTGGATTCAGAACCACTGAATTGAAATGAAAGCAGACTTTTCTACTGAAAAACCTCGTTTTAGGAAGTGTGGCGCAGACACTAGTCACAACACTAAAAGGCTTACTTCAGTACCACTATGAAAGGAGGAACTGCAGCTGTTTGAATGCAGCCGAGACATCCAGTGAAATCCATTCAGTTCGGCGAGATTAAACACACTTTTTATTGAGCAGATGGCGACCGTCAAAGAGCTATTGGATTTCTGCTCCATTAAGGAAACGTTTTCTGAAATTTTATATTTGCACACTGGCTCCCTGCTGGGCGATTTTCATTGGCTTCAGACTCTGGATGTTTACCTCATCAATGCAGAGTAGCATGTTGTTTTTAAGCTTGCGCTGCTTCAATTTATGGTGAATTGTTTGACTCTTTCATGGCGCTGTGTGCTATTATGAGGCCTGTATTAACCTGCCATGGGTGAACTGTGAGTGTGAAGGACTTTTTTACAATTAGCATTAACTTAGCGCTGTGTGAATAAAGTTCACTGTGTACTTATTTTGAAAACATGCTCAATAAGTGGAAAGGATTTTTAAACCGCAGCACGAGGCATGAAATTACAGCAACAGCTGCCATGATGCATAAAACAAAATTAATTGGAGGCTAAAACAGCAAAAGATTAGGTTCCTTTTCTTTTTAAAAAAAATTGGTCCAGTATTGAGTGAGAGCGCTGCAGCTGGCGATGGCGATGGCGAGGAGGGCTGCAATGGAGCCACTTCACACCCACTGAAAGTTCTTGTATTTGCCGCTGACAGGCTCGGATTGGTATTATAAGTGTCTGACAACATTATGGAAAGGATCCCTACAGAGATAGACCTTTGTTTAACCAGAAGCAGTCCCAAATCACGATCTCTACACCCACCAGACTCAATTCAAATAAACAGTAATTTTATCATCGTAAACACACTTCATTCAGAGTTGACAGAAACAAAATAATACTCAGATAAACCATCTACGTTTGTCTTTTAATTGTTGCTACAACCACTGACTCTGGTTTGGTTGACATAAACCCTTAATTCACCCAATTAGACGTAGAAATATGCCTGCTCCAACACACATTTAAATTCCTGTTTTTTTTAAATGGAGTCTGGTGAGTTTGCTGATAGTGATTTCGGGCTGTTTCTGGTGAAACAAAAGAATCTTACTCTTCAACAAAAAGGTCTATCTCTGTAGGGATCCTTTCCATACTGTTGTCTGACACTTGGAATAACAATCTGAGCCTGTCAGTGGCAAAAACAAGCACTTTAAATGGATGTAAACTGACGGCTTAGCGCCCCAAATGGTCATATTGCAGCCCTCTCACTCAATACTGGACCAGTTTCAAAAACTGTTGCTCCCATTTCTCACAAACACATTAGAAAATAGGGTCCAGGTTGAAAAATATAAAAGCTACCCTTTAAATTCAATGATCTAAAATACTTTTTTGGTTGAAAAGTGTTGACAGGTTGTGACCAGTTGTGCCCAAAGAGCGTTTAATCCTTCCCAGATTGTTACATTTATAACTTTTTAAAGGCCTTTTAAAGGGTGTCACAAGATAAATCAGCTTGAGAGTTAGCCATAGCTGTGTATGAGTGCTTTACACCTGTAACATGTTTTTTTTGCACACAGTTTAAACAAGGTCTTCTCGGAATTCAGACGCCCTTTGGCAACAATAAAGATTTACTGCACTCAGCTCCCAGTGAGGCCGGGGAAAAACAAACGGTTCAGGTTTTCTTGAGCACCACATGAATGCCCCACAGCTCCCATAAGTGAAACTCCTGCTGATGCTGCAGCTGCTGCTTCCGCATGGATGTGAGTTACTCACCGGGCTGAAAGTGTCTCGGCCCAGGCTGCCTTTGCTGTTCAGGCTGCCGATCTCCGTCTGGGAGCTGGACTGAGACATCCCCTCAAAGAACGGCCTGAGTGCACACAGACAGAAACATAAGAGAACAAATTGTGCCTTTTGTGCTCAACCCTTTTTCACAGCACTTTGACTGTGATAGTAGGAAAAGCACAGGTGTTACTCATGATATCAACTATGACTCAGCTCTACTTAGCATCCCAATAAGTCACGACAGTGTGACAGTGAGCCAGCATGCACCAGAAACTGAGGAAGCTACAGGCAATTCAGCCATTTTTGACACACGTTCCCGCAGTGTGTGTGTGTTGTACTACCGCACGTCACTGCAACCTAGGGAGCAAGGTGAGGGCTGATTACATATGTACATACATATACAGCATACGACAGTCAGTCAATTGAACTACATATGTGTTTATTGGAAAACTAACCTGCACAAATACAAATGTCTATCACATTCTGTGTCATGTTTTCAGGTAAATCACAATCCAGAAGTATTCGTGACAGCTGACTTGTGCCGGCCGAGCTGCCTAACTTCCGGTTTAGTCCTGTGCTTACTTGAATGGGGATAAAATAATTAAATCATGCAGTTCGTTTGGGCTTTCAAAATGTCATTGAACGAAACTGATCAAATTCTGATCGTCGTTTCGCAGGGGATGTGACGCTCAAGACAATTTATTCACCATTTTACAGCTACAACAGTAGCAAATGAAGAGGCTTTGATGTAAGCACAAGTTTGACTAAACTGTAACGGGCCAGTGACACCACAGACTCTTATGTGCACCCCTAATAACAGGCAGACACCCGTGTTTTTTCTCATGTGACGAATCAAAATGTCTTCAGTGAAAAAAATCTATCATCTGGCTTCCAAAATAAACATGCACTTGTACGTTTACTATCCAAAATGAGATAAAACCTTACCAGAACTTTGACAGAGAGAAAAGAAACATCTATTATATTTATTTCTATTGCTCCTTTGCTTTCCAGGTTACATAACACCCCATTATAACACCATCAAATAGCTCTATTTTAGGTACGTTGTCATATTTTAAGGCTGATAACGTCACAAGAAAGGACTAAAAATAAGTTTGAAAGGCCTTTAAAAATGGTTGATCTGCTACTTTTTGACAAGTTATTGACCTTATTGAACAAGCCTTTCTAGGTCGGAACAAAGAAGTTTGTTTTTAGTTACTTAGACAAAAAATAGGATTACAGCAACCCACAGCTGCGAGTTTAAGTTCCTCTGAGATGCTGATTTTCTTTCTTGAATGTATGTTTTAAAGACGTCATTGAGAATTGTATTTATTTATTAAAAATATTCTTTATATCCTGAAGTTTTGGTTTACATTTTCACTTTGATGGATTCAATATTCACTGACCCAGTTCTGGTTCATGTAAACCTCAAATAAACTTCCATATATGGCTGCAGTGAGCAGTTTTCACCAACAGAGGGAGCTGTGAATTGTCAGGGGGAGGACAGTGAGTCCTATCAGTGATTGTATTGTCAAGCCTGCAGCACCAAAGTGTTTGTAGATGAAGCGGCAGATATCTCCAGGCAGGCGACTATGTGGTGTATTGCAGGTGTGTGATAAGTGATACTGCAGCTACCTTAGCTTAGGTTTGGGTGTGCTGAGGATGCTGTCGGTCTCCTCCATCTCCGGCCCGCTGTCGCTGGGGTTGTACATCTCCAGACTGTCGTAGAGCTCGTCCAGGTCCTCCTCCACCTCCTGGATCTGCTCCCTTGACACATGCTCCAGGCCAAACCCAACCTGTGAGAGACCCAGAGGAGGCAAGTGACCAACAGACACATGCACAGTCTGAGTCCGAGCAAACTGGTCCTGCTGCTTGAAAGAGTTGTTGTCACACATATATTTAAAATGTGTCAGAAACCTGCTCTCCTGAGCAGCAATAACCTCCCTACAGAGAGAGATAAGTTGATCCTAAACAGTGATACTAACAGCCAGTTTTTCCTGTTGGCAACAACATATACCCACAAGGCTCTGCAAGGCTGAGATTTCAGACGCCAAAATGGGAACGAAGTGAGATGTTTACACGCCACAGTGACCTGTTTTACATCAGCGTAGTCAGGATTCTCATAATCAGAGCCCACATTAAACCAGGATACTGTAGCCTTGTTATGAGACTTACATACACTGACATTAAACTGGGTGTAAAACTGCACTACAGATGCACCAATCCTACTTTTTTCCAGCTGACACTCTAAAGACCAAGGACAATAAGCAATTACAGATTCAGAATCAATGCTATATTAATCTTTGTTTCATTCAAAATCTGTTAGTGATTAATCGTAGAGGCACAAACTCATGTACATGTAAGAATGTATGAATCAATATACTGTAGATTTTTATCTACCTTTTTACGTTGGCCGACAAGAACAGTACAGCTAAGAATGTTTCTGATGACTAATCTCCAAGACGTTTAAACAGAAGTTTGGGACTTTCGGTGAGCACGGACAGTGTCGGACATGCTATACGGGAGCTCCTCAGGAATGTGATAATAAATATGCTTTAACTCGCCGCATCTGTCCAACACACATCTTCTGTACATCTTTGGGCTGCTTTTGATTACATTCCACTCTTTGGGAGCCATAAGCCTGATAAATAGCAAGTTTTAGCGGAAAAAACGAGCCTGCCAAATTGAGTTGGGGAAGGCCGCGCCAGAGAAGTCGGATGCTAACGAAGCTATGCTATGCTGCATTAAGGACATGATGGACGACTTACTGGCCGAAATTATGGCCAAGTTTGAGTAAAGAAAGAAGTGACAACAACTTTAAGGCTGCTGGAGGAACAAGTTGCTGAACAAAATGGGACTATTTCGAACCTGGAGCGCTCAGCTAACAAGCATGATGACCAGCTAACTAGCCTCCAAGCTAACGTGGATGTGCTTTCTACTACGGTGGAATCCTTGAGCAAGAAACAGAAGTTTAAACTCTGACAGGTCGACTAGTCTAAAGTAAGAAAACACACAACAGTCAAAATTGAGCACAATTTAAGCAACAAGGTTAAAAACTGTCTGAAAAACATTTGCGTATTATTATAAGAGCCAAGTAAAACTGTTATCCCATTTTTTCAATTACAAAATCGTATTTTATTTGTAGCCAAAACAATTTAGGGGGAAATTCTTAAGGAAAATCAATTTTAAGCAAACATGTTTGATTATTACAACAGCATTTTCAATGGATGAACACAATCGTTTAAAACAATAATAAGTTAAACAATAAGTTTCATAGACTAGTATTTCTGGTGCCGACTCTATAGGGTAGCAACTTTTAATCAATTAGTCGAGTCATTGCCCACATCCCTAGCTGCAACGACCCAAAATATTTCCTTTAAAAGAAACGCGCTGCAGCCTGAGAAAAGACGCCATTTAAAAAATGTATGAAAGTCCAAAACAAATATGACAGTGGAAACATGCTACAGAAAGCCAAAACAAATACATTAACAGGAAGTATGCGGCTTATACAGAACACTGCAAAGTCAAAAACACACAAACAAATGCAACAGAAATATGTTGCGTATCCAGTCAACACAAGGGAAGTTCTCGAGGCCTCGAGGGGAGCGCTGAGAGGAACAGCTTGATTTTTGACCCAAGAGAGAAACCAGACGAGATAGTGTTTGTTTTTTAAGCGGAAGGAAAAGGAGAGTAAAGAGACAACATAAAAATGTATGTATTCTTTTTTACATTTGGCCTGAGTCCATCCATCCATTTTCATCTGCTTATGCGGGGCAGGCCAAGCAAAGCACCCCAGACGTCCCTCTCCTCTCTCTTCCAGCTCCTCCTGGAGGACCCCAAGGCGTTCCAAGGCGTTGTTTCTGACTTTGAGTCATTTCTGTATTTTGTTGTTGTTGTTTTTTTTTTTAACTTTCTGCAACATGTTTTTTTTATTAGTTTTGGGTTTTCATGTGTTTTTGAAATGGTATCATTTCTGAAGCTGCAGCATTTTTCTCCTTATAGAAATGCACGTATGCTCACTCACTGTCTCTACGTGTCACTCTCTGGGTAGGTCACCTGAGTCATCAGCTGATTCACAATCGACCAATAGCACAGCAACACTACTATGTCAGCCTATCATCTCACTGCTCCTTTTTAAATATGGTTCTTTCTCTGCTGTAGGTCTGTCTTGCTGCAGTTGTGTGCGCCCTTTAAGGATTCATCAGCCTCATACGCCTCATCAGGCAGCAGCCTCAGTGTCATCAGCCACCACCAGCATCTGGACTCCATGGGGGGATTTATCCTGCTGCTGCTCAGATGTCCCTCGATCACAAACTATCTCCCTCTGGTGTCCAAGCACCAAAGACTTCTGTTAAATCTTTATCAGCACATATCATCTCTTAATCTGTACACTCATATTCTGTATGAAATATTATCTTCACTTCATTCTTCTGTCTCTCCTGATTGAACTGTAAAGACATTCTTGTGAGCCACAATGGATCGTTTCATAAGTTTTCAAGCAAGAGACTGACACATCGTCAACCTCAAATACCACCAGCCAAAGTGCAGAGGGTGAGGCTGACACACCTTGCCATGCTACAACTGCAGCTGACCTGGCAGCTGCAGGCAAGCGAAAAACATTGAAGACCCCTGATTTAGGGTTTTTGCTTTGCTCTCCTATACAGCAGCATATAACCAGAATTGAAACAAAACAGATTTGACAGGAGAGGTCAAGAAGCTACGTGCTTATATAACGGACCTCCCCTCATCTCAACCCCCTTAAATAAAATGATGATGAAAAGTCCTCAAGGACCCCACTGTGACGCCCCTCCCACTGTCTTTGAGGATGCTCTGGCCAACCTCATCAGGCAGCTGGCTGACATGGGAGGGTCGCTGCCTTGAATAAGCTCACCTGGGCCTTCCAGGCTATAAAAGCTGCCTCATGTTTTCACTCACTCTCTCCCCTCCTGCAGCAGACATCCACCTGGCATCATTGCGTTTTGGTTTAACACCTTCAACACCTCCACAGCACACCTGACACACACCCGTGAATGGCTTTCATTACTGACTTTGCTGTCCTACACCCTCCACTGGTTATTTAACTCCCTTCCTGTCACATTCACTGAGCCAGTTTGTGACACCACAAAAACACAGATATACAGGCAATAAAAGTGAAGGTTAAGAAAGACTAACGCAAGAAAAGCAACCACACAAACACCTGTGCAAACACATACATACACGCAGGAGTGTGAGATCAGACACACACATCTTGATGGACTCGCTCCAGAAGTACACATGAAACACCTTTCTGCTCTATTTTAATCGACAATGTAGTGTTTCAGCTGAATCTCAGTTATTCTGCCACATCTCTCCCACACACCTCTCTGTGTCTTCAAAGCCGAAACTGAAATACACATCGACTTCAGCATCAACACCTCTGGAGCAAATACACACATGAAGTGGACATGTGAGGGCAAAAGCCGAAGCACCTACCTCATCAGTGACTTTAAACCTTTTCAGCAAGGCAACAAACTTCTGCTTGATGTTGGGTTGCTGTGGAGAGAGAAAACAGAAGAAGAAAGAGGACAACATGAGGAGCTCAGGAGATGGATTTTCATATATCTGAGAGAAGAGATTCATGGCGTGGAAAGAGATGACAGGAGCGTTTCATGCTTGATGGCTCAAAACAGCAGCAGTTAATGGAAACACCAGCAAGACATATTTCTGCATGTCACATAAAGCAAGAGTGTTATCTATGCAGATATTTCCGTGTCCTGCATCTCGAGTTATTAAAGTAAAATACGTGGGTTTATTGAGGTTGAAGTTGACGCCTCCTGTCGCAGATGTTTTTCTGAGTAAGAACAAAAGGCTGTTTATTTATTGAACAAGCCAGGTTATTTGAGAAGGAAGGTATAGTGCATGTAGAGTTTATTAATAGTGACTCAGCAGCTTAGGGTTTTCTTCAAATGTGCTTTTGAAGTTTGAGCAAGACAGGAAAATATGAGCGGTGGCGAGACTGTATTGTTCTATATAAGGCAGTGGATCCTCAGCTGCTTGAATTACTTTTTCAGACTTTTTTTTTTTTAACCCCGCAATAACTGCCTTTTCGGAGACTCGCTGGCCAGGGGAAGAAGTTGTGAACACAACATCGGCATTGGCCCTCGAAATTTTACTACTTCCTACCAGTTGGACGTGCCCAGAACACCTCTAAAGGGAGGCGTCCCAGCCACCTATCGGAGAAAACTCATTTCAGCCACTTGTATCCGCAATTTCATTCTCGCTTTATATCTCTTGCATCTCTGGAAATATTAAGCCATTGTGAGCAGTTGATTTGTTGGATATTTTATTTGCTGGATTACTCGAAAGGTTATTTGATCCATAAACAGCTTGACTGATTCTGCAGAAAACTGACTATATGGTGATATCTATAATTCAATTCAATTCAATAGAACTTTATTTATCCCGAAGGAAATTCTTGTGCCAGAGAATGCTTCAAACACTAAGTACAGTAATCACAATTTTAACGATTCATAACCAGCACCAACCGCACAACCAATTGGTTCCCCAGGTCAGGGTCACTCACTGGGCCCAGTTTTAGAACAATAGAACATTTAATATCTGGCAAAATATACAAGATAGAAGTATTTTCATGGAGCAAAAGCAAAAACCAGTGCCTAATAGAGTAACAATAGGAGTATGATAAGTACAAGAGTTACTAAAAATGAACTAAAATGGTGGAAAACAGACCGCTCCTGATAGTCAATGTAACACTGAATTTGATATAACACTGAAAGGAAAATTGCACATGACTGAGAAAATAATATTGCACTATATTGGCAAGTGATCATGATATTGAAGAATATTGCACATGATGTGAAAAATATTGCGAAAGATATAAGCAGTAATGTGCATCACATGAAGTATTCTTATGGTGTTTACATGGGCTCCACCTCCACTGACATTACTGCCCTCCCTGCGTTATGATTAGATGATCAGACGCTTGCAAGTGCAGCTGATGAGAGTGACCTTTACTAATTTACTAACAGCCAGAAAGGTTTGTGGGAATCCTGATTGTTGGTGACAGAATGAGACCTGAATTACTTGATACCATATAACTGAACATCAACATTTTTTCCCGGAAAATATCTGCAAGTAAAGGGGTATATGTGGGTAAAAGGTGGATGGGTAGAGCTTTTATAGGGGACATTATGAATACTTCTTCAAGTTGGAGACAAAATCAGTTTTTATTTTAATTCTTAAAATCAGATTTAAAAAGCATAATACAACAAATACAAAAACTGCAGTCTACCTGTTTATTCATTTGTATTTAAAGGGACTCTAGTGCCAAATCAGAAGCTCATTTCTTTCCATTTTTTCGCTTCATTTTCTTTGATCTGAAGCATTTTACTGAAAACTGTGATCTTCTTACACAAAAAACCAACAATATTTGCATGCATGGGAACACAGGAGCTGAAACATAACACTCCTTTAGTAAAATTGGGGTGTTTTTGGTGAAAATCAGCTTTGGGCAAAGTTTTCATTTGCAACATAAGTGGACGTCTGATTGGCTGCAGAGAGCTGTCGTGTTTCGGAGGTCGTGTCCTAATTTTCTGTTAAAAAGTGGAGAGGGTCGACTTCATGCTGGACTCTGGGGATGTAAATGTTTCTGTGTGTGTGCCGAATACCGAACATGGCACAGGGACGGCTGTAATGGCTTTTGAACGTGTGCTTATGTTTAACATGTGTGTGTCCTTCAACTCAGGCAGTGCAGAAATTATTGTGATTTTATGTGTCATGTGTGTGTGTGTGTGTGTGTGTGTGTGTTGTCCACAGGCGGTTGTGTTGGGGAGCAGCAGTGACAATCTCAGCGAGACCTCCACAGGAGCGCTCCATTAACAACCTGCTGAGACAATCTCCTGCTGCTACACACAGGCACACACAAATAACACGAACACACCGCTTTCCTTCTGTCAAATTGCAGGTCCATTGTAATTTTTCGTGTTCACGACAATTTTGTGTGTTAATCTGCGTTCCAGCTGAGTGTTTGTGTATTTATATGTGCGTGTGTAAGGAAGAGTGTGTGTCCGTGCATCCCAGGAAGCGGTTAACGTTGCTGCGGGAGCTTGTGGTGACTCAATGTTTTCCTCTCCGGAAAATTGGAGTGAATTGCATGTATCGAAAATAAGAGGGAGAAAACGGATTTATAGGAAAGCCAACAACAGAAAAAGCGAGGGAGGAGAGGAAGATAGAGGAGCAGATAAGGAGGAGAGGTTGAGTGAGGTGAGGCAAGAGGCAGATGAGGAGGGAAGGATTGGGGAGGCCAGTCGAATCAAATTTATTTGAAAGGGCTTTTTTTTCATGAAGCAGGTTCGCCCGCAAATTGCTTCACAGACAAAACAAGCAGGTACAGATAGGAAACCAGAGAGACAGAGGGATGGAGGGATGGAGGGGAGGGTGGAGGTGTTTTTCTTACTCTGGTGATGGCGGCATTGGAAGGGAGCTTGCGACGCGGCTTCTTCTTCCTCACTTCCTCTTCTTCGTCATATAGATACTAAAAGAAGGAGACAGAAATGGAGGGAGAGGAAAAAGTGGCAGGCCGGGAAAGAGGAAAAGCAAGAGGACGAGAAAGAGGAGAGGTTAATTCTGGGTTATTACAACTTGGGTTTTAAAGGCTAAAGCTGCCAATATTCTACATTTTTCTCTCTGTCAACAAATCCCATTAAAACACCAAAAACAACAATGAGCTGATCCCACTAACAAGTAAAGTCTGTGAGCCTCCGTTGTTGCACTTGGTGACACGGGCACTGTATATTTTGTAATCCATTCCACAAACAGCACGCTGTCCAGGCGCTGCAGATAAGCACGAGTGCAAATGTAATATATTAATCCACAGCTTCAAACAGTCCCCAACAAATTGAGTAACACTTGATAAATATATCAGTGCCTAGCTGTTTTGAGAAACGTTTGTGAGCCAAACAGACAGGTCAGGGAAGTCAGAGATCCAGACTAAGGCGCTGTTAGTTTTGATCTTTTCATGAGATTTATTAACAATATGAAAAATACAGAATAGCCTTATCTTCATATATCTGGCCACAGTTTCTATCAGTTACGATAACACTGATGTCTGGTATCAGTGACATTGCTTCAACAAGGTCAAACAGCGAGAAACATGAACAGTTGGACGATTTAGTAGGCTACGAACGCACTGACTGTTTATTTAAATTATCTGAACCATTTTATTTCGAGGTACCAGCCAACTCACTGCCTGTTTATCCAGTGATGACCTTCATTATGAGTTTCAGTGTGGCGAGCACTCTACCATAACTGCACTTATAACCTTTCTCCAACTAAATAAGTGTGTATGCAGGATTTTTTAAACACAGGAAAACCAGTTAAAAATAGGCAATAGACTACACTCCCATTGCCAGTCGAAAAGAGCTGTGTACACATTTCTGTTTTTTTACTAGGGTGTCATGCTCAATGTCATCGACACATCGGAAAACAGGCAAGTAAACAGTAGAAAGCAGCATGAAGGCCAGTGAAAATGTTAATATCTCTTGCTTAAGTCTCTCTCATAAACTTGGTAACGACTACATTTGGATGTTTGAGTGCTGCTCTGGCAGAGACAGACATTATTTTGGGGCAAAGGGGCTAAAATCAGCACCTCGACCCAGGTATCATATTTCCATCACTGCCATTCAAAGCCAATCTGAGCTGGAGCTCATAAATACCCATGACTACTGCAGTCATTTGCAGTGTTGGGCAAAAGTAACACTACAAGTAGCAACAGTACGAATTTAACAGCAATGCTCAGTTGTATGGTGGTAACGTCAAATAGCTTTTTAGTAGAGAGATAAATTAATTGACCGAGTAGCGTGGTAGCATTGACAAAAGTTACAAGCTGTTTTTTTTCCAGGAAAAACTCTGTAGTGGGGCGTACTTTTTTCTGTGGAGGTCTGGAAAAAAGTAAGGATAATAAAACTAAGGGTTAAGTACTGACGCCAGTGCCACACCCAAGCATGTATATGTCAGGAAGTACTTTCGCATGACATCACATCCTAATCCTTTAGTATATTCTGCTTGCTGCTCCACTATTGACTTTTCTTGGGAAGAAATCAGGTGTTAGTGGGGTTTTTTGTGCAGTGGGAAAGGTGCTTAAGGTAACTAACAACCTATCAACTGCAATGGACTCTGATCTAGATTCAAGTGCTGCCTTTGATGCTGTGTGGACCACGACATCCTCCTACAACACCAGGGGTTGGTCCCTTTATGGTTCGGTTTTCACCTGAGCAACAGAACACAAAGTATTGCGTACAATAATTCTATGTCTTCCTGCTCCAAAATCAAATAGGGTGTTCCACAGGGATCAGCACTCGGTCCACACTTGTTTTATTTTTACTTGCTGCCTTTTGGTTAAATTTAAAAATACAAACTATAGGGGCGTCGGTGGCTTAGTGGTGGAGCGGGCGCCCCGTGTGCAGGGCTGTTGCCGCAGCGGCCCGGGTTCGAGTCCGGCCTGTGGCCCTTTGCTGCATGTCATCCCCTCTCTCTCTCTCCCCCTTTTCACGCTTGCCTGTCCTGTCCAATAAAGGCAAACAAATCTATCTTCTTGTAACTCTTAGTGATTCCTCCCAGCTGGTTAAATTAATAGCGTGCTTGTTAGAAGTCCATCATTGGATGTGCAATTATTTCCTGCATTTGAATGCACTGAAATGTTGCTTGTTGTTTCTTCTATGCACATTTGGGAGGTAAGCTCTGTTGATACTTTCAAATTCAGGCTAAAGACACATCTTTTTTCTGTTCACCATAATCTCTCCTAATTTGACCTGCTGGGAAACCAATCAACTGACTGTTTTACCTTGTGACAAGAAGGCTTGATACCCAAATCCTGCTACAGTTATACTGTATGGTAAATGGAGTGCACTTGTAAAGCACTTTTCTAGTCTTCTGACCACTCCAAGCGCCTTAACACTACATGTCACATTCACAAACTGGTGGCTGAGTCAATTGTACAAGGTGCCACCTGCTACTCAGTAACCATTCACTTGAATTCACACACCACTGGGACAGCCATCAGGAGCAATTTGGGGTTTGGTATCTTGCTGAAGGATACTTGGACATGCAGGCTGGAGGAGCCGGGGACTGAACTGCTGATCTTCCGATTAGTGGATGACCTGCTCTACCTCTGAGCTACAGAAATTACTAACCTCAACCTTGTTGTCATATTAACATTAGTCTCTGGGGTGGGCATGTTAAATAAACTAAAGTTGAAGTTCAGGTAAAACCAAAAGTAAATACCTGAAATGTCAATAATGATCCCTGATTACCAAAGAAAACTCTGTGTGTTTAAATTTGTTTGAATAACCTTGGTGAGTGTTTAAAACTTGTATGGTTGTCTGACCTCTCATGCTTCCTCACCACTATCTTCTTTTTAGGGATGTTGCCATGGTTCCAGATTTCAGCAATTAACTTGATAACTATAATGTTATTATGGCCAGAACTACCAAAAAAAAAAACCTAATTATAAACCAGCCGTGACCGATTTGCTCTTTTCTCCTTTATTCTTTCACGACTCACTGCTCCAGTCCTGCAGTGGCTCTCCTCACCCCCGTACCATCACCTCCCCTCCCTCCTCTCAGCTTCCCTCCATCCCTCCTTTCAGCCTTTTCAATCCGGCCTCCAAAGCCTTGTTGCTCCCCTCTTATCTCTCTCCGCTGTCTGTTTGCTCCTTTCAAGCTCTCCTCCAATCTCCTCGCCCCAATGGGCGCAGATTCCCCTCGCATCCCCTCGGCACCGTCACCCTTTCTCTCTCATAAGCCGAGAGAGGGAGAGAAGGTGACACAATAAACCCACAAGCTTTCTGTCTGTTTGTGAACTCATCCCTCTGTCATTCAACCTCTGTGACAGGAACGAATGAAGATGGCAGTGGGGTGGCCGCAGACAGAGACCCAATTCACTTTGGATGAGAAAAACACACATTTCCAGGATTTTTCTGTACTTTAAAAACTTATTTTTTGTTTATATGGTGAAAATATTTGCCAAGAAAAACATTATTTGGTACAGCTGATAGGATGGGTTATACTTCACCACTAATCCTGCTCTGAAACTGATGTCTTACTACATGCTGTATTATTAAGATGGTAATGAATATGGGAATTCATCAGAATTCTGGGTATTAAACATGGAAAAATAACTTCTAACTAAGCTTATATACCTTAAAAGGCAAATACTGAGGACATCTTGAAAAATGACCTTAATATTTAAAGTGTAACCAGTATTTTTCCACCTGGACCCTATTTCCCATGTCTACTTTTGAAACTACTCCAGTAAATCTTTTTCGTCAAACCCCATTAAAAGAACATTAATTTTATTATCATAAAACGCACTTTATTTTAAGTCGACAGAAACAAAATAAATCTCGCAACAGCCTTCTTGGTACGTCTCCCCACTGTTCTTAAACCATACATCACAGGACGCATTTCGGACAAATGTGACAACATTGTTTATACTTAGCCAAACACACCTGTCCATGAATAGGGTCGTCGCTGCCTTCCTGTTCTGATGAGTAGCTCTCTTCCTCCTCTTCAGAGTAATTGTCGATGTCTGGAGAGCGATCTGAAGAGACAGAGGACATTAAAGGAGAGGACAGACACAGGCAGACAGAGAGAGAGAGAGAGAGATGTGGCAGGATGATGTGCTTACCAGACATCTTCGCTTTGGGTCCCTCGTGGTCGATGGGCTGGCTGGACAGGGAGTAGACTCTGATCTCAGCGACGGGCACTGAGGCGTCCTTAAGCTGGCTGTGGAGCCCCAGGACCTGGGCCCCCTCACTGGGGTGCTGCATGACCTGGATGCAGAAAAAAGAGGCAATGTTGGAATAATATATCAATGTTAATATCATGATAGCAAGTAAACACTAGCTGGTAACTAGTCTCTAATAAAAAGAGAACACTGTTTCTTTTTTAACACTTTATTTTTAGTGTTTTTACAAAAAATGTTATAAAACAGAATACAAACAGAAATAAATGTACAAAACAATAATAATAATAAAAAGGTCCGGACTGCCCTGTCTCTAAAAAGCTATTCATCCCTGTGACACCACACCAACTGTCTTCTCTTAACACAACTCCTTCTGCCATATTGCCTAAGTACAATGCCATGCATAATCTAGGAATATCATAACCCCAAATTCTAACCAAATGAACATTTACCCAAAACGGCACAATTTCAGGACAGAGTCAAAAGAGAATACTGTTTCATTACTTCTACCATGCTCTTTATGTTCTCAGGACTGCTTGTACTTCGCGCTTCAAATGTCTGTACGGTAACTGGATAAAAAGCATTTGTGTATTCGGCACACTCTGCACAGAATATGTTGCAGAACGACTTGAAACTCAATTATCTTTCTTTCTTCTTTTAAAAGACTTTCAAATCTAAAACGAAAGAATTAGTGTCAGATCCTTACGATTTCAATGTTTTTTAATTTACCTGGTTACAAAACTAGCTCTTGAAAAGAAATAACATAATATGTTTACTTTCTTTAGTATTTAATCACCTGAAAATAAGCATCATTGTGTTTTCAGTGCCCCAGTATGAGCTGTTTATATCAACATAGGGAGTGGGTTCTCATCCACGGAGATTGCCATGTTGCACTGCCATGTTTCTACAGTAGCCCAGAATAGACGAACCAAACACTGGCTCTAGAAAGGGCCATTTGCGCCAGAAAAACACTTATTTTTTAACATGGAACTGCTTTATTTAGTGATTTACCAGTTTTAGTCACTGGGTCTGTTTGTTTTGGAGAGGAAGAAACCTCTGCGGATAATTCGGCTCCTGGTAAATACCTCCTAAGCATCTGGCTCTTAAGTTATCAAAGAAAAAAGGTGAGCACATGTTAGCAGGTGCTGCGCTAGCGGCCCATCTACAACATGCCAAACAGCGTCTGAGAAACACTGATTTGTAAGTAGGTAAAGTAAGTAAAATTAATTCATGAAGCGCTTTTTGCAGACACAGGCCACAAAATGCTTCACAAGGGCAATATAAAACAATCATAGAGACAAAGTGACGATGTGAGCCACAAAGTTAAAAGTGCAAAACTAACAGAACTATCCGGGCACGCACAAGAACAAAGATTTGGAAAATTTAAAAAGTACAGCTCTGGTACATACAAGTTAACTGACCAAACAGGTGTGTCTTTAGCTGGCCTTAAAAAGAAACCACAGAGTCATCAGATCGTAACGGAACAGGCATAGCATTCCAAAATTTAGGTGCTACCGCCGCAAAAGCTCGATCACCACGTGTCTCAAGGCGAGTGCAGACAACAAATGGGGGAGCCTGACCGTGTAATACTCTGTAAGTAAGAATGAGAATTTTGAACTGGATCCTAAACTCAACAGGAAGCCAATGAGGGGATTTTAGTGAAGGGGAAATATGAGAGCATCTATTTGATCAAGTTAGTAGTCTAGTTAGAGAACGAACAGATGAACTCAGTAACATGAAACTGCTTTATTCAGCATTTTTGGCAGTTTTAATCACCTGGTCTGTTTGTTTTGGGGAGGAAGTGACCTCTGCTGATAATTCAGCTCCTGGTAAAAACCTTCTAAACAAAGAACAGTGAAGGAATTCTAACCGGGAGAAGCTTCAGCTGGTTGCAATCTGTAATCCTCACCACTAGATGTCACTAATTCCCCCTGAATCTTATATACTGCTTCTTTAAATATCATCCTTGAAATGCAACCATCCTTTGCTTGACTTTTAATTCCTTTAAATTTTATACCCTTTTGTGTTTCCTGTTTGTAACTATGTGTTTTTAGTGTTTTGTTTCTTAATCTCAATGGGATTCTCGTCGTCAAATAAAAGTCAATAGAGTAACATTTATTGAGAATACAAACAGGCATTTGATGTCACTGATTGACATTGATTTCCAATGTGTTGAATAAGATACGGGTTTCTATCCATATTTTTACAGACATTTTCCCTCACTCTTGATGTGCTCCAATGGTTTGAATTAACTACTGAATTTTACTTAGATAAGATCCATCTGAACGCTAAAATATTAGCATGCATGTGGAATTGACATGGCTTTTAAAAGAAAGACAGTCAGATGCATAAACGTCTACCAGAAATATTTTGGAAAAAGAGGCTTTTTTGAACCGTGGTCCCTTAATACACACAGCAGAGATAAACACAGGACATGATTTAAATGCCATTAGAGAAAGAGGAGGAAGAGGAAGAGAGGCAGACGAGACAAACTGACATAGAGGCTCTGTGGAAACAGAGAAAATGTGGGGGGACGGGTGAGAGAAGAAATGAGGACAGACATGAGGCAGATGTTGAGAGGAGGATGATAATGGAACAAGGAGAAAACAGGAGGCAGAAGATGATAAACAAAAATAGCAGCGAGGGATTAACAAAACCAGAAGCTGTCGCAGACGACACAGAAAACACAAACATGTAAGGCATTTAAAAAAAACGAATTTCTCTGTGCGGCAAACAGCAGCATCACGTCTCCTGTGTGTGCGTGTGTGTGTTTGTGCATCTAACTGAGTGACATCCAGCCTCTCTCAGCAGTCTGGTCACACTCGGAGAGTTAATGAAGTCTGAGCAGCTTATTATGGAGACAGCCTGAGCCACACATTAAAGAGAGACGTTACTGCTGTACATCCTTTCGCTTGGCCGAGATTCAGCTAACCTGCCTCAGATGCTACAGACGCTGCCGGTCGCTCTGTAAAGCTTCACGCAGCTGCTAATTTTAACCAGTCAGAAAGACAATTATGCAAATCTGACAAGGCAAAAATCAAAACGACGCAACATACATATTCAATGAGAAACACTGCTATAAATGTGAAGCGTCTAAATTCACTGCAGGTTCATCTTCTCAAACTCTGCCACTCCTTTTTGAAATCCATTAAAAAGAGCCCACAGAGTTAAACTACTGCGACGACTAATGTAATCCATTATGCTCAAGAACGTGCAGTGAGTTCTTTTTAGAAATATATTTTTCATCACGCAGGTACTGTGATAACAGCGTTCAAATGTGACTTTTTTCCCCCACTTTCCATTACTGCATAGCATTATGTGCTTGTGCTGGCAGCAAGGAAGCAAAATGAAATTGAGGCAGAGCGAGCTGAACTTCTGCAAATGTTAGTTCAATGGATAAACTCAATTATACTGAATGATTCTGCTTATGTAAAGGGTAACTTTGGTGTTTTTCAACCTGGACCATATTTTCCCGTGTTTTTGTGCTTGACTAATGGGAAAAAAATTGGTCCAGTACTGAGTGAGAGAACTGCAGCCAGCAGGAAATAGCAAAATACAACTCACAAAAGCCGTCTTGGTTCGTCTTTCCACTGTGTCAACAATCACCAAGTCTGGTTTGGTTATATAAAAGCCTTAATTCACCCAGTCAGATGTGAAAATATGCTGGTTCTATACATGCTAAAATTCCAGTTTATCTCAATGGAGCCTGGTGGGCTTGGCGATGGTGATTTTGGGGCTATTTGCGGTTAAACAAATAGGATTTTACTCTTAAACAAAAGGGTCTATCTCTGTAGGGATTCTTTCCATACTGTTGTCAGACACTTAGAATGACAATCTGAGCCTGTCAGTGGCAAAAACAAGCACTCTGGAAGTAAATTAACAATGCACATAACATTGCAGCCCTCTCGCTCATTCGCTCAACCAATTTAAAAAAAAACCTGTTGTTCCCATTAAGACTTGGGGTGCTTTCACACCTGCCCTGTTTGGTTCAGTTCAATCAAACTCAAGTTCATTTGCCCCCTAAGTGTGGTTCATTTGGGCAGGTGTGAACACAGCAATCACACTCAGGTGCGCACCAAAACAACCAGACCGAGACCTTCTTGAAGAGGTGGTCGTTGTAGTTGTCCCTCCATTGTGACATTAGAAAGTGTCACATTTATCTTGCAAGTGTGCTCTTCTTCAACGTTTTGTTTACTTCCTGGATTTTTCCCACATGGAAATTCTGACCAATCAAGAGCAGCTTTGTCGTGGAAGGCATTTTATCTGGTCCGCTTGTAAATGCTGCCGTGAGAACACGAACCAACTCTAGGCAATTATGCAACTTTGTAACAAAATGTGTCCCTGATTCGGACCAAAGCAAGACAACTCTAGGTCTGAAAGCACCCTTGGACACATAAACATGGGAAAATGGGGTCCAGCGTGAAAAAAACTCGACTTACCCTTTAAGTCATGTTCAGGAAAATATACAATAAAGTGTTTGTACACGTTTTTTAAAGACATGTTAGTGGAAACGGAGGCAAACAAAAGCTAAAGACTATAGTGATTAATACAGTTATCTTAACACTGTTATCTTTTAAAAGTCTCAGTATAATTAAAGATTATTTCTCAGCATCATAAAACCACATACATGGTAAAAGGAAGAAAAACATTTTATGTGATCTTGCTCACATTTACTTCTTGTAAATAATGCTTCTTCAGTGGTGACTTCATGGCGCACATAAAAATAACAACCAGTCACAACATTAGCTTTAACAACCTACCTCCAACACCGACTTCATATTAAGATTCACAGGTTTCACAGTGACGCTTCAGTGTGCAGAGTTTGCACCCCACTTCCTTTCCTTGTTCTTAAAGTGAGAATACAAACTTTAAAAAGAAGAAATACCACTGTGTCTCTCTCACAAATGACATGTGAATTCATAAGCGATAAAACACACCCTTGCTCAGTTGAGATCACACAGGGTTGTTCAGGTGTGACCAGTAGTTTAAGGTAGTTAATGTTAGAAAACTCTCAGTGGATGATGTGTAATTGATGTTAATGAGTAAATATGGCCATTGTCTGCTTGTGCTACTGTTAAGATGGATTTATTACCCATGCAGGAGAATAACTGGAGTCCTGGTGTAGACACATAACTTCTAACTCTACTTTGCCATGTCTCAATATTGAAAACAGGAGTATCGCTGTGCATTTGCCATGTTAACGTTAATTTATTTATACAGTGTGGTGATCGCTGCAAACACAATGTCTGTAGTGTAGCCTTTTTTGCTTGACGTACATTACTGAAAAGTGCAGCCTTTCTTCTAATTAATTAAAAGGCACATACTATAATCCTTACAAGTTTATAGAGGTTATAGAGGTCCCCAAAACATATCTTTGAAGTTTCTAGCTAAAAATCCACTCCAGTCCAAGATTTCAGCATGCCTATAAACCCCTCTGTTTCAGCCCTGCTCAGAAAAGGCTGTTTCTGTGTCTGTAGCTTTAAATGAAAACGAAATGTATACAAAGTAAAATACAATGTAAAATGCCATAGGCTTGTGCTAATAACGTCAGCACGTTATATTTGTTTGAAAAATGTGTTTAGTATAAGACAGTTGTTTTGTCAGTGAACCTTGTGAGTTGTAATGGAGCCGAATTTACTACTGTTACCTTTGTTAAATGTTGCTGTTGTCCCTGGTTTCATATGAGAAGAGGAAAAGTTTGCTAGCCACTAGGCTAATTTATACAATGTAAAATGCCATAGGCTTGTGCTAATAACGTTAGCATCTTATATTTGTTTGGAATACATGTTTAGTATGGCAGTTGTTTTGTCGGTGAACGTTGAGATTTGTGACGGAGCCAAATTGTGTGCCGTTACCTTTGTTAAATGTTGCTGTTGTCCCTGGTTTTACATAAGAAGAGGAAAAGGTCGCTTGCTGCTAGGCTAATTTATACAATGTAAAATGCCATAGGCTTGTGCTAAAAACACTAGCATGTTGTATATGTTTGGAAAACTTATTTAGTATAAGACAGTTGTTTTGTCAGTGAGTTGTAAAGGAGCCGAATAATGTGCCAATACCTTTGTTAAATGTTTTTGTATTTTGTTTGTTTGTTGTTTTGGATGAAGTAGCGGAGTGAACAGTGTAAACTAATTTGTTTTTGTAAAAGGGGAGGCGTAATAAGCTATGCTTCAGCCTACACCCTTTTCGGTCAAGATCTGTTCATAACGAATGAAATTTGTGTTGAATATGAATACGAAACTTTTCTTTTTTTTACTCAAATGTATCTACAGTATTTATGTTTTCTACTGTGTAGATTTTGAGTTGTGTAAAACTGATGACCGAAATAAACATGTTAAACTAAACTAAACTAAAATGTTGCTGTTGACTCACTTTACAATTCAGCTAACGTTAATATTATTAAAGGATCAGCAAAAGGCCTTATTGTAGTACGACATCAGGATCTCATAATTACAAGATAAAGTGTCAATTTTTTTCAGTGAATGCGATGCGCTTCCGTAAGTTTATGATGTGTCATAGACTTACACGATTAATCAAGAAAAGTCAGCAGATTAATTCATGATAAAAATAAACGTTTGTGCCCTTACAATGCTGTAACCTGACGTACTGATGAGTTGCACCCTGTCTTATAATCTAAGGTGTTAATTAGTGTACATAACCTGACATACAATTTGATATTCATGAGATGTACCATGCAGAATATGTATCATGCACGTATGTATTTTTACATGCATCCACATATTTATGCATAATGCTCTTTCTCTGTTGTTTTCCCTCTGACCTCCCTCCCTTTGTCCTGTCTTGTTGTAGTTAGCTGTGATTTTTCGACTTGTGCTGTGTTTTATTGGTTGTTTGAAAAATCAATAAAAAAGAAAATTACAAAAAAGAAAAATGATCGTTTGTTGCCGCTCTAACCTTAAAACAGCATAAATCGAGGTTTGTTCTACGACTGCAGATAAATATGATGATGTCTAAAAGCAACTGACTCGAGAGCATTATGGGAAATCAGGGCAAATTTAAAAATCTGAGGTTACCATTTGTAGCTGTGCTTTACAGTGTTGATATAACCTGGGTCACTGAGTAACACGTAAATGCTGTAAGAGGGCAGAAGATTGTATTCCCGTGGTTTTCATTTTGAAAACTCAAGTAAGACCTCAAGTTCAGAAGCAAAGCATTTTTTATTTTCAAGCAGGTTCAGCGGTTCATCCTCTCAATACCTGCTGGGTCAGTGGAAACTGCACGTCGTATTAAAGCAGCACCATCAAAATGGCATGTCTTTGTGACTTCTGATAGGAACGTTTGAACTGGAAACCTGAGTGTGTCCCCTACAGCATATTATTTTTCTGACACACACACAGCGCTGGGCAAAGTTCAGACTTTTACTGTGCCTGTGAAGGAAATGAGTTTGAACCTATCATGCGTAAGAGTCTGCATTTGTGTCCTTTGCCCTCTGCGAAGCACAACCTGTCTGCTGAAAGAGCTTCATGAATAAAATTTAAAGTTGTTTTAAATGCAGAGGCAGCCGCAGATAGCCAGCAGGCACCATGAAAGACTGGAGCAACACATTATTTTAGATAAAAAAGCCTTTTCTGTGCAGAGGTGGAATTCACAAGAAGGGTTTCTTTATTCATGCGCTCTATCAGCTCATTGTACTGTTGTTTGTGGTGTAATTTCCTCTTGATAAAAGACTCAGCTGACTGTCGAGAGTGTAAACATCCCCGAGACAAAACCTACTTCTTCATTGAGTCTGTATTTATGTCTTTTTCTGTCTATTTTACGGCGAGCCGGTTTGTTCAAGGTGTTTTACACTGTAAATAAACCTGACTTCACTACGAAAGCCACCAGACATTCATAAAGTCCAAGGACCATCCACATGTGCGCACACACACACAGCATAAATCACACGGCTTTTATAAAGGTTTCATATTGTGAGAGACGGAGAGTTGTGAGGAGCTTTTGGCAGAAGAGGCTAAAATTTAATTGGGAGTTTGATTTATGGCGACATTTATGGTGGCCGAGAAAAGAACGCCGGGACAAAGATCGAGAAATCCGAGGTGGATTTTAAAAGTGCACTCGCTTGAATTGAGTTTGGATGAAGGTTAAATGAAGGTTAGCGCTGAAGAAGTTTTGAAAGGCGCCGCTGCGAATAAAAGTTTCCGAATGATTACAGAGGAATATGGAAGAATAGATTTACATTCTGGTTGATATTAGGTTACAAATCACTTTGTGACGACAGTGAAACAAAGTTAAACAGAGAGTGGACTGGAGCAGGAGGCAGAGGCTGCATGTTTAGGGAAATGAGCCTGTGACCGGTTGTTTGTTGGGTCAACAGCTCATATCAGCTGGGACGCTTATGTTGCTGAAGAGGACGAGACTCTGCTGACTCAACACCTCGCAGCCTTCAAACACGCAGCTTAACCTCCATCTGCTGCTGTGGAGGAGCTGAAAATGCACAAAAATGTACTGAGCAGCTTTAAAGAGGAGCCATTTCTCCACCTATCCTGCAACAGGGTGCAAATGAACTGCCTGTTGGTTGTTTTTCTTGTTATAGATTTTAACCAAATGAAACAATAGCAGTATCTTGTGTCAGATGAAATCCAAAGTTTTGTTTGTAGCTGCAATTCCGCTTTATGGTAAAGTGGATCCTCTTGAAATGAGGACAGTTAAGTCAAATTTAAAACTGAAATAATGTGTCGCTAATCCTCAATAGGCATGTCACCACAGAGACATGAAATAGTTGACCAACTGTTAGTCGACGAGAAAGGTTATTAGACAGCAAGATTTCATTGGTCGCTTAGTCGCAAGATAAACAAACAAATGTGAAACTCTATTAGGAGCTGCACCTTGTCAAAATAAATCAAAACCTATATGATTGGACCATGTGGGAATTTAATTTGAAAGGACAGACACAGGAAATGGTCAGGTTAATTTCCAGGGCTGGTACCTGCGGTTATTCCACAGGCTAGTTAATAACATGTCAGGCAGGAAATCCAAAGTGTGGGATCATTTTGAGAAGGTGAAGGACGAACCCAAGGTGATATGTAAACTCATCTTCATTGGTCGACTACAAACATGACGTATCATCTGAAACATGGAAGTAGCTACATGCCCATTAGCCCACAGCGTCATTAACAGGCGGCTTGCTCAGTGTGTGACGTGCACTTGTAGATAAAATATAGGCCTATATTAATGAAGGTTCATTAGTACGGTTTTGTATTTCTCTGTAATGTAGCACAGTGTTAACAATGTTACTGATACTATTCTTTCTCACACCTTCAACTCAAACCATTGTGTTGCCCCGCCCAAAATATATAATTTAATAATTAAATTAATATCGTAAACATGCAGGTGCCTAGTCGACTAATGGCCTTAAATGGTGACTATGGGTCGACTGGGAGAATTCTTAGTCGGGGGAAACCCTAGTTAATACCAATATCAGTGGTATTTCTTTAGGGAGTAAAGCTTTGAAGGCATTCTGGGGGACAGAAGTGATACCATCTGAAACTTAAGTAAATAAGAAGGGAACGGGGAAAGACTTCTGGAAGGCACTGAACAGTGAGAGGTTCAGTAAGGACATTTTCTTTCAAACTTCCATGTTGGATTTCAGTGTAACATCACTTAAGAGCTGAATCGAGCTGTAATACCTCGGCCATGTTGATGAGTCCCAGAGCCAGGGTCTTGTAGCCCAGGATGGTTCGGTTCTTGTATCGCTTCCGTCGCTGCAGCATGATCTGAAGCTTGTTGGCGTCCCTCTTCAGGAAGTGTGGGTACTGTGGGCACAAAATACACACATGAGCAAACATATGCACAGAACAGCTGACAGGTGGGTGACTTGCTAAACGGGTTCAGATGCAAACTGATATAGCGATGACATTTGTGTTTCCCAGGTCATGATAATCAGGCCAATCGTTGCATAAAGCACTCACACCCGCTGACCTGTCTTTGGCGTCCTGAAGTGTCGAGCCACTTAGTCACATCCTTGCTATGACATAACCCTTCATTAAGAATCTCACCGGCTGCACTATAAATGGAACAAAAACCGACTCCTGTAACAATGTTCAAAGCCATGAAATCACTCTGCTGCTTGGTTTTAATAGGCTTCCTCTCCACAGTGCCGCTGCTGTAGAAAGTTAAATGTATAATGTATAATGTCTGGCTCACTGCGCTCGCTAAGATCCAGAGAGAAGAACTCCCTGACCTTTTAGCAGCATTTAGAAACATGGAAATTGGAAAGGATGATTTAGAGCAGAAGAAACCCTGCTGGGAATTACATTAACCGTGCTCGGCCTGAAAGCACAGAGGTACTGAACGTAAAACGCTGTACGAGTGTTGATGCATGTCTGGGTCTGATGTTTATTACATGCACAGTTTAATCTCTGCACCTCTGCAACCAAAATAAACATCCTTCATGTTTATGGATCAAGACTGTAGAAACACAAAGTTGGAAAATTAAAAGGGGTACTATTTTGCTTTGCATATTTTCTGCCATATACATTTAAATGTTACAATGTTGGAAATGTATATTAAACACGGAAAGTTTCTACTAATGAAGTAAACATGCATAAAATATTCCTTATGAGCAAAAACCTTTGGCTTCAAACCATTCTGAATGCTGTTTCAATTTTTTTTGTCTACTTCCAAGACAAGCTGACATCAATTCGTGACAGATTTCTTTATATGGTCATCTGTCTCAGGCACTCTATAGCCTACACTGCTACATGAAGCTACAAGCTAACGTCAGGGAAACATGTAATCTTGGCTGTCAGTGTTTTAAATTTCTTCCTAATTTCAGAACATATTCCTACCAGAACATGTCCAGTTGAGTTTAGAAGCTTTTATTGTTGATTTTATCGGAATAGATTGCTGCTATACAGTTATTTCTTGGCAGTCTGTACACTGCTACATGTAGCTACATGCTAACATCATGGAAATATATAATTTTGGTTGTCAATGTTGTTAATTTCTTCCCAATTTCAGATCATATTCCTGTTGGAACATTTCCAGTTCTGTTTAAGAGCATTTATTGTAGTTTTTTTTTAATGAAAAAGTGCCACTACACAGTCATTCCCTGGCAGCCAGCACACTGCTACATGTAGCTACATGCTTACATCAAAGAAACATGTAATCTTAGTTGTCGATGTTGTTAATTTCTCCCTGATTTTGGATTATATTCCCATTGGTGCATTACTGGTTGTTTAGAAGCTTTCATTATTGATTTGTAACAAGAAAGAGTACCGCTACAAACAATCATTCCCACATTGCCACTATACTGCTACATGTAGCTACATGGTAATGTCAGGGAAAGTTGTAATCTTGGTTGTTGGTGTTTTAAATTTCTTCCTAATTTCGTAACATATTGCCCCCAAACATGTCGTGTTGCGTTTAGAAGCTTTTATTGTTGATCTTATCGGAGGAAAGTGCTGCTATACAGTTATTCCCTGGCAGCCAGCACAATGCTACTTGTAGCTACATGCTAACATGATGAAATTATATAATTTTGGTTGCTGATCTCCCCAATTTCGGATCTTAATACTGCTGGAACATTTCCAGTTTTGTTTAAAAGCATTTATTGTGTTGGGATTTTTTTTCAATGAAAAAGTGCCACAACACAGTTGTCCCCTGGCCAGCACACTGCTACATGTAGCTATTTGCTAACATCAGGGAAATATATAATATTGGTTCTTGATGTTGTTAATTTCTCCCTAAATTTGGATTATATTCCTGCTGGTGCATTACCGGTTGTTTAGAAGTCTTCATTGTTGATTTGTAATGAGAAAATGTGCTGCTAAACACATTCATTCCCAAACTGCCACAATACTGCTACATGTAGCTACATGCTAACATGCAGAAATCAATCTTGGTTGCCAATGTTGTTAATTTCTCACGCATCACAAATTTCACATCATATTCCTGCTGGACCATGTATGGTTGTATTTAGAAGGTTTTTTTGGTGATTTTTCACTGCAGAAAGTATCGCTATACTCTGTTACAGTTATTCCCTGGCTGCAATGACAAAGATTTCAAGATGCGTGAGACCAAGAAACACTGATCAATCACAGGGTGAATACATCTGTTCCAGCACAGAAAGTATGAGGAAACTAAAATGAGTAAAATACAGTGTTTTTTGTTGTTGTTGTTTTTAAACAATTAAAGCATGTAAACATGGGTTTTGGGTTTCTACTACAACAAGAATGACCCTGAAAAATGAGCAAAGCAGGGCCTCTTTAAATATATCATTACAGGGTCAAGCTAAAAATTTCATTACTGAAACATATTATGAAAAACTCATTTGCGTTCCTTTTACCTAATTGGAAAACAGGCCCTCCAGGGCCTCGTGGCATTTCTGTTTCATTATTATGGCCCAAAATTCATTTGTGGCGGCTTGTGACAATTCAATTTGTTCTTTTGTGATAAATTGCACCAACATTTTACTAAACGAATGACACTGAAAACAGTACAAAAGACACGCACATCCCAATGTCCAATGGAGTGGATGCTGGACCAAAGAAATGTCTGGCAAAGTAGAAAACAAATAAGCCTCCACACCAAGCAGCTCCCGTTTAGAGGGATTTTAATGCAGAGTGACGTTTCAAGCCTACAGCTTTTCCTCAGACCTAATGAAATTCCTATCAGCTTCAGTGGTTTTTAGTGCTAATTAGCAAATGCTAACATGTTAAGAAGATGATACACATTGTAAATATTATACCTGCTTAATATCAGCATGTTGGCATGCTAGTAAAGCCCCTGTCCCTGAGCTGCTAGCATGGTTCTTTACTCTTCTTCTTCTATTTTTGTTAAAATAAAATCTAAAAGGACATATTCCAAAAAACAAGTGGTTAGTTTTAGCTTAAAGATGGTGCTGAGCACTACATGAGAAGATTAAAACTAAGCTACTGTAATAACAAGGACATTTTTGTGAAAAACAAGACTTTATTTGACTTCTGTTCATCAAGTTGTTTATGTATCTGTATCCGCCAATATTCGCCTTGTTGACTCCCATTGGCTTATTGGCAATAAGATGATATTCGGCGATGGCAGTGGCTGATGTTTTACTGTTGTATCGCATCGGTTTTGCTCCGGGCTAACAGCTTCCCGCCATCATGTGGGTCATAGCAAATGTGTTTGGAATGAGCATATATCTTTCCCTGGACGCCTTCGGGACAAAAGAACGCAGTAAAATCATTATTGACCCATCCGAGGACACACTATATTGTTTCAGAAGAAGAGAAGAAGAAGATATACTTTATGAATCCCTGAGGGGAAATTCAATTTTTTCTCTCGGTCATCATATACACACAGGCCTGAAATACACACACGCAGGACCTATACGCGCATTACATGGAGAGCTGTCGGGGCCACCCGAGTGCCCTTCGAGTTGGGGATTCGTTGCCTTGCTCAAGGGCACTTGAGTCGGGGACTTATCCTGACGACCCTCCGGTTCCCACCCCAAGTCCCTATGGACTGAGCTACTGCCCCCCCAAACAATGCTACATTGTGAGCAACAAATCTGTGTTGAAATCAGCAGAAGGAGAGCTAAGTTGCTAAGTTGTTATTTTAAACATTGGTATCAGCCTAGAATTTCACAATCGGTGTCTCCCTATTATGTATTTTATTATTTTTGTCAGAAAACCGTGGTGATTTAATCGGCATGCATTCATTCACTTTGACTACTTTGCTCAGAAGCCCTGCCCCCAATAATTTACAATAGTTCAGCTTGACATCTCTTAACTTTGCATCATTTATCTGTTGTGACATTTCCACCTTTATTGAAGTTATGTTTGGCAATGTCTGTTGGGTAAAAAAAAAAAAGCATGATAAAGTTTTTGTTATCTTTTGACAGACAGGTACCTGACCTCTCTGAACTTTCGTCTTTACCTGCAGGGAGAAGGTGAGCTGCAGGTCGGTCTCTGTCAGCCCCGCTGAGGACAGCAGGATCTCGTTGGAGCGCAGGATCCGCTTGGAGCCCTGAGTAGGCGACAGGAAGAGGAGAGAGAGAGAGAAAGAGAAAAGACAAAAGAGAGAACGTCATGAGAGCAGGGGAAAGTAGAGGAGATTATTGTTAGCATGCCCCGGCTAACTCCAGCAGAGTTGAAACAACGAACCCTCATCAACCACATGCAGAGAAGAGAAGCGTAGGACGGAAAGGAGGTTGAGACAGAGGGAGGTGAAGACAAGGAAACTGACGGATAGGAGGGAGCCGGGAGGGAAGATTGAGCAAGTGGCGGCAGCAGCAGCGTGGAAAAAGAATTAAAACCGCTTAGATTGTATTATTTGCCAGAAACAGCAGAGAATTTATTGGTTACTTAGATAGAAAACAAGATGGAGATGGCGAAGAGTGAAAACAAGCCAAGGAGCAGAAACTGGGAGTGGAGCCACAGCATTAAAAGGGAATTTAGACATCTTAAATTGGATTGTGTTGAAAACTACAAGGAATCTGTTGTTTTTCTTCAATTATGGACAAGATGGAGACGACGTGGAGTGCACGAAAAGTGCAACAGAGCAGGGGAGGTGAAGAAATACAGATGAATACACTAAATATGGATGAAGTGAGCTGATACACTCTTAATTTCTGCATCCTAACTGTGTTTGTGGAATGACAACATAATAAATCAAACAAAAAATACCATATTTTTTAAGGTTATTCATGTCAAAGGGATGGTTCAGATCATTTAAAGATGGGTTGTATAAGACACTTATCCATAGTCAGTATATTACCTACAGTAGATGTCAGTCAGTACGACCCCAGTTTGGAGAAGCAGACTAAAATGCCAACACAGAAGCTAAGCAATTTCCTGCTGTAAAAAGGTCAGCAGCAAAATGTGTTTTAGCCAAAATCCTTATCAGTGTAAGTGCACAATATATTTAGAATATTTTCACTGCTTTACCTTGCCACCAGACAGCGATTTCTGACGGGGAACAGAAGTTGTGACATTGCTCTCTTCAAAGCCAGACTCCATTGAGAAAACAGCACTTAAACATCACTGAACACAGGTGTTTCTGGTCTACCACTGCCTTGATCGATTAGTTAGTTTGGATTCACTTAAGTCACAGAGTAACACAAACTGACTGATTGAGGCAGTGGTAGATCAGTGACTCCTGTGTTCAGCAAGCTAAAATCATCGTTTTTGTCATTGGAGTCTGGTGGCTTTGACAAGAGCATAGATAGGAAGCTGAAGCAGAAGGAGCTGTCTGAGTGAGTGAGAATATTTGGTTGGACTCCAGCCTGCTTTTCCAAACTGGTGGCATGCCGACTGACATCTCCATCCATCCATTTATCCAAAGCCGGGTCGCAGGGGCAGACGTCCCTCTCCCCAGTGACGCTTTCCAGCTCCTCATGGGGGACCCCAAGGCGTTCCCAGGCCAGACTAGATATACAATCCCTCCGGCATGTTCTGAGTCTGCCCTGGGGCCTCCTACCAGTGGGAGGCGACCAGGAGGCATCCTGATCAGATGCCCGAACCACCTCAACTGACCCCTTTCAGCGTGAAGGAGCAGCAGCTCCCTCCAGATGTCCGAGCTCCTTACCCTATCTCTAAGGCTGAGCCCAGCCACCCCACGGAGGAAACTCATTTCCACTGCTTGTATCTGCAGTCTCATTCTTTCGGTCACTACCCAGAGCTCATGACCATAGGTGAGGGTTCGGACGTAGATGGACCAGTAAATCGAAAACTACGCCTTCTGGCTCAGCTCCCTCTTCACCACGACAGTCTGGCACAGCGCCGCAGACGCTGCGCCAAACCACTGATCCATCTCACGCTCCATTCTACCCTTACTCGTGAACAAGACCCCAAGATACTTGAACTTGAACTGACTGGCATCTGCCATACGTTATACCCTGTCTATGGATAGGTACCTTATACTACCCCACTTCAAAAAATCAGAACTATCCCTTTAATTTGGCTCCATCTGCTGTTACAAAGACATTACATGATAACAAATTCAATACTGGACTTCTAATAATCAGAAACCAAAGCTTCAACATTCCTGATCCTCTCAAGTGAAGGCAAGAAGTCATTTAGAGTACAACGCTGTGGAGGAGTTGCACAAGTATTTTGGCTGTAAACAGAGAGGAGGAGGTGTGTCCAGATCCAATAACCTGACTCAACAAAACAATGAACGACTCCTACAAAAACGGAAACTTTGAAGGAAAAAAAAAGCTCATTTTGTGGTGTATTGAGCAGCATTTCAACATCTACTGCTCTTCTGGTTTGGCTCACTTAGAGTAAGGGAAATTCTTTGAGTCCTTAAATACAATTTTGCTGATTTAAGCTAAAGAAATAAGTTCTTTAATTAAAGCTGCTGACTAAGTCACTGATGAGGCGTTTTTTATTTCCTGGAAAGTTTAATCAGACATTACAAACATTAACTTTGACCTATACTATGTTCTATACTCATTCAGGTGTTTTCATTGGCTTCTACATATATTTAAACAACATTATCTTTCTGATTGGATTATATTTCCATGTTCAAAAGTCTGGTTTGGTGAATGAGATTTAATCAATTTTAGCAGCTCTGGTTTTACAGTTACCATTTTGAACCTATCCCTTCCACTGCTGCTGCCCATTTCATTGCCTGACTGTAGAGATATCACATACCTGCAGTTTGACGGCGATGACCACAGAGGTGAGGTCTTTATCCAGCTCCTTCAGCATGATCAGCTTCTTCAGAGTCAGGTTGAACAGCCTGTGGACAAGACACAAGGACACTTAGATTGAATGACATCATAGCCCCCTGCCCCTACTCCAACTCTCTTAGACCTCTTGGATACTCAGAACAATGTCTCTTAACTGTCCCATGATCGATCTGGTGGGTAAGGGAGATCGTGCCTTTGCGGTAGCTGCTTCAAAGCTTTGGAATAGCCTTCCACTCTCAATCAAATGCTCCCTCTACCTTGACACTTTTAAGACAAATGGTAAGATGCACATGTTCGCAGTGGTCTTTGGTTACTCCTAATGTTTTGATATTTTAGTATTTTATAAGCTTTTCACATATGTAATTGCTCATTGTTCCAGTAATGACTGAGAGTGCTGCAGCCGGTAGAACATTTGCACTGTCAATTTATGTCCACTAAAAGTGCTTGATTCGCCACTGACAGGCTCAGATTGTTTGACAACATTATGGAAAGGATCCCTACAGAGACAGACCATTTTGTTTAAGAGTAAGATCCTTTTTGTTTAACCAGAAACAGCCCCATAATCGCCATCACCAGTTGCACCAGACTCCATTAAAATAAACAGTCATTTTAGCGTGTATAGAGTCAGCAGATCATCGCTGTCCGATGAAAAACATGTATCTCCACTTTTGATGATTTTGACTTTCTACGCCTTTTGATGGACACCCAATGGAGATACGTGTTGAATAGATGAAGTAATAAAACATCTTTCCATTGGTCATTTAGATACCCAACGCTAACGGTTGCTAGGGAATAATATGGACACTCTATGCACTGTAGAAAGTCAAAATCGTCAAAAGTGGAGATACAGGTTTTTCATCGGACAGCAATGATATTTAACAGTGTTTATTTCAACCAAACCGGAGTTGGTGATTGTCGGAACAGTGGAAACTAGACAAACTAAGACAGGTTTACTTTGTTTCTGTTGATTTTAAATGAAGTGTGTGTACGATAATAAAATTACCGTTTATTTAAATGGAGTCTGGTGGGTTTGGAAGACACAAAAAAGAGACCAGGTTGAAAATACAAAACTTAAACTTTAACGAGCTGTAAGCCAAAAAAGGCGCTCAGCATCTTTGCACGCAATAGAAACCGACACCTACTCAGATTTTTGAGCTCTTTATTTCCCTACTTATACAATTCCCTGTCAAAAACAGTAACTCTGCCTGGAAAGTGCAAAATGGATGAGAAGCTGTCAAGAGGTGGGGGAAAGCTTCACGGTGAACTTTTAATTCAAAGACAGCAGAAACAAACATCTTCACAATGAGGTGCGGATTGATGACAAGCTCTGAAAACATTTTTCTTTTAATATTTGGTGTTTGTCGTTGATTGATGATGCATGAGCAGAGCCTTGCTGAAGAGTTAGTGCATATTTATAGATATATTTTTACCTATTTTAATATTATATTACATTTTCTATTGTGAATTTTTCAATTTTATATTATGGCTCTTGACTTATGCATTGTATTCATCGTTATGCAACAAAACACAAGACAAATGCCTTGTACATGCAAACCTACTTGGCACTTAAACTATTGTTATGCCTTAAAAACAGTGTTAAAGGCAAAAAATAAAGAAGCAGCATGTGTCAACCTCTTTCTGCTTCATCTTCACATTCTGACTCTCCAGTGAAGCATCAAATAAAAGCAAAACCAAAATGAAAAGTGACACCTGAAGAGGTTTTTAGTGCAACTTTGTGTTTTTTCTGATGAAAAACTGTTAAAAAAAGATTCAATTACGCCCCCGACGGGACTGAAAGTGGTTTGCTTTTTTCGTATAAGGGTCCTTTTTTCTAACTGATGCCGACACTTACGTCAGCACACACAAAACGTACAAAATCATGCTGAATGTCTTCAATTTGAGGAAAAAAAGCTTGTGTAAGTACAATTTGCGGCTCAGCTACAAGTTCCCAACTGTTTCACACACGTAAAAATGCACTAAAGTTACACACACAGATAAACAATTGTTCAAAAACACAGAGACACAGACAAGAAGCACTCAAAGAACTGAAATGAAATTGGAGAAAAGACACACACACACACCCAAACAGCAGCTGTGCAGCCAGTGGTCAGTCTGTTCAATAATTCACCTCCAGGGCTTTAGAGACAGAAAGTAAACCACTAAAATAGACCCGCAGGGGCCGCCGGGAGGGATTCAGAGAGGTAGCGAGAAAACAAAGGAAAAATGCAGAGATACAGATAGCATATTATATGAAAGAATGGCATGCAGGAAAACATGAAAAGACAGACAGGCTGACAAAGAGAAGAAAGAGACAGAGAGGGGAGATAGAGAAAAATGACAAACACAAAAGTGATGAATACAGACAAGAAAAAAACAAGCAAGCAGTCAGACAATGAAGGAAAAAAAGAGACATGAAAATTGAGGGACATATCGAGAGGGAGAATAGAGATGTGAGGATGAAAGAGGCTGACACAAAGAGATGAACTGTCTGACATTGCAAATGTAAAAAGAAAAAGTGACTTCTTTTACAGGACAAGATTATTTTATTCAGAGGAGAGGAGAGAAAAATGTAACACTGATTCTACAGTGTTCCTATTATGCTTCTAATACTGTGCGATAACGCGCAATAGGACATTTAACTGCACGGCTCATGCAACCAGTAACAGCTGAAGAAAACCAATGAATTTGCAAGAGCAAAAAAAATCTGAACATAGGGACAACAATTTGTACATTTCTGATTGTTTAAAGTGATTTAGAAAATGAATAAAAAATGAAATACATAAATAAATCTATAGCCATATTTCCTCATCAATGCCTCTGCACAGAATCAGGAAGAGGAGAAATAATAGAGGAAAATAGGAAGACATTACGTTAGACAAAAGGTTAGGGATACATAGGACAAATATGTACTGCCTTTGCCAAAAAAGACACCCAATTAACCATTTAATTGTTTACATCCACGTCTACTAGATTCTTATGCAGCCATGACAGCTGACAATGCTTCAAATATGGATGTTGTTGCAAAGAAGCTACAAATTCTAAAACGTGGATGCTTCACTCACAACTTCCCCCTGAGAGAAGATCTATACAATCAGCACAGTTTCAAGATGGATACCCAAGATGAGTGTCACCAACTCAGTATCTGATCAAATGTCTCCCCTTCTGTTCAGATATGACGTTGAAAATGGCCAGAAAGTGTATTTGCACATGATGATGTCACAGCGATGCTGACTTAGACATTTGTGTGAAATTTTGTAGGAACTAGTGTCTGAATTCTTGAATTACAGCCAAAAACATGTCTTTGAGGTCACAGTGATCTTGACCTTTGACCACCAAATTCTAATCCATTCATTGTTGAGTCCAAGTGGACGTTTGTGCCAAATTTGAAGAAATTCCCTTAAGGTGTTCTTGAGATATCGCGTTCATGACAAGAATGGGACAGATGGACAGACATTTGTACGTAACGTACAGGTGGGCAACCTGAAAACATAATGCCTCCAGCTTTGGCTATCACCGGCACGGAGGAATAAAAATGTCAACATTTTCAGGGTCAAACTTTTTAACTGTGAAGATTTGTGCTGCTTTTCTGTGTTTAAAAACATCTTTAAAGCAATAGGTTTTATTATAGGTTCCCAGTGAATAACAGCAGCAATATGAAGGTGTCACCTTGGTATCAGTTAACATTTTCAGTGTTTCCCACAGAATTTAAATCTAGGTTTTGCTGTAGGTGCCTTTGTGATCATTCTGTGTCCCCTCTCTAAACTGGGAGGTTACTACGGGCTGTTGAATGCAGTGCAGGTGGAAGTCTTCATGCTTTTTTTGTTTCCACGGCTGGAGTTTGTTTGGTTTGTAGTTGTGAGGCGGATCATTGATCAGTCAATCAGTTTGTGGTTGGATTAGTTGATCAATTCAAATCAATTAATTAGATCAGAGGAGGTGCTGCTGCCGAGGCGAGTGACAGCAAACTTTTAGACCCAGCGCTGGGCCATGGGATGCACGGTTTCCATGGTAATATAGCCAGTTTCATCTAAAGTAGGGCTGCAACTACCAATTATTTTCATTGGAATAATCTGTCGATCATTTTTCTGATTCATCCATTAATCATTTAGTCTATAAAATGTCAAAAACTGTAACAAGAGTTAATCACAATTTCCAAGAACCCAAAGTGACATCTTTTTTTTTTCTTTTCTTTTTTTAAAGATATTTTTTGGGCTTTTTGGCCTTTAATGGATAGGACAGGCTAGTGTGAAAGGGGGAGAGAGAGAGGGAGTGACATGCAGCAAAGGGCCACAGGCTGGAGTCGAACCCGGACCGCTGCCGCAACAGCCTTGTACATTGGGGGCCTGCTCTATCCACTAAGCCACCAACGCCCCTCAAAGTGACATCTTTAATTTGCTTTTGTCCAACCAATTGTCCAGAACCCAGTTTACAACTTTCAAATATGATTAAGAAAAGCAGCAAATTCTCACATTTATGATCAAACTTCCAACTGTTTGACATTTTTATTTTTAGAAAATGACTGAAATGATTATTCAATTATTTAAAAAATTGAATTTTCTCTCAATCAAGTAATTGATTAATCAACTAATCATTGCAGCTATAATGCAAAGTTGCTTGTAAAAATAATGGACAATATTAAAATGAAAGTGCTGTTGTTTTTTTTCTATATGAATTAGGAAACATATGTTCCCCCTTCATCACGCCTGGGCACTCTGCTGCTTCGTTAGTGTCCTGAATGGTATATTCAAAAAATCCTCAGAATAATTGGTCCAGCTCCAAAAATAGCAAATCAACATGTGGCAGCAAATGCAAATATCTTAGCAGGCCACCACGAATAAATGAATGTGTAGGAACCCTGATTTTTTAGACTTAAAATCACTAATTCATGAAGCAAATGCGCTGAGGTGGTTTATGAGTCTCTATAGCATGTATTCAGCAAGTTTCCCAGGGTTCAGATACTATCTACTATCACTTCCCAACCCTGCTCTGTTTACAGCCTGCATCCATTTTATAATCCATTTCAGGTGATTTGGATGACTGAAACAATAGAGGAAAGTAATCAACGCAATCAATGAGAAAACAATCGGCCAAGCTCTCCACAGAGTAGATCAATAGTCCAGGCAGGCCTGTGGGGAGAAAAAGAAGTGCTGATACACAAACACACACCCTCTAACTTCTAGAGAAAAGATTAAAGGCAGACAGAGTGGACAGAAAAATTTCACCCCTGATCCAAACACACCTCTCCACCCTCGGCTCCCTCTCATCTCACCTGGGCCTTCCTCCAAATCCACCCTACTTCACCGCCTTTCATCTTTCTTACAGCGCTCCCATCCCAACACTTAAAAACGGAGTGGCCCGACTGCTGACGCAACCACTGTAACACTCAGCCACAAAACACCGAGAGCCTCCCTCCTCGGTCCCGAGGCTTTACGCGCGAGATCAAAGTGGCCAGGAGAGGCTAAATCCATGAATAAAAACAAATCAATTTTTCTCCTCTGATAGAAAGGGCAGCTAAGTGCAGCTTCTGCTTACACCTGCTGGATGTGAGTGCAGTGAATAAAGGTGGAGAGGAGGCAGGAGAGGACGGGTGCCAGGGGTCGATTTGGAATGGGACTGAAGCACCTGAGGTAAGCCATTAGGGAGACAAGGGGGGGAAAGGATGGGACAGAAGGGGTGAGACAGTCAGACTGGAAGATGGATAGGCATGTAGTGCTCGAAAAGTCACAGATGAACTGGAAGTTGTGGCTTTGGCGCTGGTGCCTTTCAAAATAAAGACCATGTCTCACGTTGTTCTAAAGAGAAAGGCCAAAATCTCCACTCAAAACCTGAGCACATGTCCGTCCAGATTATATAAATCTCTTTAACCATAACACGTCATTCCGAGAGTCTAAAAGGACGTTTTGTACGATGTCAATCTTGCCAGTTGGCGCACATCAGAAGGACATCATTGGTTTGTACCTGCTCAGTAGCGTTTCTCTCCAAGAGTGTGATCAATCACAGAGCTGACGAGACGAGTAAATGTTTATGACACCGCTGGGGCCTTCACCGCCGGACATCATAGCTGTGGGTTATAGCTTCTGGAGGGTCTTAAAACTCCTCGAAAGCCCGGGCGTTATTAATCAAAACTCAAATAAGATGTCATACTGACGGTGCTCGTTAAGCAGTGACACAAATCTGCACAGGATCGAGAATGAAGAAATGTTAGAACCTCTGCATGAGGTTGGTTAATGTCCCGTAAATGTGTGGAAAATGCCTGGAGATTTTCAATGGGAAGTTAAAGGAATACTTAACCAATAAAATCACCATTTGTATATCAATTCCTCACCCTGTGTTACCTTGAATTCATGAAGAAAACTTTTGCCAGCATGCCTCCAGTAAACACAAATTCTTGATGAATTGTAGACATGGGGGGAGTGCGTTTAACTGCTAAACTACACCAATACACCAAGTTTTGCTGCTGTTAAATGCTGCAATTCATCAAGAATTTTCTCAGTTTTTCTTGATTCAACATGGAAGAAAAACAGTTTTCTCTAGAAATTCAGTGTATCACAGGCTGAGTAATTGATGTACCAATAATCTATTTGTGGGTGAAGTATTCTTTTAAGCTCAAGAATTGTGGAAACAAACTGTTTCCATATTTTCAATATTATTATCTTATGGCATACTATGGTTGCAAGTATGCCATGGTTGCAAATTTCTAGAAATTTTCCAAGTACAGTTAAGCTCTGAATTTATTTTTTTTTTTAAACTATAAAAATTTTTACCTTTTGATAGTGAACTTATTTGAGGGGTAAAAATTTGAACCCAGTACTTTGCAGTATCAAAACCTTTCCAGTCAAATGACGCCTGCATGTGATCCTTTTTGTACCCAGATCTAGAAAAAAATGACTATTTGTATGGTTTTACTTGCAGCCAATCACTGCAAGTGTTCTTTGATTTAACGCAACTTGTGATTGGCCAACTACCACAGCTGCTACAACTCGTACAGCCTGTGGTGTGGTCATGGTGAGCGCGGCGTATTTGACAGAGTTGGGAGTTCAGGGTACAAAGAAGCCAGCAAAATGTTCTAAAGTATAGTAGGCGTGTCTCAATTCAGGGGCTGCAGCCTTCGAAGGCTGCATTTGAAGACTGGTTACGTCACATTGGTGCAACCAAGGCCGTCCCATTCCGAAGGCTTCGTCAAATGCAGCTGAGAAATGCAGCCTTCTGCCCACTTAATTTGGAGGATGCAACGGATGAATCCTTCGTGGCCCAGCCTATACCAAGATGGTTAACCAACAGTTGTTAACAAGCTACCAGTTAACTGTTGTTAACATTACTATTAGCTAAAAGCACACAGCTTACACAATATTAATTCAATAAGTTTTCCTGAAAACAGTCCATCAGCCTAAAATATATCAAAGAGCGGTGTCTCTGGCGGTGAATCATCTCCTCTACTATTAAATTTAAAAAGAATATATATAGTAACAATCTTTGGGTCCGTAATTCAGGGCTAACTACCTCACTAGCTTACTCCTTCTTTCGTCAAGCACAGCTGGATGCTAGGTTCAGTTTGGCTGATGCGGTCTTCAAAGGGCGTGGCCAACGTAGACCGCGAAGGCTGCATCCTTCAAAGGCTGTAGACACAGCTATTGTACTACACTACACCTGTGGTGTCTGGCGGCATTTCATGCAGCTAAATGCTTCTGTTCATATGATGGTTATCAAATAGAGTAGAAAAAACGGAGCCAAATAAAGCAATGTATTGGTATTGATATCACTTTTAGGGTAAGGGTATGGGTACTGGTATCGCATTTTTTTTTTTTTTTTTTTTTTTAAATGGCACCCAACTCAACTTAACTGCTAAGTTTTCCATTTCCATTAAAAGGGTTTACAATTTCGTCTGTTTATGATCTGGCAAAAGGTTTGTTTCTAACTGCATATGACAAGCTATAAACAGCCTGAGCAAATAATGGTAATAAAACAGAAATTTAGGGGTTTTGTCCAACAATACCCTTGTAAAGTTCCCACCTTAAATATTCCCAGAATTTTGCCACCCTAGCACAGTAGCACGAAACTCTTAATCAACTGCTCAGTGGATTTCTACTTCCATGATACAACAAAGTCTAAATTCCCCTTGAGAACTTACAGTAAATATCCAAGCTGTACTTCATTGTTGCTCAGTAAATGGATACGGGCACCAGTGGGACTTCTGCATTACTACAGCTGTACTCGGCTGAAACATGAGCCTTCCATTAAAGCACAATGCTGAATATTAGTTGTACAACATCTTCTTAACACAGCCGACAACAGAAGCACTATTAGCTGCACAAAAAACCATTCAAGAGTGATTTGTACAAAAATGAAAAGGGGAATGGAAATACGAGACATCCACGGTCCATAGCTGCTGTTTTTATTAATTTTCTGACACTTCTCTTATGGGAAAATTACCACAGCACCTCGGCTGTGACCCCTGCACTCTTAACTTAACTACTGTAAAAAAAAAAATCCCCCTGGATGAGACAATCAGCCAATTGTTTAAAAAAAAAACCNGCACTCTTAACTTAACTACTGTAAAAAAAAAAAAATCCCCCTGGATGAGACAATCAGCCAATTGTTTAAAAAAAAAAACCCAGCTCAAGTCCCGACTGCCACACAGTTACAGCACTTGTCACCACAGCTGACGAGAGGAATCACATTGTAAAGGTCACAACAGTCCGCCTGCCACAAACGCTTCCTCTCCGGTCCAGTTCTCACTTCTCTGGGCCGTCTCCCTGACAGCCTGTCACTACACCTCGACAGTCACTACACATTATTATCAATCTGGACAACAGACCAGACAAGAGGGACTCAAAGGAAAACACACCAGGGTGCGATGGCAAGGGGCAGTGCAGCCACTAGGAAACACTAAGGCTTTTGATTGTACAGATAAGAATGGAAATATGGGAGCACAGCGTCGTGTTTCTTGCACAAATAATTACAAACCTGCTTCTACACTGCAGCAGCTGGGATATAATTATAGGCTGCAATATATAATGGGGGAAAAAACAACCAACCAATTTGTCTTTCAGGGAGTCGAGCTAAGCCAGGATTTTGATTAATTCCCAATAGGATTTAAATCTCTAGGACCCGAAACTGGTTTTTATACTAATACAAGGGTTCTGGCTGTGCAAACACTTCATGTGTTCATCCACTGAATGTCAAAAAGTTGTTTTGACAGATTTGTTGTAAATACATTAATTAATGAAGCTGCACCTGCTCTGTTTCTACCTTTCTTAACAGTCTTTCTTTTTCTCTTTTCAATTCACGGCATTTTGATCAACTGCACTGTATTTAAAGTACCAGTTATTTTCTAACATAGATATAAGTAGGTAAACGAGAAAAAGGATATACTGTTTGACTGATTAATTGTCAGTAAATCTGCCAAGTATTTTCTCAATTAATCGTCAGGATTTTTCACTATCATAATAAGCTAAAAGAAAAGCAGCAAATCAATCATCGAAATAATAAATTGTTTCAGCTTTCGATATAGAAACATTTCAAACGAGGCATCATTAAAGGATACAGATGGTGTTATTCTTTATTTTTTACATTGTCAACAAATCCTATGAAAAGACCAACATCAACTAGGGCTGCAACTAACAATCATGGTCATTTTCGATTGGTTGGGTGTTCATTATTTTGTCAATAGAAGTCAGAAAATACTGAAACATGCACTGTATACACAGAGGCCAAGGGGACATCTTCAAATGGTATGTTTTATCTGAAACAGTCCAAAAATCCAAAGCTTAGCTCAGTTTATCATCACGTACGGCAAAGAAAATCATCAAATTCTCACATTTAAGTATTACGAAACTAGCAAATGTTTGGCTTTTTTGCTTGAAACATTCCTAATACTTACCAATTTTTTGTCAATCGACTGATCGTTAAAAGAACAAGAACTCAGTCTCTCAATAGTTTCTGACCTCCCTGGTGTCTTTGTGGCTCTCTTCCCTATTTAGGGCATACATTTTTAAAACAAATATATAGTTTCAGTTTTTAAAAACGCTTAGTAGTATCCTTAACTAGCTGGGCACTGTAGTTTTTTAGCAAACATTACTAAAACAGGAGTAAATAGTGCATTTGTTGGGGACTATTTTATGTGGTGGATGAATACACATTTTGTAATCTGGTGAGCACTTCCTCCAACAGAACCAGTGTATGTAGGAGCTTTAATTACTGATTAATCTGCCCATTATTTTCTTGATTAATTAATAAATCATTTGTAAATAAAATGGCAGAACGTAGTGAAACATGCCTCATGTAATTTCCCAGAGCCCAAGGTGACATCTTCAAATGGTATGTTTTATATTAGACCAAGTAAGTATCTCCTCCAGAGACCCTAACTTTTGTTTGGTATGCATTTTCAATTTTTCCAAGCTATTTGAGATTAGTAGCACTTGATAAGTATAAAAAACAAAACACTGTCAATGATAATAAATAAATAAATAAATAAATAAAGCCACAATACACTCAAACGAGACAACAATAAAGCCCTACTGTCCTCAAAGGAGACGATAACGAAGTCCCAATGTGCTTTAACAAGCTGATGAAAAATTTGCAATGTCTGTAAACAAATACTTCTGTGGCGCATTTTAAACTAGAAACCTTATCTATCATAAATAAACAAGTTTCAACTCTAAAATGTGATCAGGTTTTGGACCTTGTCCACTTTTGTTTCGGGATTGGCTGCAGACTGACTTGGCAGAGAAAGCGGCCATCTTGTTTTAACATGGATTAGTGTATTGTGGTTTTACTACCACTAGATGGCACAAAAGAGTGTCCACGGATGAGGACAACAGGTCTATCTTAAGTAGAATGACGTATAAGGTCAAGTAAACCCAAAACATAATATCCTCATATGAGGACACAATAGTTTAAGCATGCATGAAGTTCATATCAATGTATGAATCATATTATATAGGTCACCTTTCCTTGTAGTCTCCTTTGGAAAACGTGAAAATATGATAAGCATACTAACAGAAATCAATCACCTATTAAAAGTCCCTGCACCACACACCAAACCACAGTTGACTATCCTAAACTAGCTGGGCACTGTAGTTTTTAATGGAAACGTTACTGAAACGGGAGTAGTGTATTTAATAGTGCATTTGTTGGGGACTATTTTCAGTGGCGGATCAATACACATTTTCTAATATAGTGAGTATTTCTGGAACAGCGTGTGTTGGACTGAGGCTGCAAATAACAATTTGTATTTGTTTTATTTTTATATCTGACAATAATTTTCTTGATTAATCGATCGTGATCTGTGAACCGTGAAAAGTGTCCATCAAAGTATCCTAGAGCACACGGTGACATTTAAAGAGCCTTTAAAGGTGAACACCACCTTAATTAAGGATTCCAGTGTTATTCCCATGGCCTAGGAAAGCTCAATCAATATTTGTGGATATGAGCAACTCTCTCTTACTCTCGTTTCTATGTACTGAATTGTTTATTGTCAATACTTCAATCACCCTGGGTGGTTTAGATGGTTAACCACAATATGTATTTAAATATAGTTGTGGTTTCCAACTCTCAAATCTTCACCTGACAAGATCCAAGTGTGATCATAACAATATGTCAATTAAACTTTTGTGGCATGGAGCAGTTTTGCAGGTTGGAGTCATTCGGACTATAAACTTTAAAGTAGCTCTAAGTAAAGTTTGTCTCTAGCTTGTTGGGACATTTGCCTCAGAGGCTCGTTTTCAGTTAAAGTGTTAAGTTGTTATTACTCAAACAAGTACTCAACTGACTTTGAAAAGCTTTCCTGTGGTTGTTTAAACTTCCTGACTGCAGCCCCACCCTTCTGACACCTACTAAGGATTAAACAAACTGTAAAAAAAAGTATTACCAGATGCTGTTTGTGCGCCGTCTGCTACTCTGCATGTCTGAAAGTCGATACCCTGTCTGTGTGTCCTTGTCTGGTAATGTGCCTTGGGAACTGTTTGTAAAACAGCATATCATCTGGAGAATGTCACATCAGAGGAGCAGCCTTCCAGTTATAGTGCGCTTCACATCATGATCAATAAAACAGAGAGATGCACACAGATCCCCCCCCCCACACACACACTGTTTTAACTGCACCATCAATAACGTCTGGACCAAGCCGCAGCCACCACAAGTGAACGTTGAAGCCGATGTGGAAGTGCATCAAGTTGCAGTTCCTCTAATGGTTGCTGGATACAAAATGTAAAAAAGAAAAACTAGGACAACACATGACTTCTCTTGAAAAACATGTGTCAACACATTTTTCCTTGCAACACACCAGTTTCACTTCTTCTAACTTTACCCGCTGTAGTTCCAGTGAAGAAGAGTTTAGGCATGTACAGTATTGGTTGCGTGTGTTTGCTTTACTAACCGGTGTCTCAGCCAAACCCTTCAGCTGAATTTGGGGATGTTTTTTCCTTTTAGCATGAAACTGCTAGGAAAATTATGAGGAAACCAAGCTTCAGAAACTCCCTTCGCAAACATACTGATGACATCACGAATTATGCATTTATGTCTTTCGAGAACATGATGAGGACGTCGTGAATATTCCTACAATAAATCTTGAGTATCCCATTTCTGCTCGACATCTTTTTAGCACCTGATACAACAATACAACAAGTGACAACATTGAAACCACTGGCAGGTGAAGTGATTAACATTGATCGTCTTCTTACAATGCAATGTTCTTCTGGGAAACCTTTGGTCCTGATATTCATGTGGATGCCACTTAATGCACTCCATCCACCCACACATCGTTACAGACCAAGTACATCTCGTCATAGCATTGGCAATCCCTGCTGGCATGGTCCTGTGTCCATGCCTCAACAGGTCAGAGCCAAGTCTGATCCACAGTGGGGTCTTTGACCTGTCGAGGCATGGACTCAGGACCTCTGGGGGTGTCCTGTGGTGTCTGGAACCAGGGTGTTAGTGGGGATCCTTTGAGTCCTGTGGGTTGGGTAAGGCACGTCCAACGAATGCTTGATCAGATTGGGATCTGGGAAATTTGGAGGCCAGGTTGAAGTCTTGAGATGATACATCATCTCATCTAGTTGCATTGCCGTGAACCGGCAGGTTTTAAGAACGTTGCAGAACTGTGCATTGCAAGTTGCATGTTTCAACCCGTCTTGTCACGAATCTTTGCTCTGAACTGGGCTTAAGTTTGATTCATTAGCTTACTTGGGAGCTTTTAACCATGTCACATGGTCTTCATCAGCAGTTGCAGTCCCTTCACCCGTCATGAAAGTGATGAAAAGTAATGAAAATCTTTTAGCATCTACAGTTCAGTATGCGCAATATGATCAAAGCTCTGTTAATCAGTCTGATGCATCCTAGCTCGTCAAGTCCACATGCAGGATCTTTATCATGCCCCTGTCCTGTGTTGTGAAACTGTGCTACGATCGTTGGACATTACATCATAAAAGACAGGAAAGACCTCCGTCTGCAGGGTGTGTGAGTGATGGTGTATTGACGAAGAACAGTGTTTTTGTGTGTGTCCTCAGTGGGTTACTGAGTGCATCAATTTGTCACAGAGAGCCTTCATGCTTCTACAGGACAAACTGGAGAAGACCTCCCTGTCTGATTCACCACCGCTAAATAAATGTTTAATGCCCCTCTGGCTGACAACGCCTAGTGTTTTCCCAGCAGTCGCTGCTATTTGTTTGTTTATTAGTTGAAGAGAGGAAGGCATGGGTGGATGAAAGGAGGGGAGCTGGCGGAGGCAGAGAATCGTTCAATAATGTCTGTGGGAAGATTGACCCCTGACATTCTGGAAAGGCCAGTCTCTGAAGAAAAGACAGCACGTCTGCCAAAGATGACAAATGTAGTCGCCAACACACACAGATATACAAATTAAGCCACAGAACAATATCAAATATCAAACCACTGGAAGGAAAATCAAGTTGAAGGAAGATGCACGAAAACTGGCTTGACTCATTTCAGCCTGATTGAAAGGAATACTTCACCCACAAAATGATCATTTTTGTGTGGCTTTTCTGTCAGTTACAGTATTTTTTTCAATTGATTAAATAATCTTTGGTCTATAAATTATCACAAAAAAAAAAGGAAAGTTGGAAACGCCGTTCAGAATTTCCCAGAGCCAAGGGTGACCTCTTCAAACTGTTGGTTATGTCAAAAGGTTTACATTCTTGAATGTAGGCTTCTCAAGAGGTAGTATCCGTGTGCTGAGCCAAGGTAAACAGTCTCTAAGAACAAAGAAAAAAAAACCCTGCACACTGAGGGTGCTTTCACACCTGCTCTGTTTCATTCAGTTCAATCAAACTGAAGTTCATTTGCCCCCTACATGCGGTTCGTTTGGGCAGGTGTGAACACAGCAATCACACTTGGGTGTGCACCAAAGCAACCGGACCAAGACCTTCTCTAAGAGGTGGTCTCGGTCCGGTTTTGATTAGGGCCGTAACGGTACATGTATTTGTGTCGAACCGTTCGGTACACGACTTCCGGTTCGGCACGACCCTGTACCGAATTATTGGGCGCAGGATATTATTTTATTTTGTTTTGTTTTATTTTAATTCCATTTTTGCGAGCCAAACCATTTAAAATATCTAGTTCCCCGACGGACATAATTGAGTGACGGACCGAGTCCGACCGTAAATCTCCGCTTTCACTTTGTGCAGCGCATTCTCGCATTTTGACAACATGGCAAGTGAGCCTGACGAACCTGAAGACCCACCCGCAAACCTTAAGTCCTCCGTTTGGGAACACTTTGGTTTCAGGGTAAAATACGAAGATGGAAATAAACAAGTTGACAAGACAAAAGCAGTGTGCCGACACTGCAGAACAGCGGTCGGGTATGTACTTGGAAACACGTCTAACATGCTAACGCATCTAAAGCGACACCACCCGAGTTTGAACGTTAACCGGCACGACTAGAAAAAGCAATCTGGTGCAAACTACGATATCGTCGTCGTTTAAAAAGAAAGAGCGTTTCCCTGACCATCGCGCTAAAGAAATAACCAACGCCATTGGAGTTGAGTAAAATTGTTTAAGCTGCACTTTAGATATAAGCATGTTTTGTTTACTGCACTTTAACAAAGTGGGAAAGCTAAGTAAGTTCCTAGTAAAACTGAATCTGAGCAGGCTTTAAAGCTGACCAGCTGCACTATACTTTTTATTTTAATTGAGTAAAACTGTTAAAGCAGAAATGTATATTTATATTTTTCATTCAAAAAATGTGTTAAAAAAACAGCAGGATTTTATTTTTCACTTTTATATTTCTATTTTCATTCAAACAATGTGAAAAAGCAGGATTTTATATATATTTGTTTAATTCAAAAATTGTGTAAAAAGAGTTAACTGCTGTGGTGGTATGTCTTAATAAGGTTACCAATAAGTAAAAGATATTTAATAGTTGTCTATTTTTTTCATTACTGTACCGAAAAAAACCGAACCATGACTTGTGTACCGAGGTACGTACCAAACCGAGATTTTTGTGTACCGTTACACCCCTAGTTTTGATCAATATTTTGATTAATTGTACAGTCCTAAAGAAAGTATATTACTGTACATATCTAAAAGGTGATAAACACTGTAACAGAAAATCCAAACATTTCAGAGGACAGAACCAGCAAATGTTTGGCATCCCTGCTCAATGACTGACTTGACTGATTAAGAGATTATCGAGATGTCAATTAATTTCCTGCCAAGCTACTAATCCATTAATTGACTCATCGTTTCAGCGACATATTAAACTACAGCAGGAGGCTAAAATAGAGAGTGACATGCCAACAATACAAAGGCGACCATGATTTCGTCAGGATGGAAATGAATATGGATGAGGAATTTAAGCATAAAAACATCAGAATGTAATTTTCAAGAGGATTACAGATGACTATGTCTAAAAATGTGACTGTGTGCAAATGCCTGTGGCTTTAAGAGGAAGGTGCCTATAGTTTCCTTGACGACAGTCTGTCACGGGAGGTGTGACCTTGCCGTGTCACACAGGCAAAATAAAATGCTAAGTACACAGCACAGAGGGAAAACAGTCCTCCCACCGACCTTCACGCTATACCTTCTCATTTGTTTTCTTCCCTCAGCCTTGCAACCACAATAATCTTTACTTTCCTCTTGTTCAGCCTTCCTCCCATCTGACCCCTTACTTTCCTTTTTTATCCTTCCTCTCATCCCACATCATCTTCCTCTCCTCCTACTCTGCTCATTTTCCCCTTCTCTTGTCATGAATGCTTCGTCTCCTCCCTTACTTCAGGACAACTCCTGCCATCGTCCCCGGCATAACTCCTCTCTCGACGCCTGCTCCGCCCCATCTCCTCTCTTAAATAACGTGGCGTCCCCTCCTCCCTTCGGTAATTGTGATCAATGGTGGCGCCCGTTCTGTCGCTGACAGAAAGAGTAAGAGTCCTACCCTCCTTCTTTATTAGCTTCCACAGCTTCTCTCCTCCAAACTCATTATCATTCCATTACATGCATTAGTCTGTCCGCGACACACACAGTTGGGCCAAACACTCATTCTGGACACAGAGCAACACACACACACACACTCAGTGTGATCCAATATCTTACAGATGATAGAAACTATATTCTGAGTTGACACCAATCTCAGGCCAGCTGAATAAAATAGAAATTAAGAGCATTAAAAGTCAGGCTGACGTGAGTAAACCTACGTCAATGAAAACACAACAACTTAATGAATCTTTTATGAACTAAAATCAAATCTAAAGATAGAAACGAAGTGAATCACCTGTTAATAATCCAATGTACAATGAATGAGGAAGATACATTTGTAGCAGGTGACATGGCCTGCTGACATACATTAAAAACAAATTTCCAACATATATTTATGATATTAAATATTATATTTGTGAATGTTGAGATTTAGATATTTGTTGGGGATTTATGATTTCTTTAAATGGCAATACAGAATTAAAGTGTTGACCCTAAATTTATTTATTTGTGGCTAATACACAGTGACAGGGCTAACTGTTAGCATCAAAAGGCTAATGCTACCTAATGGTTACTAACAGGTTTAAAGACCAGATCGAGCCATTTCAGTGTCTGTCTGCGTTTGCTGGAACAGATAACGGCTCAGTATTAGATGTTAGCCACTTCTGCCATGTCAGCTCGTGCTAACCAAACAGACACTGGAACTGACCATTTGCTTGGAGGACGGAAGCACCAAAGACAGTCAGTCGTTGCGGCGCCTGACCTGTTTAACAGAGACACTGAATCTTATAAACATAAATCTCAAATCTTAAATGTGTTGGTGCTAGTATGCTGTTTCGGCGCCTCTGTTTTACAGCGCTATGTTAGGCGTCTCAGATTCAAGCCTATTATGAGCATTCATGTTCACTCCATCTGCCCTTGAAGCTCCAAATACTTGCTGTTGTCCCAGCCCTAATTATATACATATGAAATCATCTAAATCAGTCGTCCCCAACTGGTGTGTTGGAGTCCAAAAGTGGGTTTTGCGTCTATTCTGAATGGACCTTAAGGGACTCGAAAATGTGTCAAGTTTGTCAAAAACCCACTTTATTTTTGAAGTACCGTGAATTCCTGGCACAGAGCTTTTATTCTGAAGTACCGTTTCCTGCTGTGGAGAATGGACAACTACTTGTCAGAGACGGCGAACTAGCTCAACAACATGGCGCAAATATTACGCTAAAAAACCTAAACAACGCATTTTATTTTAACTACAATTTGCTTGGGGTATCTGTGATTAGGAAAACTGAATTTTGTAAAGTGTGTGATATCCACTTATAGATATGAGGTTTAAAATTCTCAAACAATACAGTGACAAATTTTGCTGGGACACTTAAGCAGCACTTAAGCTCATGCTACAAAGGACACATTTATTGCTGTACCCAACCTGAATTACAACAATGTGGAATGACAACTCATGTAGATATTTTCCACATTATAAGCATGCCAGAGTCCACTTTTCCACTTCCCACAAGCACTCAAATGCACCTTCAAAGCAGACTTTCCAAAGAAATGCCTGCTCTTAACCACAACACCACAAAACAATTACTGAAAACAAAAGAGGACACACCACTTAATGTACGATGGATTACTGACAGTGTATCGAGCCAAGTTCCAAGACCAGACCAGATGTGTGAAACTTTGTAGATTAAAGCTAGAAAAACAGTCGGTGCACAGCAGAGCTAGCACTCATGCTGTGTTGTCAGTCTAAACCTTCATCATGTGTTGTTCTGAGGACAATGATGCAGAGGGAACAAAAAAGCCTATTTGACAGTCAAACTGAAGGACTGACAGTGTGACTGAGGGCTCTCTGACAGGTGATTTCAAAGCACTCAGTTTTAGCTTTTATTGACAGTGACGACTGAAAATATAGGAAGTGAGAAAGAGAGAGGATATGCAACAAACGACCCTGGCCTGAACCCAACTGGCAACACTGCATTTTCATAGTATAAAAGAGACCTATTATGCTTTTCCTTATTTTCTGTTATACACATAATGTCATAGTGTCAGACGTTCATATTAAATGTGGCCAAAGTTTCAAAGAATGACATGACGTACAATAATCCCTGTAAGCAAAAACCTCAGACTCTGTTTCCAAATTTTGTTCTGCTTTCGAGACAAGCTGACGACAGCTAGTGATGGATTTCTTTATATGGTCATCTGCTCCAGGCACACTGCTGCAAGTCTAATATTACGTACACTGCTACATGTAGCTACATGCTAATGTCACGGAAACATGTAATATTGGTTCCCGAATTTCTCTCTGATTTCAGATAACATTCTTACTGGAAGATTTTGGTTAAGAAGCTTTTATTAGTGTTTTTCAGGGTAGAAAGTACCTTTGTACTTTGTTACAGTCATTCCCGCGCTGCAAGTAAACTAATACGTGTAGCTATATGCTAACATCAGCGAAACATGTAATCTTGGTTGCTGATGTTGTTAATTTCTCCCCAATATTGGGTCATATTCCTGCAAGTACAATATCCAGTTATGATGATTATGATTTAAAAGTTTTTACTGGTAATTTTTCATGGTTGAAAGTGCCACTATACTCCGTTATAGTCATTCAGTGGCTGCAAGTATACTGCTACATGTAGCTACATGCTAACATCAGGGAAATATGTAATCTTGGTTGGTGATGTTGTTAATTTCTCCCCAATATCTGGTCATATTTCTGCTAAAACATGTCTGATTGTGAAGCTCTTGATTTAGTTGCTTTTATTGGTGATTTGTGCCGCTATACTCCATCACAATAACTTCCTGGCTACAAGTAGCCTACACTGATACATGTAGCTACATGCTAATGTCAAGAAAAATTGTAAACTTGGTTGCCAATTTTGTAAATTTCTTCATGTTATTGGATCCTATTCCAACTGGAAGATGTCCAGTTTTGGTTTAGAAGCTTTATTGGTATTTTTTCATGGTAACTCCATTACAGTAGCTTAAAGAGACAGGTGCTTAAATGGAGCATCTCAGACAGAGGGTGAACACAGGTGTTCCAGCACAGACAGTATAGGGAAGATAAAATGTTTTTGACAATCAAAGCACATAATAATGTTCTAAACAAAACCCAAAATACAAGTATGAACCTAAAAAAGAGTACAGTAAGTCCCCTTTAGCCACCAGACTACCTCTAGCAATTAATATGTAAATCCAATATGGCAAAGTTTGCGAAAATTGTTTTACTGGAGGCCTTCAGGCAATGCAGGCAAATGTGCACAAACAGACACTCGCTCAACAGTTAATAAAACATGCTACAGGCATAGCTAAGAGTTAAACACACAGGGATATCAAACAGCTGAATGTGATCAGTGTGTGTTTGTGTGCGTTTTAGTGTTAAGCACTTGAAGTAAAGTCGGCCAAACCCTATTTCAAACCCTTCATCCACTTATTTGCCACCTTTCAAGAGTCACTTTGATCCTGGTAGATTTATGGGCGAGATTCAAGTGGCCGTCACACAAGGACACACACACATGCATGCACACACACATTTAAGAGAGGGAAAAAATAACCCACTGACATACAGAGGAAGGGTTTCACCATGTTAAACCAGGTGATCCAATACTGATGATAAACAAACTTTAGACTTTGTTCTTTCGCTGATTATGTTTGTGTGCATGTCTGTGTTTTTCAAATGAAGAAGTGGGAGCTGATGTGTCTTTAAACGTCACATGGAGAGGTCCCGAGGTCCTCAGTAAGCTTATCGGCACTCTCCACACACTAACCTCTGACACACTAATGAACAAACACACACACAATACACGCCACAGAGGCACATAAGACAAATATACTCTTACAAATTAGCTTGTGCATGAAATCCAGAGCACACAAAGGAGACGCAGACAAACACTGTGTAAAGACAGAATGAGATACAACGACAGAATGGAAGGAAAGGAGGGAGAGAATCAACATTGTCTAGTAGTGTGGACCCTCACAGGCAGCGAAAATAACAAGCATTTGGTTCCTCACTAACAACAGGCTTAAAATAGCTCTCGGCTGAGTGCAGACAGCCTGTAAAGATGTCAACAGTTTGGCAGAGCAGCGCTGAATCTTTTTTTTTTTTTTTCCTCCTCCTGCTTTTATATTAAGATGCAAACAGAATAATTCATCTGAAACAGATCTCTAGCTCTCAGTGTGCATTATTACAAGAGAGGATGAGTGACAGCGCAGCAGGAGCACAAAATTAGTGAGGTGCAACAAACAATGTGACTCAGCATGTGGTTTATATTTGGATTTGTCGGCCTGGGCCATGGAGGAAAATTTGAATGGTTCCAATAGATAAACATTGGAGAATATGTTGAGTAACTGTGGGTCCATAACTACATGAGATATGAACCCAATACAGGAAAAAGCTGTTTTATATAATTTAAAATACATATCATTTTACTTTTTAGTCATTTAGTCAGAGTCACAAAAGTATGCAGACATGAAAGTCTGCAGACATGAAAGGCCACAGACGGCTCTGGAGGAGCAGAAATTAGGTTCCAGTTATCTTCTGCTATGGTCAACACAGGCACACTGTCGGACATGATTTCATTTCAGTGTTGACTGAAGCAAGAGATACTGGAAACAAAAATGCTAAGGGCTGCAGCTCATGACTATTTCCAATGTTGATCAATCTCTTAATTAGCTGTTAAGCCTCTAACAGACTGTGTGATTTTGACAATCTTTTTAAGTTTAGAGCAAGCCACACTGTGCGACATGGTTCTAATTAACTTGGGTACGACATCAAGTTTGATGCAGACTGTGTGATGACAACAGCTCCTGAATTGCAGGCTACAACGGTGTCAATATGCAACAGTAAAACATCATCAGCAGGCGTCATCTCTCTACTCCTCTGTAATGGTAAGAGTAAAATGAAAACAAACATGAATCAAGCCGTCGCCATTATGGTATTTATGTGCTTTGAAAAAGTCTGAAGAAGAGGAGGAGGAGGAGGAGGAGGAGAATGTGGACGTGGTCGTGGCTGGGGAAAAGAGGCCATGGCATACCAATTTTGCAACGAGAGCTCTAAGTGTCTTTATTAGCATCTACTAGCATTTAGCATTGGCATGCTGATCAGTGCGTCATTTCATGCTGCATTTCTATTAGCTGGTTAGAAGAAATTCTGAGACAGAATTTTATCCCGGGCTGCCTTTGATTGCAAGACCGTGACAACAGCCATCCTTCAACCTCTCTCACTGTCCAATGTAGGACCACTGTTTTAGAGCTACGACCAAAGGTATCGCCGTATTTCTTTCATGTTGGTCATCTTTCACCTGGGACAGCCCAAAACCACAGTGTATACCGGGGTTTCAACTCGATCGCAAACGTGATCTCGTGTCTGCTCTTCAGAATTTGACGTTGGACAGAAGCCCCTAGCATCACTATAATAATGCTGGGGCAGACTTTTACATCTAATCTTGACGCATCTTGATGCAGAAGGGGGCAGCGTTAGATCACGTTAGTCAATTCTAACTGGTTAGATTTAGGCAGTTGGTTCGGGTTAGGAAAAGATTGTGGTTGACGAGATGGCAACAACTGACTAACGAGTGACTACTGACTCAAGTGACATATTGATTTGACACTGACTTTTGGTTTCACACAGGACACAAACACTGATCTCCTGGGTCAAAGTCCTGTGCTTGCTGGACCCATTCGGCACCCCCCAAAAACAAATGTGAAACTCTATCAGGAGCTGTGCTTTGTCAAAATAAATCAACCCTATATGATTGGACCGTGTGGGAATTTAATTTGAAAGGACAGGAAGTGGCCACGCTCAGCAGTCAGACAGGAGTCAGGTTAATTTCCAGGGCTGGTACCTGCGGTTATTCCACAGGCTAGTTAGTAACATGTCGGGCAAGAAATCCAAAGTGTGGGATCATTTTGAGAAGGTGAAGGACGAACCCAAGGTGATATGTAAACTCATCTTCATTGGTCGACTACAAACATGACGTATCATCTGAAACATGGAAGCAGCTACATGCCGACGTGTGTGACATGCACTTGTAGATAAAATATAGGCCTATATTAATGAAGGTTCATTAGTACGGTTTGTATTTCTCTGTAATGTAGCACAGTGTTAACAATGTTACTGATACTATTCTTTCTCACACCTTCAACTCAAATCATTGTGTTGCCCCGCCCAAAATATACAATTTAATAATTACATTAATATCGTAAACATGCAGGCGACTAGTCGACTAATGGCCTTAAATGTTGACTATGGGTCAACTAGGAAAATTCTTAGGCGGGGGCAGCCCGACTAGTTCGGATACATTTCAGTCAGTACCCAAAAAGTAGTAAATCCCCAGCCCCAACATGCTGCACAGGTATACATAATAAGAGGTGGACTTAGTAGTAGTAGTAAAAAGCTAATTTAGGCTAGTCATCGATCTGGTGATGACTCAAGGACTAGCACTGGGCTTAATATGTGGACATTTCTAGTTCTTCTTTCCATTCTGAGAAAATGAAACACAGCATTATACTGCAGAGTCTAGGAAGATACTTATGTTGCCACAATCATTGGTGAAACACATTTTCCAAGGTCACATTGTCTTAAAAACGATGCACTGGAGATCTGGCTACGCGAGATCACCACAGCGCTGAACACCTGAGGTTGTCTTCATGATAACTGAACCCCCCTTTATAGGAGCACCACCTGCCCGCAGAGCAGAATGAGTCATAAAGCTCTGCAGTCTGCTCTGCTTCTCATCCACGACCCTCTGACAGCTCTGTGGCAGCCAATGAGCTGCTGGACGGGGCAGGGCTTACTAAGTGACGAGAGGAGGGCTGAGGCGTGGCTTTGGGTGGCCGTGGCATCAATCATTGAGGAGAGGAAGAAATTGAGTTAAGTGTGGAGATGGGGTGGGAGCAAAACTGAGACCTAGAGCAGTGTGCATGTGTACTGTAGGTGTATGTGTGTGTATATAGGCTATACCCCCTAGCCTGGTCTTACATATGATTAGCATGCGGGTCACATCAGCAGTCAGATCCCAGTGAGGCTGAGGCTTCCTCGCTAACAGTGGTGCAGCAGACTAATGCTTCACCAACATGAGTATGAATAGGCAATATGGCAGAGCAGTCTGGCAAACACTATTAGTGAAGGAGAAACAAGACTATCTGTGGTCGTGCTTATGCATGATGGAGAACATGTGTGTGACAGAGAGAGTGCCTGCAAATATCTTCACAAAGACAAGCAGCATTTTTGCCTGTTTATGTTATTTTTAAAGGGCAACCCAACTGATTTTACACAACAAAGCATGTTTATAAGCCTTGGGAGGAATTGCTGCATTTGTGAAACATGGCTGTATAAAGCCGTGTGGCTCAAGAAGGAGCTGTGTGAGGTCTGATAAATGTCCTCAAGTGATGACACTTGAGTCAGCTAGGGCTGAAAACTATAAGTTCTATCAATAATATAAATTTGGGTGAAGGTAGAAAAAAGTGAGCTTACCAGACCTCTGCAGCCTGCTCCTTGTATTTGCTTCAGGCTAGGAGCTCGAGGCAACATTAAGGGCCGTACACATGCCGCATTTTTTGCGCCCTCAAATTCATTATTTTCAATGTAGACGTGTGGCAGGTGTGCTCAAACGCCAGAGCGACACCGACAGCCCCTGGAAGAAGATCAGCTCTGCACTAAGGATTTCAGGTAAATAGGCTACGATACGGTGCTTGTTAGCGTTGCTTAGCAACCTCAGATGCAACCTGCCGCAGCGCTCTTGAAGGCTGGCTCAAAAAAAGGCACAAAAGTAGCGGCCAGCGCCCAATCTCGTGTTTCTCAGGTGGTTAAAGACATGGCATGTGTACGGCCCATTAGGCCCCGATCAGACAGAGTTTTGCAGTCTGCAGAATGCGAGGTGCACCGCACTGCCTTTTTTTGTTTTAGCCTGCTCTGATCAGACCGAGCGCTTCTAGCAGCTTGCTGCGTCTTTTTTTATTAAACCACCGAAGCACCAGTCCTTCGCTTAACCGCTTTTGCCGTTAAGGAAAACTTTCTGATCTTTAGATTAAAGTCTGGCGGCTGGCATTGGCTCTAAATGAGGGTGAGAAGCTGTTCCAAAATAGTACGGTGGTAACAGGGAAACGAAGATCCATGTGGGTATATGAGACCCGTAGAAGGAGGAGAAATCACAGCAAGTACCGGCTGATTTAGGAGCTTCGCCACAATAATGGTCAGTTCAAGGCTTATTTTAAAATGTTAGAAAGTTCTTTCGACTACAGTTTGTTCAGATACTTGGTCTTGCAGCTTGGGCGATGATGAAAGTGAGCTTACGTTAGTTTAACACAAACCATGAACTCTACCCTACACTTGTTATCATCGCCACGAAAGATGGCCCACCCTTCAGTTCATCTGATAAGACAATGGGAAAAAACAGCAATGACATCAGGCGCCTTTTCCGCTCTGAGTTTAAGTTTCTCAACTTGAGGCATTCAGGGCACTAATGCAAAAATGTGAGGCGCTCAACAACACAAGCAAAAAGCCACCCCAGGCTGATAAAACACACTCTGACTGATCGGGCCCTTAGCCTCTACTAGCATAAACCCACCCAAATCTTCGTCCCAAGTCTCTCTGGTCAAGCCGCATTGTGGGTAATGTAGGCACAATGTTGACCTGTGGACCTTGCCTTTTGTGTGGACCCCAGGAAGAGTAGTCATAACTGTCGCAACTAATGGGGATTCTGAATAAAGAATAAAGAGGAAATTTTTTTCTTGCAGCCAGGTGAACTACAGAGCACACACAAACGTGAACCTAATCTATGTAAAGCGTGCTAAAACTTCCAACTCAAGCTCACTTTAAATTCAAGGCACAGCTCATCAAGTGACAGTGAGACATAAAAACTGCATCATTATTATCATCCAACCCAACAATCAGAGGTTAAGACATCATCAAACACCAATTGTTATGTAGAAGAATTCTCATCATGAGCATAAACAGCTTCAGGCTACACTCTGGTTGATCCAAGGTGACGTTTCAAGATGATTTCAAGAGTTGAGCACCACAACTTGGGTTTCCTGTTAACATTAAGGACTTGATTTATGTTAGGCTCACGCTGAGGCTCGTCAGCCATCTGTCACACCCACAGAGGTTGAGCGCTGCATTCTCAAATGATTTTTTGGTTGGCATATCTCTTAAAGGTCTTATTACTAAAAATAAAATAAGTTATATCCACAGAGGCAAATATCAGCTGCTTGTGGGAGGAATCGCATTTACCATCGTCTGAGTCATGGAGCAGGAGATGCCGCGGTTTCATTTGATGAATAATTTGGTTTCCAAAGGAGAGACAGCTGCACCTGTGCAGCAGTATTTGGGATTTTTATTGAGTCATTTAAGAGACGTGCCAAACAAAATCTGCCATTTTAGTATCAAAGACTCACTAGAAACCAAATCTGCATATCTTAATAGTAAACCAAAGCTGCTGGGTTTCACAGCGCAGCCTGAATTCAACCCTAACCCGTGATTTGTACAGATTTAAGATGGCTTTGCAAAAGGCATGTATTTGTGAGGAAATTAAATGTTTTTAAGGTGTGTACATAGGCGTCACTTTGTGTTGAAAAGTTCACAGACAGATACAGAGAATGGAAAACTTGGACAAGAAGAAACTGTCAAGAATTGTTAAAGTTACTGATCGGCTCACGTTTCCAAGCCATTTTAGAATCAGTAGGCTATGTTACTTACGTTACTATTTCTGGTCAATGCACATTTGTTTCGTCTATATTTACACTACCTTGTATGTTTTCTTAACGTGCAAATTAACTATTGTAAAGTGTTGTAAATTTGTTAGTTAACATTTCTTGGTGCAAGCTAGTTTTCAGAACATTTTAACAAACGATGCTTATAAAAAGTGAAGTGGAAAAAATTGGCCATATCAAAAAATGTCCCCACCGTAAATGACACCCATAGATCTTTATTATTTTATGAGGGTATTTAGTTTTCATTTATTTAATTGGCTGACTATTGTTTTAGTCGATTCTGGTCCAAAATTAAAAAAAATAAAACATGATCCACTTGCTTTTTACAGAGCCTTCAACCACATCTCATGTATTTTCATCAGCAGGTAGTCTGCTCAGACAGGTGAGCTGTAGAGCTGCAACGATTAATCAATAAATCATTATTTGTCAACTATTAACCCTTTGAAACCTGGAGCAACGTCACTTTTTTTTTGTGCTGCGTTCGGACGCCTTTCCCAAGTATTTTGACCTTTGAACCCTGAGCAAATTGGTGCGATTTCTTTTTAAAATATGGGGGAAAAAGAGCAAAAAAAATGAGCAACTTGGCAAGTAACATCCCACAAATTACAAAAAAAGTAAAATTTTAGAAAAAAAAATTTTTTTCAAAAAAATAGGGAAAAGCAAAAAAGGTGAGTAAACACTGTATTTATAATTATTATTACATTTTAAAATTATGTTACAGGTCATTTCCTTGTTTGTTTACTTTTTACCAATTTCTTGCTATTTTTTGGGGCAATTTCTTCTTTCTTTGCTCATTGCCTTCTTCCCATGTGTTTAAGGTTTCAAAGGGTTGATAATCGCTAAATGAGTTTGAGTCATTTTTAAGGTTGGTTTCAGCTTCCTAAATGTGATTATTCTCTGGTTTCTTTTCTCTTCTACGACAGTAAACTGAGTATCTTTGAGTTGTGGACAAAAAAAGACATCTGAGGACAACATCTTGGACTTTGGGAGACACTGATCAACATATTCTACCAATTTCTTTTAGACCAAACAACTCATCCATTGATTGAGAAAATAATCGACAGACTTAGTATTTAAAATTGCTTTACTGTCTTATATTCTACGTGTTAAATGTTTGTTTGTGTATCAACAGCACCAATATTTAGCTGCCGTTTTGAGTGACCTACATCAGAGTGAAAATCATCTGACGTTGAGTTCAGCGTTGTATAAACTTACAGAGGTGTTTGGGAAATTAATGGAAATGAAATCATGTCCTGGGGTATTGTTAAATAAGTCTGTAAAATAATTCAAATTTGAGTGTGTGTGACTGCGCAGCTTCTGAATTCACTAAAACCCCACTGTGGTGATATTAGTATTCTGATTGAGAAGTCACTCAGTGGCAACAGTTTCTAATCAGAGTCATGGGGAAACCTCTGGATGATGTGCTGTGAGCTTTGAGTGCACACACACACACTCAATACACAGCAACAGCATACTGGCATATAATCTATCCAGTTCCAGTCAGCACAGACTCATCCAGATTCAAATCTTATCAGTGTTTGTCTGAACGAAGCTCTGCATCCAACCCTGCTGATACACATTGGAAAACTGATGGTACCGTCTGCTCATGACTGATCGCTGGAGGGGAAGCAAACAAACGCGTACACAGAGGAAGCTAATTGTGGTTCCGCTAATCAATATGCATGAATGCTCTACTATTAGCTCAGAGACAGAGAGATCGAGAGAGGTGAAGAAACAGGGGGGTGAGAATAAGAAGAAGGAGGAAGAGCAGCAGGAGGCAACAGGACACTAATCCAGTAGCTTTTAATATAGTGCGTATTGATCCATGCTGCATCCCTGCAGCCAGTTTAGGGAGCCACAGCCTGTCTGCCAGTTGGGACCATGTCAATATTACAGATGCATAACATTGAAATGCCTACCAGAACCCCAGAACTTAAAATCTACAGTCACTTTGGCTGAGATTGTTGCAGATATTTTGCATCCGCTGACTTCCTAAGTCCATTCGCTAAGTCTTCCCATTAGCTCGAGTGGGCCGTTTGAGTGCATTTACCATGAGTATCAAGGTACACTTCAGTTAAAGCATCGGCTGATTTGACCACAAAGATGCGAATGACTGCCTGCTTCACCACAGTTATTTATAGACCGTGCCCTGCAGGGGACTCATTGGCTCCCTGTGGTCGACCAGGCTACCCCTGATAAGGCACGTAATATTTGATAGCCAGCCAAGCAATAAAAATGATTTGTCAAATACTCACTCAGTTTAAAATATAGTGGGTTATGCATGATTGTGAGGTGTGAATATAGTGAGCTCCTGTGGTTAGAGACTACAGCTGTGATTCTCTACCCGAGCTTGATTGGGCCTGATACGACCTGCCAGGTTCAGGCCAGGCCAGGCTGTAATTTGTTGTTATTCCCCCGGGCCTGAATCGGGTTGGGTTCTCGCCAATCTACCAGCATTTTTTCCCCCCCATGAAACTGGCAGCTCTCATGTGAAAATGACAGGAGTTTTCATAGACTCAATCAACTCGAGAGAAGAGTAATTTAAAAAATGTGGAAAACCGAGGGAGACAGATAGGGCACGCACGAAAGCAGGACGGAAAACAAGAGGAAGAGCAACTTCTGCTTCCCCAGCAGTGGGAGGGATGTGCGTACTATGCAGTGGAAAGTGGTGAGTATCAATTGTGCACTTCATTGCCATGGACCGCCGTGCAAGTGAGCTGCACAGCTCCACTTTGTCAAATTTGTCGTACATGAGACGACTATTGAAATAAGGGAAGAAGTGAAAGTTTTTTTTCAGGCCCAGGCCAAAAACCTCTGCCTTGGGTCAGGCTCAGGTCAGGCTCGGAGAGCAACTGTGTGGGTAATGTAGGGTTGAGCCTGATTTTTTGGAGCCCAATCTGAGCTCTAATAGCGTGTGCTGGTTCTAACTGAGTTCTGTGTTTAAACACTGTTGGTTGTCGTCATTGTCATTAATTCAGCTTGGAATTGCTGCTTTCTGTACACACAAACATGGGGTTGGAAAATTCGTTCCATCGTTTTACATATTAGCCTAACACAAACAATACAAATTAAAAGATTGAAGAAAAAAAAATTTAATTAAAGAAGCAATTCACAGCTGGAAAGATGGCCTTTTAATAAAACTAGGATGTCTTTGTGGTAGAAAGACGCAAATGCTTTTGAAATTGGTGCTACAGAACTAGAGAAAACAGACAAAAAGGACGCTTTTGCTCAAAAGGGAGAAAACCTACAACTACCAGAATGCACCGCACCGCACAAGACCAATAAACACTCCCGCTGATGATCTTGACCTCTTATAGCTAAAAATTCAGCTACAACATGTTTCTGAAAACATCTGAGGCGAGAAATAGACAACTCAGTAACAGAATTTTGGTTTTTATTTGATCAGCTCTGCCTAGTTTTACTGTCTGATCTGAGGGGGTTTTTTGGCCTCCCTTTTCATTGTGCAGGAAACAGTATGGCACCCACTTCCTGTTTACAAACTCTTGCTATAACAGCTAAACACAGCACTAAAATAGAAACAGCAATGCAGTAACGTAATCTTGATATATAGTCGATCGGCACTGCCTAGTTTTATCATTTGATCAGATTTTGGTTTGAGAGAGACAAAGAGATCAGGACGGGCCTGTCTCTTTATCTGATCCTATACTATTTGTGTCAATGGTGTCGGCATGGGTGACAGGCAATGCAAACATGCAGAAGTTCAGCATGTAGTTCAAGCAACAGGCAGCGAAACTCGTTACGCTGGAGGATAAGAAGGGATATCTAGGCCGTGGTTAAATGGGCTCATTTACACATACTGCCCACATTGTTTTGATACAAAGCTGGTTGAAAATTGGCGAAGTATCCATTTAATGACTCGCTGATCAACAAACATGTTTTGTCAGTTTGAATACAGTCTAAAAATAGGTTCACTTGGCAAACTTCTCATTACCGTGAGGCCAAAAACATCCAGCAAGGACCAGCTTAATTAATAGTAGAGAATGCCGTGCTCAGGTGTTCATATTATCATACCCCAGCTATCATATTTGGATGTTAGACAGGGTTAACTGGGATTAATTGGGGTTAACTGTTCATTTAGAGGCATTAATGTAAGCAGACTTTCCCTTCCTGCTAAATGGGTCCACTGGTGCATCCTTGAAGAGTTACCAACCTCATTAGTTTTTTTAACAGTTATAATTTTAACGTTGCAAAATGTTGGCTCCGAGTTGTTTAGATGCCAGCAAGGAAATTATTTTTAGCAGCTTATAAATACAGAAATATCTCCAAGTCGTTGCAAATGCAGATCCAGTCTGCAGCTCATTCATTCCCCCTGTGAACACATACTAAAGCCCAGACTGTCAGTTTTTCTGTCTTTTAGCAGCTGCTGGAGGGAGATGAGCAAGCAGCACCTCAAAGGCAGCATAAGTCGTAAGAAATAAACAGCGCTTAAAATAATGTTTTTCTAAAACTGTGCTTCTGGCTTCCTGCTCCTCTGATGATCTGCACAAAAAGGCACACAATAATAGATCCAAAGCTCACCTTGACACGCACAAGGTGAGCTTTAACAAACAAAGAGCAACAATAAACTACCTTTCATCAGCTAATGGCTTTGCGAGACGCTGGCCTGCTGTCTTAATAATCTTCCCATCCACGTCTGCTTTTGTTGTTTTGGTTCTGGTACGTGGGAGCTTTCACGGCAATCCAGGAGAAGTGCTTTGTAAGTTAGCGGCTATGATTAAATGAACGGCGAGACGTGAGTGTAGTGTGGCTACTGAGGCTGGGCGATAAAAGAGACGTTTGGGTTTTCCACCAGAATATTCTGTTCAGGAAGATTAGACGTGAAATGAAGCCGACAGTCAATCCTGCCAGTCTCTGTTCCTCCTCTGTGACATTCCCCTTTTCCACGGTGTGTGTGCGGCATTTGCAAACTGATTCTATTAATAATTTCGAGCCTGACTCTTGATTGTGTGTGTAAATGTGTTTCGGTAAATGTCTAAATAGATCTAATATCAATTTCGAAGGTGTGTCACCTGCATCAGGCTCTTACAACAGGGTCATGGTCACACTGACACAGTGCATTAGGACAAAATGTGTGTGTTTGTCTGTGTGTGTGTGCCTCAGGCTCTTCATTTCTTATCTCTCCCAGTAACACAAGCTGTCCACCACTGTCCGCCAACAAAAAGCAGCACTATCTCTCCTCCTGCCTCTCATCTCCTGCCCACTACCTTCCCTTCATTCAAGGCTTTTTCCAATTCTCCTCTGGCGATCCACAGTTCTCCATCCTCTCCATCTGTCTCATCTGATAGCTGCCTCCCTCCACCCCATCACCCTGCTCCTCACCAACACGTCCCTCTCTGCAGAACTTGTCTAATTGCTATGTTCGTCATAGCTTTAAAAAAAAATCTTTTCTCACTTCGATCTCCATCTCTGCTTACCTCCATCTTTCCCCAACACAGGATTTGGATTGATTTTGTGTTATTCCAGTCCAGTCTGCCCTCTATGTGTTCCGTCTCTCTCCTTCACGTCTATCTTCACTTTATGACGCTTGCCTGGTCCCCTCTGCTAACAGGCTTTTGACCGCTGACTGTCTTTTATACCTTTTTAAATACGAGCTATAAAAGGAACATACAGTCTGTGGAATCTAGATAATAACTAGCATCATTATTATGATATGATATTTGATGACATGTCTAATAAAGCAATGGTTTGACCTGTAGCTAAGTAAATGTAGTAGTATCAGGGGCATCCCCATGGCCAACGGGCACACCATGTATTCATACAACCCTGGTTTTGGATCTGATTCAGGACTTGTTGCACGACATTATCCCCTTGCCGTCTCCATGTCTCCTCTCTGTCTCTATGATAAATAACTGAATAAAGACAAAAGTCTAAACTATGCTTAAAAATAAGGACCGGATACTATGGATATCCAGAATATCCAATAATGAAGACATCACACTGTCTTAAGCTCCATTCCTACTGGACAAAAAAACCCACCAACACCCACTGACATCTGGCTTTTGTCTTTAGTGAAAAAGGTTTCTATCAGCATTTATTCCCGGGAATACTGACTTTGCAGTAGTCACAGATAATGATTGGCTCCAGCTCCACTTAGCAGTGATGGAAGCAGGACACTAAATTCTGCTACTCTTTGTTATTTCAGCCACAAATTGCGTCCGTCTCCGTCCAAGCAACGCTCCGTCATCATTCCAAATTAGTCGGTTTGAGTTTGAGAGACATGGATATAAAAAAGAAGCAACCACTGCAACATTTTTACTGGCCTTCATGCTGCTTTCTACTGTTTACTAACCTGTTTTCTGGCGTGTTTGTGATGCCAGAGAAAAACAGAAAGGCATACTTGCACACTGGCAATGGGAAAGTAGTCAGTCGCCTATTTTTAGTGGGGTCCCCGTGTTAAAAAAAGCCTGCATATGGAGTAAAGCCGGATTCATGGTCCTGCGTTAAATCAACAACGTACCTACGTCGTAAGGTACGTGGCTACACAGGAGGCTCGCCGTAGCCCCCGGCGTAGCCTGACGTGCACCTCCCAAAAAATGTAACTACATGTCGAGGCGACGCAGACCCAGCACAGACCGAGAGGGCTGTGATTGGTTTACTTGGTAGCAACACATTTCCGGTTCCGTATTTCCAGATTGCGCCATCCCCGGCATCTTTAAACATCTTCTGCTGCGATGTAGATGTTGCAGTATTAACATACTTTCTTCGACATCCTACAACTCCAACTCCAGCAAGATTCTCTCTCTCTCGGTCGCCCTTGTTCACTGTGACCGGAAAAGCCGGAAGCTAAACAAAGAATCAACTAGAGACGACGATAACCATTCAGGAAAGGAACGCAGCCCCCTACCGCTCTGGCGGTGAATTGCACCGCGACGAAATGGAGTGACGGAGAAGTTCGAAGGGTTCACAACGGCATCACGGCAACGACGTAGGTACGCCGTTGATTTAACGCAGGGCCATAAATCAGGCTTAAGGGTATGATGGACAAGTAAGGATTTCCCAGAGCATGTCACATGAGAGGCGGGCCACGTTAATGTTGGTAGACATTATGACATTTAAATTAGAGTAGGACTGGGTGTTGGTTCTCGAAACCTTTAAGGTATCAACAAAAATAACTAGATACCAAATAGTGTCGAGCTGTCTCCAGTCAAACTATATGTGCATTCAATCCTTTTTGCGGCAGGGGGTCATATCCCTGACCGTCCTGTCTCCTTGCCGGATCGGCAGACTTTTTTTACAGCCATCTTCAGAGCCACTATCCTCCACCGACAATCAGTTCAACGTCTGCCCAGTAAGCACAAGCTTACAGCTGCAACAACATCCAACACCATGCCGTTAAACAGTCCCAACAAACACACCAACACTGAAAAGGCTCAACTCGTTGGGCTAGGCTAAACCTGTTGCTGAGAAGCCGTGTGATGCTAACAGTTAGCCTTGTTACTGTGTGTGTGCAGTGGGGCGGACTCTCACAACTTTCCCCAGTGCGAAGCTCACACTCAGCAGCAGGGGTAGCTTCAATTTCTTTGGTCATCTGACCGAATTCAACAAAATATCACTGTCTAACAACGTTGGTGGCCAGCTGGGTTGTTTTAAGCGGCTAGAGAGGTGTTGTGTTGGTGTCATAATTCTCAGGTGCCATTAAACAAGTGTCGTAGCACGCTCTCTTTCACCCTCTCTTTCTCCATCTCTATTTCTCCAGTGATTTAAGCAAACCAAAGCCCTGGTTATTAATTTTTGTGGTATACACGCCACTCCATTCACGTTATGGGTATCGAATGAAGTACTCTTTGGTATTGGTATCACTTTAAAGGTACTTGTATTGCAATTTTTTATATTCTAACCAGCCTTAAATTAGCGGCAAACTGAATTGAGCTTATTGGTGTACATGCTGGTTGATAAGTAACAGGCTTGTAACCAGAACCAAGAAACATGATCACATCACTCCAGTTTTAGCCTCTTTACACTGGCTCCCAGTGTGTTTTAGAATAGATTTTTAGATTTTACTGATTACTCCCAGCTATATCACCAACCTCTTAGTGCCGTACACCAGGACGTACTTTGAGGTCCTCGAGCAGATGATTCTTGTCTGTTCCAGAGGCCCGTCTGAAAACTAAAGGGGGCATAGTGTTGCTGCCAGGGCCCCGAGGCTCTGGAACAATCTGCCCAAGGAAATCAGGTCCGCCGAGTCAGTGATCTCTTTTAAGTCCCTTCTTAATAAATCTTTCCTGATTTTACTTGAGTTTTAAGCTCATTTAGGCTTTCATTTATTTCCTCTGTTTTTACACACTAAAGTGTTTTCATCAGTTGTCGTTTTCATGTCTTGTCTGTAAAGCACAAGAAATCTCAGTATGAAAATGCCAAACTATGCTTGAACTAATTTAAAATCAGTTCAGGAATTACGTAGTTTATCCATCAAAGAGCGCTGACAAGCTTATTGTTACACTGTTGAATATCCTGCTCAGTATCTATCTTAGTCACACACATAAAAAAAACAAATGTAAGAAATACATATCAAGATTGCTGGTTTATCTTAGGTGGTAATATTATAGTGGCCGATAAACTCTCAAAGATCCATTTCACTATCAGCCTCACAAATTCAGTCTTGGTTGGGCTATTATTTCTATGAAATAAAACAACCTTCAGGAAGACAGTGTAGATGTGCTGTGTTACTCAGCAAATGGGTGGGGCAACTGTTTCGACCATCATTCAGTAGCTAAATCGATCATGAGATGAGATGCGTCAGGATCTGTCTGACTCACCCAGGAGAAAACAATGACTTGATCGAGACCTAACCACCACCGCTAACTGATTTCCTGGGGTGGTACCCCTGCAAGTAACCTCTGGGGCGGTAAAAAAAAGCACCACATTGAGATCTAAAAGCAACAAAACTTTAGCAAAGATTTATTATATTTAAAGTTATCAAAGAAACTGGGGTCAAGTCTGAAAGTTCTGTGACCTTTACTTTGAAAGATCTCGAGTGTTGCATGTGTGAAGCTGCCAGAAGCTGCCAAATATCAGCACAATCAGCTTATGAAATCACCAAGACTTCTGACCTCTGTGCTGCTCAGCATGCTTTTGGCTGGCAAACACACACACACACACACACACACACACACACACACACACACACACACCCTTCTGCTCTCCCTCTCCACCCTGCCTGTACCATGTCTACTAATGATGTGATGATCTCCCACGCATGCATGTGCGTTTGCATTGATGAATAAGCTCATCAGTCTGTCAGCACATGAGTGTGTGTGTGTGTGTGTGTGTGTGTGTGTGTGTGTGTGTGTGTGAATGTATGTGTCAGTCTGAGTGTGTGGGAGAAACAGTCACAGAAACAGAGTGGGTGAGTGTACATTGGCATAAGTAGGTTACAGGTAATACGTAACATGGTCATGGTGTGTGTATGAGTGTGTGTGTGTGTCACACAGACAATATGTACTATACGCACCACTGAGCGTGCACTAAGTGGCTTTCCCATACAGCTATAAGGCAGTTAGTGTTTGTGTCAATCAGTGTGTTTTCCTGCGCTGTGATTCATATTTAATCTGAAAGCAGAGCAGAAGTGATTCCTCCATAACAGCCAATGTATGTGTGTTTGTATGCGAGTGTGTGTATGTGTGTGTGGGGACCTATTGCTCACCACAGTGCTCATCAAGACCGAATCCAGGCAGTGCTCTCCACTGTGTGCTTTTGCCCACAGCAGGGGAGCTATTTGAGCGTGTGACTGCATGTAGGTGGGTGGGCACTTCATTTTTTGATGTCGTTATACGAGGCTATCTAGTATGCGTATTGGTACGTGGGTGGCAGCTGCCTCGTTTTGGAAGGCATGAGAGTTAACAGTGCAGGGCGAGTGTGTGCGCGAATGTGAGTTTGAGATGTTAGCCATTAATCAAATCCCCCGGAGGAACTCAAAATTGAGAAGGATGGGGGGGTTGGTAGAGGAGAGAAGTAAACAACATCGACCAGAAACAGTTTTGGACAGTTCAGTAGTTCAGCGTCTCTGTGCCTAACGTGACATGACAGGCAGAAGAAGACAGAAAGTGAAACCTCAAGACAGAGTCCCTGGATGCAGTGAAATGAAAAAGAAAGATGGGGAGGTTTAAGAAAGCAACACGTGAAGTGAAAGTGAAGGTGAACGCGTTGAGTCATAGAGTATGAACACAGCAGAGGTGTGTTGGGGAGGAAGTAAGGAGCGGCAAGTCACTCACGGAGCTGAATAAATATATGAATGTGTGTGTGTGTGTTTCCCCAGGGGCTAGCGTTGCCATCTGCACAATAACATGTAGATCTGCTCTACATCTGTACCGGAACAAATAAATAAAGAAATTTAAAAAAAAAACAAGGCTCTCTGATCACATCCGATCTCCGCTACAAACTCACACACAGCACCCACAGAGCAATACACTTATCAGTGTGTTATGTAAGCCTTTGAACAAATGGCTCGCAGAAATACATAAGCGGAGAGTGTTTTTCTCCACGATAGTGACAAATTGCAGCCTATGGTCTGAATACAATCTGTGAAACGGAGAAACCAAGAAGACAAATTGATCGTATGGTGCCTTTAATAGGTGTTGGTGTTTTCTCAGAGAAGCGCACACAAACCAAACAATGCTCAATAGCTCAGACTTTTTAGTTAACGTAAAATTTCTATTGTGTTTTAGGCACATGCCATTAAGTACAACAGGGTGCTTTAAAGGGCACCTGACCCAACCGGACATGTTTGAAATAGGGGACAAATTAACAACCTCAGCAACCAATATTACATTTTCCCCTTACGTTAGCATGTAGCTACATGTAGCAGGGTAGGCTATGGAAGTTACTACTCAAAAAAATTAAGGGAACACTTAAATCCCACATCAGATCCTCATGAAGGAATTTATTCAAGTTGAAAATCTTTACTGATGATAATTTGTTGAGGACAAGACGGAATAGTGACAGTGTCCTGGGGGATCTCGTCCCAGACCTGGATCAGGGCATCAATGAGCTCCTGGACAGTCTGTGGCATGTCGGATGCACCGATACATAACGTCCCATAGGTGCTCAACTGGATTTAGGTTGGGTGAAGGAGAGGGACACTCAATGGCATCAATGCCTTTGTCATCCAGGAACTGCCTACACACTCTGACCACATGAGGCCAGGCATTGTCCTGCACCTGGAGGAACCCAGGGCCCTCTGCACCAGGAGGAACCCAGGGCCCACTGCACCAGCGTAAGGTCTGACAATTGCTTTTAGGATTTCATCCTGGTACCTAACAGCACTCAGGGTACTGTTGGCTATGACATGGAGGTCTGTGTGACCCTCCAAGGATATTCCTCCACAGACTGCTGGATGATGTTACAGGCAGCATAACGTTCACCACAGTGTCTCCAGCCTCTTTCACACCTGTCACATGTGCTCAGCGTGAACCTGCTCTCATCAGTGAAGACACCGGGGCGCCAGTGGTGGACCTGCCACGTCTGGTGTCTCTGGCGAATGCCAATCAAGCAGCATGGTGCTGGGCTGTGAGCACAGGTCCCATTAGAGGACGTCAGGCCCTCATGCCACCCTCATGGAGTCTGTTTCTGACAGTGTGGTCGGAAACATGCACACCAGTTGCCTGCTGGAGGTCATTTTGTTGAGCTCTGGCAGTGCTCCTGTTCCTCCTCACACAAAGGAGCAGATACCGATCCTGCTGCTGGGTTGATGCGCATCTACGGTCCTGTCCAACTGTCACACTGCTTGCATTCAATATGACCGCATGGTTATTATTGTAATTGTGGTTTCAGGTTAGGCGGCAGATCTTGCGCTGGCATGTTAAGTTGCAGAGCTAATTGGTTATATGTAAGTGTGGCAGGTTGGGTGCGGCACATCATGGTGCCAGGGCGGGAGTGCATCTTAAAAATGAGACCTGTGCAGGACTCTGCTTTGGCTAGCCCTTTGTTTTTGAGTGCAGTATTCTCCAGAACAAGCATACTGTGAGTTGGGTTTTTTTGTGCATTGCATATTACGATGACTAGTCATATTATTCCTTCTGAAAGCAGAAATGGTTCACCTTGTACCTTTCAGGGGTTTCCTGGAGTTTCATTTTTGGCAGCAGCATGTGACAAAAATAAATCACAGACAAAGGTGAACAAGAAGTTCAAATAAAGATTTAAAACAACGCTATTCTGTATCCCGCTGCTAAATTTAATACAAGGCCAATGTGAGCATTATATGTGTTTTATTCTCCCGTCTGCTTAGCTCTTTCATTATATGTCTATTCATGCCTTGGCACTGTAAGGACACAGATTAAATTGCAAAGACTTCCAGCCAAAACAGGGCTTAAAATGTGTTTTATATTTGCATTTACTTAAGCGTGGCGCACATATGTGACACAGCAGGACTGAAATAGAGCCCACGACAGTCACGTTGGTACAAAATCATTGACAGCGGGCGAATCTGCAGCCATAATGGCACCTTGGGTGTCGACTGCTCCAGAAACAATGGCGGCAGAGGTGAGACTGCACTTGGTGGCAGATCCATCACAGCTGCTCCTGAGGAGGAGGAGGAGGAGGAGGATGTGACTGTGGGGTAGAGCTGTAATGGTGGCACTGGGAGGAAGAAGGCCAGCAGGGGACAGCAAATCAGTAGGGCTGTACCCAAATATTCGGATATTCGAATATTTTTTTCTATGGGTAGGTATTCGTTATGAAAATTTGGTATTCGATATTCGTTTTTTTATTTACTTTTTTTTTTTTTTTTATATATATATTTTTTGGTACTAAATGTAGTCTTTTTGTTGTTGGTAAATGTAGGTTATCAATAAAAATCTAAACTTTTAAATTGCATTGTTAAAAATGTGAAAATATAGTATCGCCTACCAACGGAGCTTGTGCGCACGGCAGGCTTGAGCGCATCCGTCTGAGGCTGTGGATCAATGCCAAGTTTTACCACTTTATCACTATTCCCTCTAACTTGTAGCTGTTTTTTCGTTATCTTTTGAATTTAATATGAATTATGGAACCGTTTTTGTCAACGTTTGTTTCCCCCGTTTTGTACAATAAATTATTGTTTAAAGTTTCAACAAGTTTCTTTTGGAGTGCGTGACACAAGTGTGTTTTGAAAACGACCGCGGACTGTCACCTGCTCAACGCATCAGTACCTTCGGATGCCATGACAGTAATAGCCAATAATGTCAAAATATCATAGACGATCACTGCTGCCCGACCCGCAGGTCCATTTGCGAGTCCCGCGGGTTACCAGCGCATCACTACTCAGCTCAGTCTATAAATGCTGTACACAACAGTAGACATTATATTCTATTCAGGCCGGCAGAACCAGCAGCGCATCGGCTCTACAGTGCACGGCACTGCTGATTAACCATTTTATTGCAGCACAGAGTGTCTGCCAGTAACCAATTACTTACAGAGGCTTCCTACAACTTGTTTCAGCGGTTCCGATTTAATCAGAAGACAAATTAAACAGGATGACTAGCCAATGTGAAAATCAAAAGAAAGCATAGAATAATATACTGAAGGAGACTGTTGTGCCATCACATTTTTTTGTGGTTTGAGAGCAAAGATCCAGTAGCTGCTGTGCAAAACTCTGCGATACAATTAGGTCCAAAAAAAACCCGGAGGAGTGCTTCGCAAAGAGTCTTTGAAAGGAGCCAAGCCTGTACCTGTACCTGTACCAGTACCAGTACCCAAGACAAAAGAGACTAAGCTGCACACTGGCATCATCAGAGAAGTATCACTCTGCGGGGAGAGGCGGATAAAGGAGAGACAGATGGACAGGTGACAACACAAGGAAACAGGAAGGAGAGAAGGAGTCTAATTCCTCCATCAGCTCCCATCTCTCATCTCCTCCTCGTGCCCCAGCTGCTCCCTTCCCATTCACCAAATCACCGTTGCTTTGATGTCGTCCTTTTCTGATAAAGCCGTCCCTTTTTTCCCCCCTCTCATCAGCCTCTCCTCCTCCCCCATCTTCTCACCTTCACCCACTCGAGCCCATTTTCTCTCCTTCACAGTCTAATCCTTTTTTTTCCATGCTCTCATCTCACCCCCGGCTTCACGCTCCCTCCCCCTTGACTTCTCACAATGGGGCTCTCCTCTTCGTGCTCTCATCGACCTCTTCTCGCCAGCCTGTCTCTCTTGTTTCACGATTGTCGTGCATGATGTACAAGGTTTCTCTCTGCCGTACCTTAGCCTGACATTCAGACTGATAATCATTGTTATCAGTTATAATGACCCTTAAGGAAAAAAACAGATTTTTTTGATACTCAAGGTCATTTAACAATGGAAGTATTTCTAAAAAGTCTGACAGGCAGTCGATGGAAAAAAGGACATGTACATGCTCAGGTGAGATTCTCTTTGTGGTTGCATTTTTTCCCATTACTAGGGGTGTGCCATATCATCTGTATATGATAATACTGGCATTATTTTGAATATGATATAAAAAATTCATATTGTGATACCTGTTGACGTCATACTGTTACAACAAGCATGGCTGAAAGCGAAATTATTAGCGACTAACAACTCAATCATTTAGGATTTGCTAAAAGGGAAGGAAATCATTATCACAAAAATATCATGATATTATTTTAGGGCCATATTGCCCACCCCTACCCAATACCACAGAAAAGTACACAGTATGATAACTGTCAATTTTTATACCACGGTATACGATTTCACGGTATACTACTGCAAACATGAGACATCACATGTCAGTCAGTCTTTCTGACTTCAATATCAGCAGCATTATACACTGCATAGAAAGTGGTAATTCAACTATTTCTATGGTCTTTAGTAACTGTATTCCAGTTAAGCAATTTGTGACCTGCGAAAGGTGCTATAATAAATACTTACTTTCTTACTTACTAAAATATACGTTACATGTGCAAAAGAATGAACAAAAAGTATATACTTGCTGAAGTAAACTCAAACTGCTACATTTAGCCTAGCTGTCCTTGCTCATCAAGCGTTTCCCATACACTGATTTAAATGTGGCTGCTGTCACAATATCAATGTTAACCATCACCTATTGATTTTTTAAGGTATTTAAAATGCATTGTACAGCTGCGCACAGTGCGTTGATTCGCTCAGCCCCTCACCCCACTGTTCACAAATGAGACAACAATTACCTAGCTCATGCACCCTGCAGTCGCTCTGCTTCTACCGCTGCTTGGAGACTATTCACCAGGAGGAGAGGGGGGGAAGAAGCACCTGAGACGGGCTTGGTAGCAACTCAACTTAAGGTGGCGCAAACCCCAGCGCCAGGGTTCACGGGGAGCTGTGTAATGGCAGCAACAGAAAGTTTGCTGGTCTGGTGTTGAGTTTGCGCACAGCTGGCTTAATTTGGGTTGCTGTTCATGCAGCTGAGGTCCGTGACCTTGGACCATCTGCCTTTTTCTGCTTTCTTCCTTCTTTTCTTGGTATGATGTCATATTACTCATACACTACTACAATAAAAGTAGTAACATCTTTCTACCACCGTATTTGAATTATATATATATTCAAGCATAAAATAGCGATACTTACGTGAGTCGATTATTTTCCCCTACTAGTAAAGACGCCACCTTGGTCTCAGACAAACTGATTTTATCACAACTGTTGAACATTTTGTTTGGCTAACTGTTCAATAGATTAAAACTGGTTTGCTTGTTTCTCAAATCAAGTAAAACACTCATTTACATGAGCAACACCAGATCGTCTTGTCAAAACTGACAATATTAAGATGTGAGCGACAGTTTGGAGGTCTGCAACCTAACGTCACCCCTCGCTTCATCATTTTCTCTTCTGTGGTGCCTCTCTCCTCTTTTCTCATGTCTTTCCTTCTCTAGTCTTTCTTTGCTGTTCCTCTGTAGAGAGCAACAGTCACCCTGCTGACATGAGCCGACACTTGGCCCAAAGCAAGAACACCCTGCCAGGACATATACACACATGTGCACACCGTAAATCCTTATTTGATGTAAGCCGCTAGGTGAGGCAAGACGATTTGCATTCCGTGAAGCATACAGGGATATTGCAAGACACGAATACAGCAAGAACACACTGAAAAACACACACGCACACAAGCACCATTTAACTGCAAGGTCAGCCCGGGCACTTATTCGAGCGCTGCCAAACACATATTGAAAATGACACTGCTGAAGGCGGCATTCAATGTGAAAGCACAGCATGAACAAACAGTAACAACTCACACAAATCAACACACATACTCAACCGCTATGTGATGTGATGTGCAGGTGAGACAGGTCAGACTCAAGCGCAGCGAGGAATGCAGTGACGATGATACTTGAAAGCAGCAGCCGATGTAAAAAGACAAAACAAACACACTTGCATACCATTTATTGGAAAAGCAAGGTGAGCCAAGAAGCAGCTGCAATGTAAATCACACCATGAAAGGCAGCATGTAGAGTGGACGCATAAATATTCTACACATGTACACACACGATCATCCTTTGAATGAGGTGCTGCGACACATGGAAACATGACAATGAGAGCATGAATACAGCCATATGTGACAGAAGATCTAAGCTGAGGCTGGCTGCAGGTTCAAGTGACGGTGTGAATTAAATGCAACACTCTGAGAACAGGCACCTAATGTGAGAACACACAGTAACACAACACCTCCATCTGATGAAAGGTTTGAGGTGAGACGAGGAGCAGATTCAAGAGGAGCAAAAGGTGATGAAAAAGCACCGCCATCCTCCTGTATGAGCTATAAGTCTTTGCACAGAGAGGCGGCTGGCTGCCCCGAATATACAGTGCCGGACACAATGAGCAGAAATGAATGGGAGCTGTTTCAATAGGCTGACTCTGAGGTGTGACAGCAGGACAGATTGAAAACCCAGCTAGTGCATTTTTCCATTTTTTAGTTTTCAACTCAGCCCCTGCCTGAAACTCCGATGTATACTTCAAGGAAATGTTAACACACAAGCATAAAATGGGAAGTTTCATATGGTTGTTCAAACACAGAAACGTGTTTTTATCACTTACTGTGTTGACACTGAATTCACGAACATAAACCCTTGGGTGTGGGTGTGTGTAAGAAAGTAACAGATCCATTTAGAACACTGCACAGTTTTTAGTATCATGAGAAAAGATTTTGTAACTCAACAAGCAAGTCCAGAGGTCGTGTTAACCAAATACTTTCTGTCATTGACAGATTTTTTTTCAGCAATGACATAAAAATCAAAAAGCTGTCCATCATTTTCACAGATTAAAACACTGAAGGCGCTCTACCGTCACTTTAAGATATTCACACCCCCGTCCATTAATTAGCTATTGTCTGGTTTAGTCTTTGATCTCACATACATGACCTTGTTGTCTGATTGCGATTGATAGGGGTAGGGCTGGTAAGTTCAACATCTGCCCAGTTAGCATGAGTTAAAGGCCCTTGACACATGGTCGGTCATTGGTCAAAGTTGGGCCATCGGTGAGCTTCCTTAGCCCTCATCAGTGTGGTGTATCCCATACTGTTGGCCCTTGTCTGCGCTAGTTGGCCTTTTTCTGGCACAGCAGAACCCATCTGCAAATGAAATCACTCTGATCTGCAATTCAGCTCAGCGCACCAGAAGAGAAATGCCACTGTGGTAGCAACTTTTCAACGGATGGCAACCATCTGTCACTCAAAGCGGCCACGCCCTTAATTATACATAACCTTAAGCATTAATAACATTTTAATGGGTGAGTTATATAAAAACTCACCCCTTTCATTTGTCATTCATGGGGAAATTAGCTAGAAAACCAAAACCGTTTCTTGTACGAGGCTTTATTTTTCAGCTCTGGAGGTTGCCGCTTGGTTGAAAAGGCAAAGGAACATGGAACATACTCCTCTGGTCTGCATCAAGGAAAGCGTGGGGTCATTCAGATGTTCAAGAATGGCTGTTTCTTTTAGACTTTTATGTTGCATCTCCCGAGAGGAGTAATCTTGAGCAGTAAGTTTCCTTGGCACTCATGTCTGCACAATGAAAGCAGCGTAGTTGCTGCTTGCTGTTGTCCAGTCAAAAAGCACAAATCTATGTTGATAAAATGCTTTGCTTTGCTATGTCGTCCCATTCAAACCAAGCAAGGAAGAATTGCATGCTAAGTTGCAACATTAGCCTGTAATTCTCTCCTCCATCACCAACATTACACACTTTTAAAACTGACCAGACCAATGGACTACCTCCGCGACGCCGTCCCAAGCCTCATTCTTTTTATTTTGGTCTCTGTAACCACACAGCAACACATTATAAACGACTGAGTGGGCGCGAACGCAAGTAATAAACTTCTCGATATCCATTGTCGGAACAAGTGTGCTGTAGGAACCAAAGTTACATGGCTTGTTCTCTTGGACCCGCTTCATCGGAGCATGTCAGCATTCTGATTGGTTGTCACTGAACCACATCAGAGCTCATTACCATAAAGTTAAACAAGTTTTAACTCCCCTCCGGACCCGCTCCAGTCGCTTTGGACGCGCGGCTGACGACCAGTCGCCCAAGTCGCCAGTCTCTCATTGAAACTAAATGACCTCCGCTGTTTTGGAAGCTCTGGTCGCTGTTGGTTTGAATGTACAGTAACCCTAACCCTTGTTCCAAACAAGTCTTTAACCTAAAATTCAATAGCTGGGGATCAGCTTATTGCCCCTTTGAATAGGAGGCGAGTCCCCATAATGTGACAGTATGAATACAGTCCCCACAATGTCAGTAATATACTGTAGGTACATGCTCACATGTGTGAGTTTGTACCTTCCCACACAGGCATCGGCTGAGGTGTCTTGTGTGCTAAAAAAAAAAAAAAAAAGTGACCTCTTGTTCTTCCTCTCACTTTTTTCATGGTTTCCATCGTATTTCTCTCTCTATCTCTCCATTCTGTGCCAACCTCTCTCCCTCCCTCCATCTCTTTCCGTCTTGCTCTACTTCCCACAGCCACAGGCAAGGACGCACTGAGGCCCGTTACTTCCTAAGGAGGGCAGAATCAACCTTTACACACACGCACACATTTACACTCAAACACACAGATACAGCAAACTCAACACTGTCAGAGTCTATCACATATGTTTACAACTAAAAAAAACATGTGTGTGACAAATTGAGGTTAGCACGTGTTGCAGCGTTCGGCGGCCGAATAGAAAACAAAACACCCTGAGCAGAAGTTATCGTTGTTGGCAAGTTTGCTAATCATGTTTTTGCTGGTTTGCACTTTGTTATCCAGAGCACAGGGCTGTTGTCTGGCCTCTACCCCCTCGTCTAGGCCTGCGAGACTGAGCATGTGACCTGCAGCGTGTGTGAGTGTGTGTGTGAGACGAGATTAAATAGCGCTGGTGCTGAGAGAAAGCGGGAAATGCTTGCTTGCAGGCCTATTTTGTGCATTTACAATGAAAATAAAGATCTCACACAATCAGAAGGAATCCTCTTTTTGTTGTCTCACACACACACACACACACACACACACACACACACTCGCACACACACACAACATAATTGACCCTTCGTTAAAGCGATTACAGATTAATGAGCAGAGCACCCGCCTAATCCAGTTTAGCTCCAGCGCAGGCAGACAATGCCATCGGAGCTCACTGTCCGCCGCCCCTGCACAACCGTGGAACAGGAAACCTCTATCTGAATGGGCAATCGTTTCAGCTTCCTGGTTATCAACCAATCAGAGCTGCCCCTGCCTTGATGCAGCGATCATAACAGGGTAAGTGTATCAGAGTGACAGCGTGAGTCAAGGAGCAACTGCTGAGCCAAGAGGAATACTGAGGACATGTTTGTTTTCTCATTGTATCTCTCTTTATATAGTCGTACCTTTGTTTCTGGACTGGTTAACATCTATTACCTGAAGTCTGATCAGAACTGATAGCTCAACATTATGGTACATTTTGGATATTTGGCCAAGAGTTAGATGAGGCGCATGTCTGTATACTTAACATGACGCTAAAGCCGGGAGACATTTACCTTAGCTTAAGGTAAAAATAATAAATCCACCTAACAAACTAAGTCATTTTTGTACAGATTAAACAAACAAGCCATAACATGTTAATTAGCAAGAAGATTTTGGTACCTGTGGACGCAGCCAGGCTAGCAGTCTCCCTCTACTTCCAGTGTTCATGCTAAGCTAACCGTCTCCTCGATGTAGCTTCATATTGACTGAACAGACGTAACAGTGGTATAAATCTCCTCCAGCTCTTGGCAAGAATGTCAAAAAAATTCAGTCAACTGCAGACTATTACAAAGTGAGACGTAATTTTCATTTAAAGGGAGACACAACAGGTAAATAGGGTAAAAGTTCTAACTACCAGGTTTCACCTTGAAACTAAGACAGCTCTTTCTGAATAACTAGGTTTTGAAATTTTGAAATTTTGTTTAAATATTCAAATGCGGCATGATCTAATTAAATATCTGCTAATTTGCACACATTTCCAGATCAGAAATCTGAACATTGGATAAAGCCAGGTTCAAAGTTCTTGTTCCATGACATATTACAAGTCAAAGGTTTTTAAGGAGGGAATTTCGACATCTCTTTGATTCATTCCATAAATCAGAAAATACTGTCAGCAGCTATTTTTGCCAAGTTTATAGGAATAAAATGTTCTATAAATCAGGCTATGAATGATATATGAACAAACCCCTATGAAGAATCCTTTAGAATATAGAAAGGAATAAAACTGGAAAGTCTGGCGTATGTAAGTGCGACTGAAGTTCAGATTTCTGGCTTAACAGTAAGAGAATAAAAACTTTAAATGTATTGAAAAATTCCATACATTTTTAGACAAAAATATGACACAAATGGTGAATAGGTTAAAAAAAAACAAAAAAAAAACAAAAACTAATAAATATCACCATGAAACTCTCCGGTTGATTACTTGCATTAAGACAATTATTTTTTGTATTACAAGTTTTCTAAAATTTTATGTTTAAATATAAATTGAAGACTCAAAATGTCAGTGTTAACATTTCGTATTTCTCATTGAGTATCACTACTTTTTGTAGTATTACAGCCACCTCTTTAAAAAAAAATATATTTATTTTTTTTTTAATATATGATTTATAAAATTTCCTCTTCTACAATTTCACCTTTAATTTGCATGTTATATTTTTTGCATGTTTTTTTTAACCTTATGTTTCAGTCATGTGATATTCGAGGTGATACTCTCGGCACTGCTGGCTTTTTTGCAAATGTGTTTTTTCTAAATGTACTGTATTCCTGTGGTGTCATTTTGTACTGATTTTGCGGTGTGTTGTACTTGGTTTCCGTGTTATCACATGATCTGTTGGGCAACCACCATTTGCTGTATGTACAGAGATGTGTTTCCTTATCTTGTTCATGTCTGATGACATGAACAAGATAATGATGCCCATGATGAAGGGCTGGTGCCTACAATGTCACAAGTGGTGATACCATTAAAATTTCCAAAAGCAGCAGTTTCTTATGCGCTGACCTGATTTTGTATTTTTGTAATTAAATATAAAAAATGAATCATTATATAAGCAAATCTATACTTTTGCATGAATTTTCAGAACAGAAATCTGAACTAAAATAAATCCCTAAATGTGTATTTTGGACATTTCTTATCCACTAGTCTGAAAGCAGACATGTTATGGAAGCAAAATAGCCCAAAATGCTTTCACCTGTCATGCTGCCCCTTAAAATATGCTTTTATCTATAACGCCCGCCAAGAAGGTTACGTTTTTAGACTAGTTTGTTTGTCTCTTTGTTTGTCAGCAGGATTACAGAAACACTACTGGCCCGATTTTCATGAAACTGATTTTTTTCGCTATCGTTAACACTGCTAGATCGGCCATTTGACCTTGGCTGAAGTCTGCCCTCTCAGTGTGCCCTCCGAGATTAATTCTAATTGAGCTTTGAGTGTCATTTTAGAACTGAATGGCTATGTTATTAAGGTAATGCATTAGTGCTTATGTAACACAGCTCAAAATTGTAAGTGTTTATTAAAAGGTTTCTGGCCACTATCAGTCTTTGAACACTATGTTCCCATTAATGTCAATGGAAAAATTCCCCGCACACTGTCTTGCTTACTTACTATCAGATATATGAGCACACATCACAATGCATGCTGGGTAAAAACATTAAAACACCTTGAGAAAACACACACTGCCATCTACGTAATAAGGTATCGAAGGCTTGTCAATATCAAAAAAAGTGCCAACAGTACTGACAATCATCATACATAACTAGAGCACTACAACATGCATGTAAGGACCCCAAGAATTGGAGAAATGTCAATAAATTATCGTCCGTAATCCCGACAGGCGCCGTGTCAAGGTCAATCTGTGTTAAGTGCATTACAAGCTTGTGTTATCACCCAGGAGAAAGAGTCTGCAACCTGAGCAGGAGGGGATTACAGGCGTGTGCACACATTATTTGCATGTATCATGCAGACAAAGACAGTCACTGCACAGAGGCACAAATGTCGGTAGTGTTGAGTTCTTTTCAACCCGTGTGTGTGCAATAAACCACCGCAATATCCAAAATTTAACAGTGTGATTGTGTTGTTAGGAAGAGAAATGTTCCAGATAGCTTCGTCCCCTAGATACTTCAGAGATGTGCACAATATAAACAAACTCAGGTACGCACTGGATGAGAAATTATTTTCCCAGCTCATATTTCCAGCTTATGTTTCAACAGGCTGAAAATGAGATTATGTAGAAACCGCTTTGTCATAACATTATCCAGTGTGAAGGTGTGTGTGATTATGTACCTGTTGTCAGCGTGATTTGTGTTTCCCCCTCACAGCGCGTCCTTTTATGTAACTGGAAGCCACTGTGTCCTTGTTTATAACACATTAGATAAAAGCGAAGCATATGTCAGTGACATTGTCCGTGAAGAGGTGTCACTGCACCTTGGAAATGGAAATCTGTGTGTGTGCTTGCGTGTGTGTGTGCACTAGCTGCCAGAAGGGAGTCTGTGATTCCGCAGCAGGGGGATCACTGTCGCTCTCAAAAACACAAACCTGCACCGCAACAACGTCCTCCTCAGCGTTATAGCCTCAATCAACCACAACATCTACACTGCAGCAGCAGCAGCAGGAGGAGGAGGACAGCTCATCTCCACTACATATACCCTCCTCTCTTCTGTCTCTCCTTAACACTGTGAGAGAAATGAAAACCAGCCACCAGTAACATGATTTGTGTTTGTCTACACTCTTTGTCACATAGGGACTCATCACTGGGAGGCTCCTTTCTATCCCAGAATCCAAACTGGCTTCAAAGATACAGACAGTGGAAGTCAGATTAAAGGTAATGGCCTGAATATGGGGAGATGTTTTTTTTCTGGAAATTAAAATGGGGTTTGTATAAGAAGATACAACTTACACAACTAGATTAATTACCTCTCAATGAGTGCGATTACATGGACATTAATAATGGACATTTACGAGGCTTCTCCCAGTCATGATCATATTTGGGATATGACGTTTACATGAGCACAGACAATCCAGGTTATTCTTATTTCTCGTCTACATCCTGGTTTCTTTTGGAGCACTCCAGCTAGCATATTCGGGTGTCTCATAAATGAAATGTTTTGTTAACATGCACATAAATGGGATACTCCAAAAACCTGATCGTAAACAGGTTGTTAATGTCCACGTAAACGCACTCATGTAGTGCACATCTCGAGGACAGTACTGGAATGGAATTCTTATACTTTTTGTCTGATTCTCTGGCCCAGTCCCATTTCTTAGTTTTACCCAACGTCTCATTTTCGCATGTGATCTTGCCCCTCAGAACAGAGTTACATGAGGAGGTGGCTGAATTCTTCCCCGATGAAATTGGACAACCCTTCATGACCCTGATATGTCATCGGATGCCAGCATTTACGTAAACAGACGCGACAAGTGTTGGCAGATATTTGTTACACACAAATCGGCAATAACAATGTAACGTTAGCGTTACACACAAATCGGCAATAACAATGTAACGTTAGCTAGCTAGTTAGCTATCGAGACCTCTGCATACTACAGATTTTTTTTTTGTTATGCTTAGACCTCTGCATACTACAGATTTTTTTTTTGTTATGCTTATTGTAAAGAAAAGGTACGTTTCAACAGTTGTGGGTTTCTTTTGTTACTCGTACAGCCATCTTAACGAAGATTTCTCATAACACTTGAAGGGTGCCTCTGAAAAGCCTCCTTTTGGAGGGCCGTGTAGCGCTAACACTTTAACCTAACCCTTTATACCAACAAGAATCAAGACACCCTACACCCTAGACGTGAACGCAGAAAACATAGGGGTAAGGGCTAAGTGGTAGGGGCAAGGGATGTATTGGGATTGGGCTCTGTCTATATACAAAATGAGACTCAAAGTGTTTGGTATCAAAAAGATTTTGCATTATTGAATAATCTCAATTTTGTCTTCAACCTTTTTTTGCCTTTATCAACAGCAGCCTAACTTAAACAAATATGATGTGATTATCCACGTCTATTATTTATATCCAGAATCTCGAAATGATTAATTTGATTTTGGTTTAATTTCCCATTAACAGCTAATCACAGTTTACAGTTTGATTAAGAATGTAAAAGATATGCATGCTGCATTTTTCTTTTTTAAATCATATATTTTTCATCTCTTTCAGGTAAAGCCCACGGCGGGTTTCTACCTCACCTGCACATTTATTTAATTTCTATTCACTTCATGTCGGTCTGACCTTTCTTTTTAGAAATGTGCAAATAAAACCTAAAAAAAGTACATTTAAAGTGTGTCTGTTGTCTATTCAGTATTTTATGTTTCACTTGGACTAAAAGGATGAGGACCATCTTTTCCTTGGACGAACCGTATCTTGCAGAAACAGCATTACTCTGAAAGTGCTTTGTGTCTTCAAAATGTCTTTTTCCAAAAACAACTGATGGAAACGGTAGTAAATGATTTGTTTGAGCAGCAACCAAAGCAGTAAGACAGTTTTTTTAATCAGCCCTGAAAAGAGATGAAACGGTATGACAATTTCCTTTCACAAAAGACTATCAGGGTATTGTTAAAATGTACTGAAAATGTTCATAAAGTGCTGATACACACACCTAAGTCATTAGGTTTTAGTCAAGTTTTATTTTACATTGGTGCATAAGCAGCCTGTCTTCTAAATGCTCGATCAGGTGTCTGTGTCACTGTGGATGAGGACAAGGGAACAGTAGCTTCACTGGGTTCGCCTGCCGTATGCCTACTCTGTAAACAATAAGGCTAGTGCTGTCACTGCCTTCTGCCATGTTTTCATTGACGCAAAACAAACCCACGTTGCATGCTGAGCCTGTGTGCCTGTGTCTGGGAGACTGCGGCTAACTTTGGTTGATGCTGGACAGTATTTACTGCGAGTTTTTTAAAGTGCAGTAATCAAACATGGTTTTATGATGATTGAAATTTGAGAAGGTAATACTAAACGTGAAACCGCTAACCGTTTGCTGACGTTAAACCACTGAGGGCTTTAAATCTGATACCAATACTGGTTACGTTTCTTTTGACTCATTTTCAAGCCTCGAAACTGAAACTGTTAGCCTGCAAATCTTACTCTCAGAGGGTCTATAAAAGAGCATTTATGCCACTATTTGGGCATCACAGCACTGAGAGGCATACCAGTGAAAACTCTTTTGAGTGGGTTGGCAGCTTTTTAAAGCTTTGGTGAGAGGTTTCACTGCAGGTTTTTAACAGCCTGCCAGCCTTCAAGCTGCTGAGAAAAACATGAAAATACCCTCTTCACTGCGACGATTTTACTGGTTTCAACTGCAATATGATTCCAATAAATAACACTGATTAAAACACATTCCTGAGTTGTTCCAAAGCCACTGGTTAAAAAGATCGTTAAAGGCACGATGGCCATGTATGTCGATATCTCCCATCTCTCCCTGAGGCCTGAGGTTGGACAGCTTGTATCAGAAATAGTAAGCAATCGTGGAAAGTCAGGGTGAGGAGGAGGAGGAGGAGGTTTGCACTCTATCACCCTTCATCTCCAACGGGCGAGATGAGCCGCAGAGGAAACTTCAGACCTCTCGGCCACTCAGCTGTGCGGAAGAGCGAGCAGCGCCAAGGCAAGTGGCAAAGCTTCTTAATGAACACTACGACCGCGTCTGCATGTGTGCGTGTGTGTGTGCACGTATACGATATCTCCATTTCTTTCCGTGTGTGTGCGTGTTCAGCAGCAGGGGTTTAGGGGGCAGGGTGGATAATGTAATGCTGACACTCGAGGAACGACTGTCGTCCCACTATTGTGTTGCAGGGCAATTATAGCAAACGGGCCTAACAAATGCACAATGTATAATTCAGAACATCCTGGATTTCTGCACCACGCTTCTTCATGCCAGCGGTATTCATTTCTAGGCCAGTAGATAAGCCTTTCTTTTTAATTCCCTGCTGTTTTCATTTATTTACATTACATTTGCTGAATTGCAAACACTATAAACAGCTAAAAACAATATTTTGAGGGTTCCTGGCAAAATATATTTCACTTTTTTGTGTCTTTGATAAAGATACTGGCATGACTAATGTTTAAATGAAGATTACTATGAATGTGCTTGTCTCAGCTACTCAGAATCTATTGGTATCTTGGATCAAGGTTCACATTTTTGGCTTTTTGTTTATAATGAAGCGACCACAACTTTCACTTTCTTTAGATTTAGTGGTGAAGCATTCAACCAAAACAGGAAAGGAGAGTTCTCTTTTCAGGGTTGTTTCTTTGATTACAAGAGGAAATCCAGTGGCTAATAATTATCATTTCACACGTGCTGAGGCCAGACAAACTTCAAAAAAATACATGTTCTTCTAATCATTTTATATGGCCCTTGAAATTAGCTCGTAATCCCCCTGGAGGGTCACTGATCTAGCAGATTAAACATATTCTAACGATGAAGTCTCTGTGAGTTGCTCTGGGTGAAAGTATATCAAATGGAAATTCTTAAAGAAACAGTTTGGCAGCTGACAAGCCTGTTTAGTTTCTGTCCAAAAGTTAGATGAGAAGATGGGTACCACTCTCATGTCTGTACGCTGAATATAAAGCTTGAGGCAGTTGGTAATTAGCTTAGCTTAGCACAAAGACTGGAAGCAGGCCTTTTCCTGCCTGCTTCCAGTCTTTGTGCTAAGCTAAGCTATAGCCTGGCTCTGTCAAAGTCAAAGTTTAAAAATCCACCTGCCAACACCTGCGATTCAGTAATTGTCATGTTTTATACACAAACTGAATTGTAAAAACAACAAGAAGCTAGCTCCAGAGCTCCTAACCCTAACACACCTCCTCCGTGGGACCTTTTTTGGTCTTCAGGATAGGATAGCTGTTGCTCATTAGCTTTAACAGGCCACACGATCTCCCCTTGGAACATCAAAGTAAACCATACAAGTTTGCTAAGTTCCTGAGTTTGCTAACATTAGCTAGCTATGCTAAGGTTGTTAGCAAACTAACATTAACATCAGCTGAAATGAAGTTAGTTTGCAAATAACTTGTACTAACCTTATGAATTTGCTCAACTTGCGTAACATTAGCTATATCGATGTCGTTAACAAACTAACATTAATGTTGGCTGAGATGCGATAGTTTGTAAATAACTTGAGCTAACCTTATGAGTTTGCTAAAGTTCATTAACGTTAGCTATATTAATGTCGTTAACAAACTAACATTAATGTTAGATGAGATGCGATAGTTTGCAAATAACTTGTACTAACCTTATGAGTTTGCTAACGTTAAGCAGCAATACCAATGTGATCAACAAACTAGCATCAATGTTAGCTGAAATTACATTATTTAACTTGTGCTAACCTTATGAGTTTGCTAATGTAAAGTAGCAACACCAATAACGTTAACTGACTAACATTGATGTTATCTGAAATGACATAAGTTTTCAAATAACTTGTACTAAGCATATCAATTTGCTATAATTAACGTTAAGTAGCTACTGTGATGTCGTTAACAAACTAAGATTAACAGTAGCTGAAATGACATTAGTTTGCAAACAACCTCATTACTTTGTCAACATTAGCTAACATTGGCAAACTAATGCTAACATTAGTTGAAATGGCCTTATTGTAACTTCTTTGGTACACATTATTATGACTCTACCAAACTTTAGAAGTTACATGTTAGGTTGTAGGCTGTTAATGACTTTAACAACAGCAACATTAACTTATAAAGTTAGGTAACATTATGTTAAGCAGCAAATAACTTGTACTAACCTCATGAGTTTGCTAACATTAAGTAGTTATATTAATATCCTTAACAAACCAACATTAGCATTAGCAGGAATTACATTTGTTTGCAAATAACTTGTACTAACCGTATGAGTTTGCTAACGTTAAGTAGCTATGCTAATATCATTAACAAACTAACATTTACATTAACTGTTAGCTGAAATGACATTTGTTTGCAAATAACTTGTACTAACTGTATGAGTTTGCTAACATTAAGTAACTATGCTAATGTCATTAACAACCAACTAATGAATGCATGCTATCACATCCTGATTATATAACTTATATAACTGAGTTAGGTAACATAATATTAAGCAGCAAATAGCTTGTATTAACCTTATGAGTTTGCTAACGTTAAGTAGCTATGCTAATATCGTTAAAAAACTAACATTAACATTAGCTGAAATTACATTGTTTGCAAATAAACTGTACTAACTTTACGAGTTTGCTTATGTTAAGTATCTATGCTAATCTCGTTAACAAACTATCATTAATGTTAGCTTAACTGACGTTATTGAAACCTGTTTGAAACAAGTTATTTGCTGCTCAACGTTATGTTACCTAAGATTTAAACGTAGTTATATAGAAATATTAGATGGTATTGTTAACCTTGATGTTACTGGTGGAAAGCGTGCGGCTTATGTAAACCAACGAACGCATTTTGTTGTATCCTAATAACGTTCGTCTTCTAAACATATAATACACAGTAGCATCTACACATATAATACACTTATTTAGCAATGATAAGCACAACAAATGACATATGTAGCCTAAACGTGGAACCAAATGTGTGGCATGGACGTCATACAGTGTAATAAATATACGCTCGGTAGGCTATTTATTAACGATGCGTTAGGCGCTACAAAACAATACACTGTGCAGTATAGTTAAGTGGTACGTAAACGTTTATTATTGATAAGGAAGTGCGATAAACACGTAATTTCCACCGTAACACATGCAACAATACACATGATTTTTCACTAAGGGTCCAAGAGGTGGGCTGGCCCCGAAGCTCTGCAGCGGTATCATATTGAAAACAACTGGTTGATTTTTTAATTTGACGTCAGAGAGACAGGATCAGGCTGTTCTTTGCCCAATACTGGTCCCAAGTAGTAAAGCTTCCTTTAAAGGGGTCACAAGCCAAAACGCTTAAACCTCTCCTATTCTCTATGGTTGAGTTTTTACCCACTTTCCTATAGCTCTGTGGTCGCTCTGAGAATAAGACTCCTCCCCCACTCACTCGTAGCTAAGAAGCCACATTGAAGCACAGGCCCAGCATCCATCTATGGAGCTGAGTCATGGGACATTCCCCCTCAGCTCTTGTAAGGAGACCTTCGTTAATAATGCAAGGCCAGGAGCTCTGCAACGGGGCCCATTCCTGGAATACCTGACGCAGAGCAGCTACACCGGGAGGCCTTAACTGGATGCTGGAATCCTAACCATTTGTGGTGTGAAATACTGGCAGGCACCATCCACATTCCACATGGCAGTAAATACACCTGAGAACTGCTAATCTTTACTCACTACAGGCAGCGAGGTGAGCTGAGCAGCAGCCACTGTACTCATCAGTAGGATTATTTGGCTGCAGAAAATGAAGGTTTCACCCCCCGAGGTGAGGGAGAGGAACCAATGAACCGAGCAGAAGGGATAGTGCCAAGCACCTGTTCATGTGTGTGTGCTGATGGCACTGCAGAGAGAGGAATCACCCACTTCAACCGCGCTAAAAGAGCTGGTTTAGAGCCAGTGAAATGATTTATTCCTCCTTGGTAAACAATAGAATAGAAGGTCAGGAAGGCTGAACACAAAAATGACCTCAGAAGTACTCGTTGATGGATGCGAGGAAGGGTGGAGCTGATTTCAGATAGCTGTGCTTCTGTGCCCTTCAAAACAAATATTCTCGGTAACCTAGTCGTTAAAACGGATACTTGCAGAATTTGACTCATGCCTGCTTAAACAAGTGATATCATCTCTCGCTCTTGAATATTTCCTGTTACTCCCAACTGACCAAAATATGCAACAAAACATACTTGTGGTTCATGTGTTGAGCACTGTTTCTGCAGGTTTTGCTACAAGTTTGTTTGCATGTTTGTGCCTGCATGGGCAAGCTCAATCCACAGCGCTGCACAAACAACATATCAAGTGGCATTTTGGGTAGACAGGAAGAGGTTAGATCAACAACACCTCTGCTATGGGGGGGAAGTTCGAGTCCTTCTTGCAGCAACAGAGATTGAGCAACAAGAAGTAAACATTCAGCTGACTGCAAAACATCACCAGGGCTGAATTTCAGTCTATAGTAGATGCAGGATCTTCTAGCTCTGGAACACAGTGCCACAGATTAGCTGTCGGCACTGTTTCTGAAGACTTTCTTGCTGCTTGTGTCTGTGAGAAATCCTATTTAAATGTAGATGACAGAGCCACCGCTTCTTCTCCCATCTCCCACTCTCATCCTCTTGTTTCTCTCCATCCCCCCCTTTTTTCCCCGGCTCTGCGAGTGTCTCTCCATTGCTGCAACTGCAGTGAAATCGAAGATATTTGACGGACCGTGACGCCTGCTCAAAAAAATGCCCCCCCAAAAAAAGTCCACAATCACATTTCAAAGCAAGACGCAGAAACATTAGAAATCGTCTTTGGATACGAGCACGCAGACACAAAGGAGGTAATAATCTGCATCTCAAAAGGAAAGATATTTAAAATGTAGGCTAACAATGGATGTTTTATTCATATTAGCTGTTCCAAAACATAGATCCAGGACTGCATCATTTATTCACAAGCGCATGGTGCACACACACACTGCCAAAATGTTACAAGGCGAAACATACCCTTGAGGCTTTGCTTCTTAACCAGTAAAGCCCCAAAGCATTTTTAGAAAGCAGCATTAAGATGTCAGTGTGTGAGCTTTGTATGACGCTTTCACCCGCACGCTTTATTCCCACTAATTGCTTTCAGTAACCTGAACATCTGGGAGGATGCAGCTCGGCCTGCTGACTGAGAAACAACAACACAATTTATGGGCAAACGTGCAGATTCACAAGCAAAGTTTAACAGGTGAAAACCGCAATATGAGTTGTAAAGCGTGACAAATAAATATACATCAAGAGATTTCCCTTTACTACATTCTCTTATCAGTTTAATCTGCTATATAAAATCCATCATCAGCTCTCACACTGTATGCTTTTCTAAGATTGTGAATCACATGAGCGGCACTTCAGTCACAGAGGTTAACCTTTGACCTTGAGTCTAACTCATGACCATGGCTATTTCCGCGGCATCATAAACACAGGGGGATAGCCTCATGCTGGAGCACACACTATATGGACATTATATCCAGTATGTGTCTTTTCATGCACAAAAAAACACCACAGGTCGCACAAGCGAGTGCATCTGCCTCTGTCAGCAGCGTGACATATGCCAGCCAGCTGCATCCCTTCACAGCCTGCCTGCCGCCGAGTCAAACAAAGGAGCCTACCTGAATGTCTTTGTTGCGGACTGAGCTAAGGTGGATAAGGTGTCTCGCCTACTGTGACCTTGCTGCATTGTCCACATGGACGTGCACAACTTTCACTGCATCACAGCCTGCGATGAGCAACATGTCAGGGGATTCAGATGATTCATTTTGGCCTGAAACATGTTTCCCAGCATTCCTCCTCTTCTGCAAACCAATACTGGTGTCATACATGGCAACAAAATGCCCCTCTGTAGTTGCAGTGACAGCCTGCAGAGCATCATCAATCTTTGTGTCTGCACTGATCCGGTGGGCAACAGCTGAGGCTATCTGCTGGGGAAAGGCTGCAGCTGCCCCAATACAAACAGTCTTTATTAGTATGAAAGATAGCCAGGAGGCATGTGTGTGTGCGTGTGTGTGTTGTCTAACATTAGGGCTGTAAAGCTGCTGGGTAATGAGTATTTGGGTGAACTGGTGCAGATCAAACTGGGGTCTCCAGGAGCTAAAAATGGTGCAATCAAGTAAAGATAATGTGCAAATATATCCCAATTAGAGTAAATAAATGGGTAATTATAGATTTGATGTGACCTCCCTGCATTAGCAGCAGTCCTATAAAACGAGGTGCTAATCTTTTCCAACAGGCACCCATGGGTGTTTGAAATTCCCTAACGTAAACACACAGACAGGGTGATTCCCCATTCAAAACCACCCAGCAAAAATGATAAGTCACGCCGGGCCCCCTTCACATACCTCGGCACACAGCTGGGCGAGGAGCGGTCCACCTCCCAGGTAGCGTACAGGTTCATTTGCACCGGCCGGTTGGAGGTGATGCTGACCGGCTTGGAGGGCTGCATGTGCGGCGAAGGGACGCCCCCAGTCCGCGGGAGCCCTCCTCGCTCCGACATCCTGGAGGCTGTGGACGGGCTTTCAGGCGGAGCTGAGAGGAGGAATTACCCGTAGTAGCCTGGCTGCTTCTCCGTCTGTGTATCGGTGTTGTCCCGTTTTAAGGTCCTCCTCCTTTCTTTGCCTTGTTTTTCAGGCTCCTGCTGCTGCAAACGCGCAAAACGCTCGCGCGGTACGTTACGGTGTCAACGGAAAGTTGATCCGTTTAAAGCTAGTCGCCGCCGGAGAGTGAAAACATCGCAGTGGTCGCGGGGGTTTGAACCCGAAGGCAGGCGGCGAGTCCCCGCGTCGGTGTGTGTGTCCTCTCGGTGTCCCAACTTGGTGTTGTTGGGGGTGTTTATCGATGCAGGAAGCGGAAATTTCTCTCGCACAATGAGCAGAAAGCACCGAGCTACGCCTCTTCAGCTGGAGGACGTGAAGCACGAGAGAGAGAGAGAGAGAGCGCGAGACAGAGAGGGGCTGGCCAATAGTGAGCTGTGCTGATGTTACTGTGCGCTTTGAAATCCTGTGTGTCACCTACTCTCACATTTACGGTTAACTATCTGTTAAATCATCTCATATTACATCTCACTGTGTCTTATTCAACTGTACCTCATATTACTGAAGTTCATTATTAATTTAGTTAATCAAATGTTTGTTCTAAAATTAATTAATTTGATTACTTTTATTTGTCAGGATTATTTTTTCATTATTATTATTATCGTTTTTGACTACTTTTGCTTTTTTTTTTAATTATATTTTATTATTTATTATATTTGTTTATTATATTTTAATTATGTATTTTATTGTATTATTATTATCATCATTATTATTATTATTAGCATTAAGGAAAATTATTTATTATATTATATTGTTGTATTATTTAAATAGAATATCTCCTTAATTATTGTTAGTAGAGTTATTAAAGTTTATTATTTATTCTGAAATTCATGTATTTGATTATTTTTATTTGTCAGGATTATTTTTCATTATCATTATCGTTTTTTGACTACTTTTACATTTTTTTTAAATTATATTTTATCATATATTTTTTATTATATTTTAATTATGTATTTTATTGTATCATTATTATTATTATTATTTTAAACCTTTAAGAAAATGATATGAACTTTTATGAATAGCATTGAGGAAAATTATTTATCATATTATATTGTTGTATTATTTAAATGATATATTTTCTTAATTATAATTAAAAGAGTTATTAAAGTTTATTATTTATTCTGAAATTCATGTATTTGATTACTTTTATTTTCAGGATTTTTCATTATAATTATTACTACTACTTATGCTTTAACTACTTCTACATTTTTATTGTATTATTATTATTTTTATTATTACACATTTTATAAAAAAAAAAACATGCCATTTTTATAAATAGTAATATTGTTTAAGAAAATATATATATTTTTATTATTGTTTGTAGAGTTATTTAAGTTTAATGTTAGTTCTGAAATTCATGTATTTGATTACTTTCATTTTTCAGGATTAGTTTTCATTGTAATTATTATTATTATTTATGTTTTTGAGTACTTTTATAATGTTTGACTATTTTTGTAATTTTTTTTTAAAAACACAATATTTTTATTTTATTATTCTATCATGTTTTTATTATAGTATTCTTATTGTTATTATATTTATTATTAACAATTTATTTAAAAAAAAAAATGAAATATTATAAATAGTATTATTGTTTAACAAAATGATTGAATATATCATATTGTTATATGAATATATATTTCTGTATTATTTCAATACCAAACCTTTTTCTTTCAGTTTGGATTATTGTCCTTACTCTGTAAACACTGTTTACAGCATCTGCAAAGCACAGTATACCCTCTGTACTAATGTAACTATGGTCGTGCAAATAAAGCTAATTTGAACTCAAAAGTCGCCCTGTGAACTTTGACCTAATTGATAAGCCAGCGCATAGCACTTTCACTTCTGAATATATTCTCAGATGTGATTGCAGCATAAAATATCATGGACACTGTGATATGTTCTTAGATATGCTGCTATTACCAAACTATAATGTACTCGCTATTAACAAGTATCTAATACAGTATAGCTGAATTCCTGCAGGTGCTGGAGCTGCACTGAAGGTGTGGTCAGATATAAACAAATACATACTTCAGTCATTTAGGCCTGTGAGTTGAATATCTCCTGGTTATCAGTATAAAAGCAAATCAAATAAATGATTAACACCATGAACTCACAGTAGATTGTCACCTTTTCCTCCTTACAATGGCATTGATTGGAACCATAGATAAACCAATGACAATATTGCCCCATCATTACACTCTGTGTGAGTATTGTATTTTTATAATGCAGTATGACTTCCAGACTGGAAAACAATAGGCATTCTGTTGTTTTACTGAGGCTCAGTGGGGGTAGATTTGTGAATTGCTCTACGTCAGGCCCATATGGCTCACTGTTTGGAGTCTCAGGTGTTGCTGAAATTATTCCCATTAGTCATACACACATGCAAGCTCACACACACACACACACACACACACTTACACACCTTCTTTCAGCCGTTGTGACCAAGCAAATACGCAAAGGTGCAAAACCGGTTACAGTGAGAATTCAGCTTGCTTTCCTTTCATACTATGAACCTGCTGATGTGTTCCTTGCAGTGTCACATAGACACATAGAGGGAAAACCCATCTTTCAGTGCTGAGTGCTTGCTTTTACAGGCCTGATTATGCGGTAAAAATGTACTATGCGTGTGTTTTCAAGCTGTAATTTGTCAGAAAACACACACGAGTGCTTGTATTTTTCCACTTCTGTTCACCTCGTAATCAGCAGCTGGAGGCACTTCATCCTTTCCCCCCCCTCTGAAACAAACACAATGCTGGTCAGTGCAGCGTGAAACAGGTGCAGTGTTTGCACCCTCAGGTGACAAAGGCAGGGCTGTGATTACAATCTCTGCATCTGAATATGAATCAGAGGGTGACCTAATCACTCCGCCGACGTCACTGCACGGCTGACTGCCATCTGCTTGACGTTTCTCTATTGGCAGATTATCACAGCTGTGAGCATGGGGTTTACAAAATACATTATGTGCTTGAAATAGAGCATGTTATTTAAAATCAGCTAAAGTCTGAAATATGAGGGGTTGTTGGAAATAACAGAATTCTATAAATGATCCAAAACTGACTGGAAAATAAATAACACTGTGCTGCTTGACTTGTTTTGGTCCAACCAAAAGTACCTGACATGTACACTCTTGGAAGTAGCATGAGGTAAGCACTGAATATTTGAAGCTTTGACAGCACTGAAGCCTCATCTATATTTATTTCTTTTATCGTAGTACACTTTGTAGTGGGGTTATGTAGTTGTATAGTTATTATCTTCATGGTGGATTAACTTGCCAGAGGGAGGACTAGGGCAAACTTGAGTGGTGGACTCCCATAACCGTCCATTCTTCCATGTACCATACAGTCATTTGCTAACGTATAGACCGAATCACCTTGACATCATGCTAACAACAATCATAACCAGGTAGACAAATGGCAATTGAATTTCAGTTGCGGAGACATGTAGAAGCTGTCAACTTGCGTTTAATTATGTATAGCTAACCACAGTCGTCCGACCTATCTGACGTTTCTGCTGTGCTTACTTTATATACTGCACTGCCTTGCTAGCGTCTTTGATAAACCAAATCTACCAGCACAGAAGCTAAGTAATGTACTGCTGTGGAGGGAGGCAGCAGAAAGACATATATGAGCTGCCTAAAAAGACTTCAGGCTGTTCAGGCCCACGAAAAGTAAGGCACCAAATTTCGTACATATCCCACATAACGATGAGCCAGTAATTCCTGCATAACCCACGTGACCAGTGTGAGCAAAGAACAAAGTGGTACTGAGGGGTCCAGTTAGGAGGTAGGTTGGAGAGTTGGATCAACACATTCTCAATCCGACCTCGTCACATATCGGCGTTTGGTCATGGACCTTCCAAGTCCAGATACAACGATCTGGGTGTGTTGGTTGTTGACGTTCTGGGACGCCGTGTCAAGTTCTGCCGGTTACATGCATTGTCTTCTTTGAAAATACATTCATGTTTTCACAGGAAATTTACTGTTTACATACAGTCTCTTTCAAAATAAACACACTACGTCAGTATAACAACAAAAATTGACGTTTTGTCCTTGAACAACTAATGCACATGGTTGGGTTCGGGCAACAGAAATACTTGGTTTGGTTTAGAATCTTACAGGACGCGAACACCTGGTTGAAGGTCGGTGTTTGTTGGACCTATCCAGCACCACTCCCACCCTCCCTACTAAGACTACCCTAACTTTCGTTCTCGTCCCACCGTGCGTCCCCCTGACGCTGGCGAGCGCTGTTAAAATATAACAGCAACTGGACGGCTTTCTTCACCAGTGTCTGACGCTGCAATTCACTGCCCAAGCACCGGATTTTGGCGACTTCGGAGTGAGACCAGGTTTGGCGGATAGGTCATTAAACACAAGACTTTTCCCTGGAGACCTGTGTTGAGAACCATGAGAACTTTGAGTCATTTTAAGGGATGTCCTAACCTTGTTTTTGTTTTCCTAAACCTAACCACAGTAACTTTACTTGCTTAGCCTTATGTTAATTACATAACTTTACGTGAAGGACATAATATCATTCGTGGGTCACTAATTTGTAGGATATCAGACAAACCGTTGTATGAGGATACACTGAAAGATCCACCTAACAAAATCTATATCAGTTTAAGTGAATGCCATACTTATAATATTTTCTTTTGCTTTACCTCACAGACTAACCAACTGAAGAAGTGGTATACCAGCAACTCCTGTGTTCTGCAACGTAAAATCTGTTTTTTTCAATGGAGTCAGGTGACTTTGAGAGAATGGCTTTAGTCACCTGTCAAAAAGGGCTGTTTCACGGCAGTGAAAACATTCCATACATTGTTTACACTTCAACTGATATTTAATTATTCTCAGGTGGCTATAAACTAACCAACTGAGGTAGTGTTTGCTCATCCTATTTTAATTTTGTCTTTGTGCAACCCTGTCTCACAAAATCTTATGCTTGGGCAGTAATTTGTTGTGTCAGACACCGATGAAAAAAGCTGTCTTTTAATGTTGGCGTGATACACGGCCGGTCGCCGCTAGAGTTTAATGACGCTTGGCAGCATCAGGGGGAAACGCGGCGGGACAAGAACGAAAGTTAGGGCAGTGAAAGTTCTAAGTAGGATGGGTTGGAGGGGTGGCAGATGGGTCCAACAATCACCGCATAATCACCTACCTTCACCTGAGAAAGCGGTATTCGCATCCCATAAGATTCTTAAGCCAATCCCTGTTCTTTTTTCCTGAACCTAACCACGTGCTGTTGTTGTTGGAGGACAAAAAAACGTCAATTCGTGTTGTACCGACAGTGCGTTTATTTTGAAAGAGACTGCATGTAAATGATACATTTCCCGTGAAAACGTAAGTGTATTTTTAAAAACGACAATGCATGTAACAGGCAGAACTTGACAAGGCGTCCCAGAACGTCAAAAACCAACACACCCAGGGTAACTTTGATGTCGTATCTGGACGTGGAAAGTCCATGACCAAATGTTGATATATGACGAGGTCGGAGTGAGAATGATGATTTTGATTTTTCTTTTTAACTGTCCACCATGTCTGGCAGTCCAACAATGTCTTTGGAGTGCAGTGCTAATAGGTGGAACACTCTTTTAAAGGCAGCATTACTTTAATAATTGTTTACACATGTAATAAATCAGTGTAGGTGATAAAAGGACTTAGGTCAATGTAATCACAGCAGGACTCCCTGTTTGCACTTACCAGCAGTTCTGTTTTTAGTGGTGTGCAGCCAGTGTATTAGAATTGTTTAAGGCCCTGTGGATCGCAGGAAACATCTTGGAGAAGACAACAAAACGTCTTCCAGATTCTAGTCAAGGATGACCATGTATGGACCATAGAGTAAAAACTGATGTCACTGCCAACTCTCAGATTAAAAGTGTGACAATCAGAGAAATCGGCTAGTTCACTGATGAGCTAGAATTAAAACCATGCAGCCTCTCTGCCTGGCTGCCGATCTGCATCTCTCGCTCTGGATAATCAGCCGAATGACTTAAACGCAGTGCAAACCCCCTGCTCTTTTTAACATGCTTTTCTCACCACCAGCCTCTGCCATTGATAAAGAGATTAGAATCAAGCAGATTAAAACACAGTCACGGGATAATCCTGGGTGCTCCAAATCTGCCAGGTCATCAAGTGACACTGCGTCGGGCTCCAAAGCCAATGTCAAAATCAATTAAGTTTAAACTGGCTCTTATGTAACACAAATATACTTGGGAGACCCGACCAGGGGCTATTATCCCCGAACAACACAGCTACAAGGATCATGGGGATACACAAACCCCTCCACCATGTTAAGGTGGCGATTCTAGAGCAACTTCTGTCAGAGGTGTTTCAGGAAAGTCAAACTGGTAGGAGGCCCCGGGGTGGACCCAGAACACACTGGAGGGGTTACATATCTCGTCTAGTCTGGGAACGCCACGGGGTAGGTAAATGGCTCTGTTGGCAAAATCACTTCAGCCTGTGTCCCTACCTGAACCATTGAGAGCGCTGGCAAACAGCCACAGCAGTGAGGACATGCATTTATGCCAAGAGACGATGTTATGTACTCCAGAACGGGGCTCAGTCTGTGGGGACCTGGCCTGGGGATGGAAGGGTGGCCGAGCAAAGTCCCGAACAGAGTGCTGTCTGGTAGCTGTAGAGGTGCCAGTTCACCTCCTGGGCACTGAAGGGTTGAGCTGTGCTTGAGCAAGGCAACGAACCCCCAACTGCTTGGAGCACTGACTATGTGGCATCTTTCCATTAATGCATGTCTATAATAATAATAATACACCAGAAATTATTCACATGATGAGTTTTAATGAGTGATTTGAACTGGGAAAGGTCGGTGCAGTCTCCAGTGTGTTTGGGAAGAGAGTTCCAGGCCCTGTCGCCCTAGGTTCGGTGCTTGGTCCTGAGTGGTGGAGTCAGGAGGCTGGCATCAGAGGAGCGGAGGCTGCGGGAGGGAGTGTGGCGGTGGAGCAGGTCAGTGAGGTAGGAGGGGGCCAGGTTATGGAGGGCTTTGAATTGGATGCGTTGTGGGACAGGGAGCCAGTGGAGGCTCTGGAGGACAGGGGTGGATGGATGGATGGATTAGGACTTGGATGATGTACCATAAAGAATGCTGTTACAGTGATCAGTTCTGGATGTGATGAAGGCATGGATGAGAGTGGGTCGGGTTTGTGTTGTGGGCCTGTGTATGGAATGTAACTGTAACTGAGGGCTTTTTTTTCTTCTTCTCCTGTTATCATTATAAAAATACCTGCAACAATCCCTATCCATCGTCCAAACAGCAGAGGCAGCTCTACAATATTGGCAGTGTGGGCACTGCTGTATTTTAAGACAGTACAAGTCTTTGATTTCGCACAGGCTGTTGCTCCCAGTGTGTGTGTGTGTGTGTGTGTGTGTGTGTGTGTGTATACCAGTGACCGAGTCAACACGCGGCTGCTGCAGCTATTTAGGTCACTGTGCTTCCCAGACGGTCAGGTGACTGTCACGTTCAGGGTCCTCCGCTGCCCCCCAGCGGCAGAAAGGTGAACTGCAGCTTGTTGTATTGCAGTACTATACACAAGGGGGATTTCATGTTGGTGGGAATTAATGAGTCATTACTTAAAAGGCATTTACCCTACAGTCCCTCGTGCATGTTGGGCTCCCCATGACATCATGGTTTGGGTGTTAGTAACGTCGTCACCTTAGCACCCACGTTGTTGAGACATGAGATAAAATAGCTTTTGTATCTGTTTATGACAATTAAAAATGACTTGTTCTGACCTTAATACAATATGTAGTATATTTACATTTTGGGCTGGGTAGTAATAGATTACATGTAATCAGATTACAAGAAGCCTAAACTAAGAATAATTAGACCAGATTATATTTGAAAATTGGTTTTATTAGATTTTAGTTACATTATAAAGGATTTCTTGATGACATTTTTTTAACTTCTTAAAAATATGGCTTTTTTAAAAATTATCCAACATTTTCAAGGGTAATCAGATTTGATCAACGGGCAGTGTTACCAAGACTATATATTGTCTTAGATTTTGGATATCGTATCATGATATGGCATAGATGGGGTTTTTCCCTCATTTTAAAGGCTGTCAGTGATGCAACTTTATCAACTTACCAGACTTTTTGTCTTAATGCATTTAACCGTAACCCACTTAGTCATTATTGTGTTAATAGTTTATGAAAAACAAAACAAGTCATCCATGCAACTTTTTTTTTTGCATCAGAGAGGGAATTTGGTTGGAATTTTGATTTTGTCTCCCAGTCCTTTGAGGAGATTTAAAAATATCAAGATATATATCGCGTATCGAGATACTGCCTAAAAATATTGTGATATAATTTTTCGGATGAATCGTCTAGCCCTTGTGCTGTGTGTGTAAATGCATTTTATTTTCATTGACAATGTTTCAAGATGTTTAAAGAGGAAAAAAAAGAATATTTGTGGAACTCAAATTTTTGTGACTGCGTCCAGTCTAGTCCAGTTTAATCTGGATTTTAGCACTGTGTGTTTGCTTGCTGACCTTTTAACAAACAGGCGTCAGAGGGTCCGGGATTAACTCGTTTTTCTTTTGCTGGATCCCCTCAGGTGAGTGTTCTCTCTCCTCTTTTATGTTGTTTGTACACAAATGAATGTCAGAATAATCATGCATCAAGATTTGTCCTTTAGTATGTGGACGACTGTTATTGTAAGTCTTCTCTGACGCACAATCACAAGTACTATGTGTCTAATTATACACTGTCAACTCTTCCAAGTTCCCAAAACAATTCTAGAGAACAAACTTTGTTACTGTACCAGTAACTAAGGTGCAGAGTGAGAGCTTCTTTTCCTCCTTTCAGCCCGTTGTCACGTTGCCAGTGACTGGACCAGCTGACTCAGACTTGGCACCTACCTTGCATTTTACCAGCAGCACATGATTGTCTAATGTACGTGATCACTTACAGTACTTCCCCACAAAGTGATGCAACACAATCTAATGAAATGGAAACTGGGCTGTGACCTCTTGTCGTCACTTCATTTATTTACAAAAAACAGAAAAAAAAAACATGGTTACAATGAAAAAATTACCAAGACGTAAAATGTCAAACAGAGGAAACATGTCACTGTTTTAATGTGACACTGATTACGTCACAGGAGCATCATCTATTTATAGTTTAAAAAAAAGGGAACAAAACCGTGTTTCGGCTTTCTGCTCTAACGGGTGATTGATGTTGCAGTCTGCGTCCTCCGGGGTTCAAATCTGAGTACAGCTCTTCCTCTTTCATTTCCTGTTGTAGCTCATTCTTCTGCAGCGCCTTGTCTCTGTTGGTGTTTCTGCTCTAGAACTTGAACTCTTTGTATTTCTTGGCGCCGCCTCTCGTGTCCTGTGGCTGGGCCTTCCTCTTTTTTTGCTGTGCGGTGACGAGCGAAGCAGGAAGGAAGAAGGAAAGAAAGGAGGGTATTAATATTCAAATATCACCACAAAGGGAAAACTGAAATGGCAGAACCACACTGCAGTAACAGCCCCACACTTTCCTTTAGTCTATCAATAACACCTGTAGAGTCATGCTTTTTTCCTGCGTGTGCGGTGGTAGTGATGGCCAAATGAGGCCTCAAGAACCACTGTCTTTATTTTCTGAAGCCATTAGATGGCGCTGTCTGTTCAACAAAGGTTTGAAAGCACACTTCATTGCAAGTCCTTCAGCCTTTATCTTTCAACCAAGAGCGCCATGTGGTGGGGTCAGAAAATAAAGAAATCGGTTCATGAGGCTTCATTTGGCCATCACTAGTGATCAGTTTATCATGTGGGGTTAAACTGTGACCAGCTCTTCCATTTTTAATGAAGCAGCCAGTGTTCTGTTTTTTTTCCTTCGCTGTAACTGCTGTAAGATTCCCCCAAATTCACTAGCGCTCTGACAGTGCGACCACGACTATCGAAGCTTTGATCTATAGAAGATTTTTACTGAATGCATCATAACTTAAATCTCATAACTCCATGGGATCCTCAAAACTTGTGACGCCTGCAAGTATCTGACCATATATGAAGACACAATACCAAATTTGACAGAGCAGTGTTCAATTATATAAAACTGTATTTTCTTTCCTATAAAGTAGCAGTTTCGGACATACAAGGTTTCCACCTGACAGTGATGACATGTTGCTCTTCTCTTATATATGTCTATATTTATGACAGTTTCTGCTGCAGTTGCCTGGAAACAACTGCTCTGTTTGAAATACCAATCAGACTTGAGAACAGCAAACGTAAACACTTCCATGAACTGGGTATAAACTGAATTACTAGACTGTTTAATTTATCAGTAAAGTTAATTTGTCTGCATGAAGAAGAACTATGACTCGTCTCTGTACCTTCTGTTTGGCAGCATGCTCAGCCACCATGTCGCTGAAGTCCTCTTTCTCCACCTGGGCCTGCTGTTCTCTGACGTGCTCCTCGTACTTCTGCGTCATGGCCATGGGGTCCAGCTCCAACTCCTCCGGAGCCAGGGCCACCTCTACGCCCTGCGACTCCTGCCCTCCGCCCGCCTTACGCCCGACCATGGCCTGAAGATGGCAGAGAGGGAAAGAGACAAAGGAAGAGATTTAAGGGTTAGCTACACACAGAGCATCCTAGAATTTGACTTCACTTGAACATACTGTAAATACGCAGCTACACAAACATCATCTCAAGCTCATACAGAGTCGTCTTACCCCTGACACGTCGTAGATGTGTGTCGAGGCCATCATGGCAGCTCCTACGGGGCCAGTTCGTCTCTCTGGGAGCACCGTGAATAGCTGAGGCGTCTCGTTCCTATGAGCACAACAGACAGGTCACACCAAGAAAATAGATGAGCTGATCACCTGGATGATAAATGTTTGGGTGCTTTTAATGTTTAAAGGTATACTAGGCAGGATTGTTGGTTATTATTTGTGAACACTAGGGATGCGCGTGATTAGTGTTTTATTCATGTACAAGGTTGCTTAACTGTCATGCAGCCGCCCGCCACTAGTGGGTGCTACAGAGACGTCAGAAAATGCCTCTCATTTCAAATTTAATTATAAATTAGATGTTGTTTTATAAACTTTAAAGTGAATTGCTATCAGATAATCTCCAAAGTTCAATGTGCCCCACATTTCAGAGGCAATTTATTTATTTCAGATGTTATTTTAGTGGTTGACTCTTGACTGAGTTGCCGTCATGTTCACATCACACCGCACGGCGCAAAGTGTCTCGTACTTCAGCCGCATTTAAAATCCGACATGGTTGTTGAAGATGGTGATTAAAGGCTTCAAAGGGCTCTTAATGCACACCATATTTATTTGGGGCAATGCTTCAAATGCTTAACAATAAATTGTGCTAAATTTTGACTGTTTTCTGAGTGTTTTCCCTTTTTTAGACTAGTTGACTAGTCTTAATTAAAATTTTCGTTTAGTCGCCAGGAACATCCCTGGTAAACACGCACGCCAGTGAAAATGAAAGCAAAAGCCAACCCTTGATTCTTTTTTTTTTGGCATTTTGCCGAGTGATATTTGGTTTTTTCCTGCACTCAGTCTCTTGGATGCCTGCTGCTTACAGTCTGGAACCTGGTCACTACCTTTTTATAAAGCCCCAACCTCACCTGAGCGCCCTGGGGGTGCACGCCCACACACTGACAGAGGGCCATAAGTGATGATTGAGAAAGATTACCTGCGCTGTTCTTTTAGGAGAGTCCTGCATGGTTTATCTTTAAGTATAGCCAGGTGGAACTAACTGCAACACTATTTATTTATGAAATTATTCTATGTATTTTTGTATTTTCCTTTTCACAGTGTAACAAAAGGTCCAAAGTGGGTCACAGGTTCGTTCTGAATGGACCGCAAGTGACTCACGAACATGTCAAGTTTGTGAAAAACACCTTATTTCAGACTAAGGTGAATTTTCAGCACAGAGCTTTTATTTTGAAGTGCCGTTTCCCACTGTAGAGTGAGGGACTAACAGATAGCTACTTGACTAGAGACAGCAAACTAGCTCAATGACATGGCCAAACGCAAATATGACGCTGAATATATTAAACTGTGTGGACCTCGAACTAATGACTGAGGAGAAATCTGGACCCTGTGGCTGGACCAGTTGGGAACAACTGACATAAGAGGTGCTTTCCAGTTTTATAACTGGTTGTGACTTGTTTCCTTTTGGGAAGGTGTTTTGTTCAGTGTAATACAGAAGAAGAAGATAGTTTACCAAAGTCTCCAGCAGGGGGGTCGTGTCTGTTTTTGACTCTGCTGTCCTTGTGCCGAGGTCCTACTGAACCATGATTTCTGTGTACTGTCACACCCCTACTCATAAAGGTTTTAAAACAGGACATTATCTCTAAATACTTGTTAGTTGCAGACTAATGTGGCTGTTTGTCACTTCCAGCTTTTACATCAGCAGTTATGTGATGAAGACAAAGACTCACACCATACGAAAACCTTGGAACAATAATAATAATTCATAATAAGACAGAGATTTTCTGATGAACTGCATTTGAGCTGTTACCACTTATGAAGATTGACAGCGGGTGTAAAGACATTCTTCCACAATGGGCGATAAAAAGTCGTTATTTTTTTAGATGAATTGGAGGTTTATGTTAATGCTGCATAACTTGTTTTTATTTTTCATGCTCTGTGCTCTTTCAATAAACCCATTAAGTGGGAATGAAATGTCAGATGCTTCCTCTGCGTCTCGCCTGCGGTGCACCCAAACAGCAGGAGCTCTGCTGCGGGAGAAAACGGGAATTTAAAACAGCGGCACTGCGGTGACAAGACAATACAGAGCGACACTCACCCGTCCATGGCCTCCTCGATTTTCTTCTTCCTTAGCTCAATCAGCTCTGGCGTCTCCATGCCGGCGGGTACTGATGAGAAGCCTCCGGGGGTGATCAGCCCACTGAGACACACAGAATGAGATACTTGATGAGTTCTGTCCATCGCGTGTCAATTTCTGTGTGTACATCCTGGTGTGCTTGTATGAGTGTTAAACACCTGGAGCTGTGAGAGTGATCTGACACATATAGGCATATGGCCTCGCTCATCTGTGCATACACCCCCCCTCCCCCCAGAGCAAGCAAATGACACAGATGAGCAAAGACATGCACACACGGAGAGATGAGACCTGGTGCTTTAATCTGAAAGGTCAGGGGCCAGTTGATTTAATAACTACATGGTAAATGATGGTAATGTCATCAGTCTGTGTGTGCACTGATACGGCTGTAATGAATAACTGACATTTAACTGGCAGCTCAATACAAAGAACAAAATAAGATGAGGAAGCTCTTAGTTTGGAATGAGACTGCTCAAGATTTATATTTCATAGCGTCTTGATTGAAGTGTACCTGTCTGCTGGTGTGAAGAATCCGGTTTCGTCTGGTTTCTCCTCGTCGCTCTCCTCCTCTTCCTCCTCCTCCGATGACTCCTCATCTGACGGTTCCAGTTCTCCCCACGGTGCGTGGTCCACCTCCTCCTCCTCTGCTTTGGCCTGATCACATATGCGACAAATTATTACACACATATCCAGCCATAGGTCAGGAAGTGACAATCTGAGTGTATATAAACCTCATTAAAAAAGCAAACACTTGTTTACCAAATATAATGTACTAGTAGACTGGAAACATTTGTTAATAACATTCTGATTAATTTAAAGTTTTCAGTTTCGTTATTCATTTGTTTTGTAGCTGAAACTTAAAAGAAGACACACAGCCACACGATGATTGTGATGATGTAGCGTACACTTTTCCAAACCTCTCCAGGAAGAGGAGGCACATCTTTGTTCTTCTATGATATTTACAGTTTCTTCAAAGAACATATGTGTGTGTGTGTTTGTAAGAGGCTGTGTAGTCCTGACCTGGAAGTCTGCAGCATTGGTCCCAAACACATCACCGTACAGAGGCTTGCCCATTTCATCTACTGGCGGCTTCCCCCAGCCTCCGGCGTGATAACCAAACGTGCAGTTCTGACAGGCGGAGAGACAAGAGCAAAAATCTAATTAAACACTCTGACACAATAACAGATATAAAAACTGAGTTAGGTTTACACACTGGAGCCACTGGGATACACTTTTTAAATGTAATAAAGTATAAAGTGAATTATTATTAGACAGGTAAAAACTAGAAGTAGTTGTCTCACCTCTGGGATGGGGGAGTTGAGTCCGGGGATCTTGAGATTGGGGTAGGAGGGAGGCGGGCCGTACCTCTGCATGGCTATCAACCAGGGAGGGGGCACCTTGTGAGCGTTCTGGAGAAGAAGAGACACATAAGCAACATAAGTTCACTGACCAGCACTACCTGAGGCTGGAGCCTATCCCAGCTGACACTAGGCGAGAGGCGTGGTACACCCTGGACAGGTCGCCAGACTATCACAGGGCTGACACATAGAGACAGACAACCATTCACACTCACATTCACACCTACGGACAATTTAGAGTCACCAGTTAACCTGCATGTCTTTGGACTGTGGGAGGAAGCTGGAGTACCCTAAGAAAACCCACACTGACACAGGGAGAACATGCAGACTCCACACAGAAGGGCTCCCTCAACCCGGTGCTTGCTACAGTACGCTTACAGTTGAGAACAGATAAGGAAAGAGAGTTCGGAGATTCAAAATTGGAGTCAACGCTTTGTTCCCAGAATTAGCCTGGTTCCAAATAGCTAGCTGCTATCAAATGACAATTGTGCTCTAGCATTGCTAGGGGAGCCAAATATCCCATGGCAGGTGTATTGCTCAGGACACAAGGTAGCACAGTGTCAAGCGCAGAGTTGTTTGGAAGATTGGTTCTCTACAAAGATGCAAGCAGCAAGCCTGTTGCCCAACACATTTTAAACTGGTCCTGCACTAGTGCCGTAAAACAGTAGAGATGCTCTTTGAAACACTGGGCTGATTCTCTGTGGGTTTATAGAGCTAAAAATATGTTCAGCATTCATGACAACTGTTATTTTACTGCAACTGAAGTTTTAAAAAACAAAGACAAACTGCCCGGGTGTATTTTTGATAACTCAGCTGTCGTGTTCCTCTGCTCGTTACGGAGACTCTGAACAAACATTTTGTCTTGTCATGTCTCGTCTTACAGGAGGAGATTCATTTTCACAGCCTGTGCGTTCATGCATTTAACAGCAGGACCAAGGAGAGCGACACAACGGGATAATAGGGAAAGTGACACAACAGCAGGGAAAGAAAGAAATGGCATTTTTCTGCTCTTTGCGAACTCAACTTTTTGTTTTCCTGTGGTAGTTGTGCTTTTACTGTTTGTTTGCTCAGTAATGTCACATGGAATAATAATGTTAGTGGATCTTACGGGTCCGACTGGCATGCCCAGAGCGATCCGCAGCTCATCAGACAGATCACCCGGCTTCTTCTCTTTCAGACGAGTTTCAAACTCTTTACCCTGCAGAGACACAAAGACACAGAACAGGTCACTTGCTGGGCCTTTTTAAAGCAGCACAGAGCGCTGACGATTCATTCCCAGCAAGAGTGACTGACACAGAGCAATAATTCTCAAGGATCTAGTACCTCGTAGTAAAGGTCTCCGTGGATGGTGAGTTTGGGCTTGATCTGCCACTTGAAGAAGGCGTCGTGGAGCTTCTGGTAGTCGATGTCGATCTTCCCCATCTTGGGACGAACCTTCTCCCTCATTTTGGTTTTCATTGTTTTGGCGTCCTCCTGTAAACAGAGAATTAAAAGCTTAAAAATTAAGAAGCTGTATCTTGATCTTCTTAGAAATAAAAAAGTTGAAAGGCGCAGCTTGAAAATGAGAGAGTATCAGTCTGGTCTCCCACCTTCTCCTGCAGGGCCTCCCTCATCTCCTGGATACCCGTTTTCTTGATGAACTCCGGCAGCTCAAACGGAGGCTTCTCTATACCTCTCTTGCCCTGCAGGTACTTTCGTTTGAAGCACCAGTGGCGGGGCACCGGCACCGTGTTCCTGGTGGCCTTTAGGTGTACCAGCAGCTTGGGCTCCTGGGCCGTCACGTCGTGCATTTCCACGACATCTGGACGAGCCACCAGCTGGAGCAAAGAGACAGGAAGAGAGATGAGATGAAGGGTCATTGAGAGTATTGGAACTCTTGTAAGCCTCTGATAAAGATCCAGACATCCAATTACCAAAATCCTTCATCTGGGTAAGAAATGAATAACCAAGATCTAAGAAGTGATGGTGACGTGACTGGAAACAGTAAAAAGCAGTCGGCTCTTAGATATCTGACTCTCTTTACCTGTTTGAGTTCAGCCACAGTCAGCCTGTTCATCCTCCTCAGCTTCTTCTTTGACAGCTTAGGTACGTCTGGTCTGATTTCCTGCATAACAAATTAAATGTTTTACATGTAAACCAACAACGATTTTGTCCTTTCTGTTCGACTGTTTTATTCAAGGGAAGAAATCAAACCTCATCGCTGTCATCGCTGTCTTTCTTCTCATCCTCAAAGCCCTTTTTCCGCAGCACGGCCGTCTCCTGCTTCTCTGCCTTCTCGGGCTCCTTCTCCTTCTCTTTCTTCACATCGTCCGTCAGCTACGACAGCCAAACAAAACAAAACACCATGATGCACCTGAAAGCAACATATATGCATTAAAGAAAGTCAACAGTGCTCTGCAGTCACCTTGAACGCCTCAAAGATCCTCTTGAAGAAGATGTAGTTGGGGTCGTAGATCTCCGGCTCCTCTGTGACGTACTCGATCTCCACCTCGGGCTCCTTCTCCTTCTCTTTATCCTTTTCTTTCTCTTTGTCGCTGCCCTCCTTCTTCTTCTGCTGCTCCTGCTGCTCCGCCTGCTCCTTCTTCTCCAGGGCTCGCTTCTTCTTGCTCTTCTTCTTGCGGTTTCTGCGCCTGCGGTTTTTCTACAAGAGAGGGTGGATTCATGAATTCTAAAATGACGATCTTTCGCGATGACGTGCAAATGTGAAAACACAAACTGTGGCAGTGGTGTGAAAATGTGCAGTGAGTGTGACTCAAATATCCAAGATGATTTTATGCTTAATTAAGTGAGCTGGCCTCTAATTACCATAATACAATGAGTGCTATAGTAGCAACAGCTGAAATATCACAAACACAGCCGCCTAGTGTTTCTGGAAAGACGGTGTGAGAGAAGACTTACATCTTTCTTAGATATCTGACTGTCATCGTCTTCTGTCTCAGACATGACTGGTCCAGAGGAGTTGTTCATGTCCATCTCTGCCCCCTCATCGTCATCTTCTTCCTCTTCTTCTGACAGACAGATAACATACACAGAATTCAGATCATAAACCTGAATGGTACCACATCCAAACTGCACCCCGGTGTCTAACGTAGTTCCAGTAAAACACTGAGCAACAGCCGTACTGACCTGCGGGGTCGGTGAGCTGCTCCTGTCTGATCTCCTTCAGCTGGAGGATCTTCTCCAGAGCTTGAGGGATCTTGGGCCCACTGACACTTACCTCCTCGCTCTGCCACATCTGGAACAGAAGCCAAAAAAACCCCAAACAAAGTTAGATGTGAAAACATGCTAGTTCTACACACTCTAAAATTACCATTCAATTAGAGTCCGGTGTATTTGGGGCTGTTTCTGGCTCAACTAAAAGGATCTTACTCTTAAACAAAAAGGTCAGTCTCTGTAGAAATCCTTTCCAAAACACTGGCAGACACTGAGCCTGTCAGTGGCAAAAACAAGCACTGTTAGTGGACAAAATTGACGGTGTGAACATGTCCTTAACGGCTACTTAGCAGCCTGTTTTGTTGCTGCCAGCTGCAGTGCTCTCATTTAATACTGGACCAGTTTAAAAACATCTTGTCCCCATTTGTCGCTTGGACACAAACACATGGGAAAATGGGGTCATGGTTGAAAAATACCAAACGTGGCCTTTAATACATTTTGCACGTCTAAAACTAAGCATCAGTTGTCAGGTTTTTCCACACATTCAGTTATTTGTAGCAGCCCGCCACTATTAAAACATCAGCCGCCCCATTTTGATTTCCGTCCTGTTATTTATGGCTCCACATTCTCACGGTGCAGAGCGTACTCTGGTCTCTGACAGAGCAGCAGCAGAACACCTTATGCAGTGAAAGTGAAACTTAATTAATTACACTGGGTCTTAAAGTTTGCTTCGACTTATAGACAGCTGCTCCTCTTATCTATCGACCTAATCTGATTAGCGCTGACGGGATTGACTGATCAATTATCCTCCCTGCTACTCAAAACTCCTCAAACTGGCGTAGATTCTTATACTGTGGGAATCACTGGTAGTGTTATCTTTCTTAATAAATACATACTGTGTTCACTCCGGTGTGAACGGGGCTGCACATCTTTGGAAGAACCACAACTGAACTGAAGTCAGGTGCACAGGTTGCATTTGCCTCCCACCTTATGACACCTAAAGAAAAACACATGTGCTTACCTCTCTGTTATCTTCTCCTGGAGGAGGCGGCACTCTCTGTTTCTGGGTCGGCATCATACTGACACCAGGAGGCAGTGGCCCACGAGGATCTAAAGTTGCTAGAAGACGATTTAATAAAACTTTATTTACAATGTGATCATTTACACCACACGTTTGATCATAAAAAGTCAGCCTTAAAGTCTCACGGGAGACCTGGAGCCCTGCCTCAGAGTCCAGATGAAAGCACTGTCATGTGCATTTATCTATTTCTATTTACTACATCATCAACATACCTCTCACTGCGGTGACAGGGGGACCGGCTCTGGGCCCCGGACCCTGCTGCATCTTAACCATCTCGTGCTGACGCTCCTGTTCCAGCAGCACTGCAGCCTGATACACAAGAAGGGAGGAAATGGGACTTTAAATCATGGTTAAAGAAAAGGAGTAAAATTGAATCGGGGGTAAAAAAAAAATGGAGAAAAGATGCGCCCTAACTGTTAGGAGGTAATTATTTTTAAACTGTCATAAAAGTGGAAATGTTGGAGTGTTTGCAACATTTTCTTTAATTTCTAAATCTGAAGTGAAGCTCTCTCTGACGAGGTGGACTATCTCTATCGTCTCACCCTTCTCTGCTGCTCCAGGAGATCCTGTTCATCCATGACATGGGAATCACCCTGTGATACACAGAATCAATGAATGACCGAGCAACAGTCAAACAAAAATTCTCCCTGCTCCATAGTGACTGAAACTTTTATCTGCAGCTGTTAGACACAAGCGTGGCAGTTCAGTTCTACTATCCAAAGCAGATATTTTGGGTTGTGTTCTACAGCTTATGTTTTAATGTGTTTTAAGGACCCGTTTTTTCTTAATCCTGCAATTCCACAGACTGATTGCATCTCAGCATTATGCTTGCGTTTGAAAGGGAAAGCTGAAAGCAACATGTGGATTACATGGTCGGTAAAGGTCACCTGCTGCTTGGCTCTCTCCTCCTGCTGCAACACCATGGCTGCTCTGTGCTGGGCCATCTTCAGCTGATCATCCTGCGATAAGCCGGGTGGGGGCAAACTTGGGGGCTCCATGCCCATGTGGATGCCGGGTGGAGGGGGCCCTCCTGGCATCATGGTCATAGCCTGGAGCATACCCATACCAGGGGGCATGGGTGGCATGGGCATCGGGGGCATGGGGGGGATACCTGGCATCTGGAGAGGAGGAAACACAAGAGACTGTGAGGACAAGGAGCGGCATGAGAGTGTAAAATTAACTCACACTGAGGCTGTATTCTAGATATTCTTTTAATTACAAGAGCACTACTGTTCCCAAAACTAACTGATGCTCACAGTAAAATGTAAGAGAAGATAACTTTAGATCTAGACGTTCAGCAGGTTTTAGCAGGACCGAATTATCTGCAGAGGCCTCTTCCTCTCCAAAACAAAAAGACCAGGCAATTTAAATTGGTAAAAACACTCAGCCTTTTCCCTACAGTTTTCGGCTTGTCACGGAGGAGCTTCCAACAATGGTGACTGATGTGAAAACACAAGTTGCTCTGGCAAAAGCCAGTGTTTGATTTGTCTGTTCTGGGCTACTGTAGAAACATGGTAGTGCAACACGGCGGACTCAAGGACCAGCTCCTTACGTTGATAGAAACTGCTCTTGGGTAACAAAAAACACATAAGCCCTTTTTAGATAGGAATTGTTCAAATTTGCAGGAAAACCCAATCAGTCTTTTTTCACCATTGGCAGTGTAAAAACAAAATGGGGTGGCTCGTTCCGTCCAATGAGAGGCTGATCTATGCAGCGAACTTCCGCCCACTCAGACTAGACCTTAGATTACATGTTAAAAATAGGGTGATATGCAAATATCATCAAACATACAACACTAGTTTGCAATACACACTAATGTGATGATAGTGTGAGATTTCCTCGGTACGATAACTGTCTCAGAAAATATCACGGTTTCAAGGTATTGCAGAATTTATATTATTTGCAGTCAGAATGACCCTTAAAGAATGAAAATGAAAGGGTTATTACTGGTTAAACAAATGTTTTGTGACTGTAATTGCAACTTGAAACCATTTAGTTAATGGCAGTAAAATGTAAAAAGAAAAAAACTCCCCCTTGAAAATAACTAAAATTAAGGGGAGATACTCCACCAAGTTGCATTTTTTTCCCAATATCGTACATAAGCAAATACACACAGTATGATAACCCTCAACTTTTATATTACGGTATACCTTAAAACCCGTATGTCGCTACAACCCTACGGATAACACAATCATATCCACAAACTATATTTCCACCCATAAACAAACACAAGAGCAACACATTCACAATGTTCCACACGTGCTCTGCTGTTTCCATCACATATGAAACACTTACTTGGGAGCTCATTGGTTTGTCGTCATTAGGTTTGCTGAGGAGGATCCCAGTCTGCAGAGAGAAACACGCACAAATGAGTGAACACTTTGAGCTAAAGACTTTATGACCAACATGGAACTACTTTATCCTGATTCAATCATGGGTAGCTGCATGGTCAAAAAGTACTGTACCACTCTAATATGTAGTTGTATGGTAGATCTGTAGGAGTGTTGCTCATGCTTAGTATGTGCTTTTGCTGGCAAGATGTCAACGCTTACAGGCACAACACTCATGACACTCAACATCAACACATAGGAATCGCTATTACATGGTTAACTAGATTTACCTGAATCATGTAGCCCTTCAGTCTGTCAATCAGCTCCTCTCTGGGACCTGCAGAATGACAGAAAACTTAATTCAAAGAAGACACGTATGCTCCACTGTTAACTACAATCTTCATATTAGACAGCACTAACACTTCTGTGAACGCAAGCTGAGTTTTCCACTCCAGTTACATCCTCTTCAAAACTAAACTGACTAATTCAATAGAGAAGATAGCTAACTTTAACTCTGGCAAGTGCCAACATGACCCTTTATGAAAGTTAGCCTGCAAGCTAACAGCTAAATCAACAGGCTACTTATAAACATGAACAGATAACTGCTGTTAATGTTGCTTTCAACACATTTTGTTGGTAAATGTATTAACAGAATACTGAATGGACATTTCAAATAGTGTAAACACACCGCAGGCCTAGCTTTAGCTAGCTCATTGCAACGGCGGTGTTGCGTTTTGCTAGCTAGCGTTAGCAACTAGCTAGCTACTGTTAGCTAAACACAGTCCGTCTTCCAGCTCGCTATCCGTCTTTCCCGGTCTTTTCTTACCCATATTGGGCGCTCCCAGCTCCGCCAGCTTGCCCTGAAGCTCCGGGTGGCTCCATGTGTTCAATGCAGCGATAGCACTGCCTAAATCGGACGGGAGGGACTCGGTGCCCGGTGGTCCGTCGGATGCCATGTTCAGGTTCTCTCAATGGGACAACGGCGGCTGCGGAGAGCACGAGAGGCGCAGGACCGGGACTTCCGCAAAGCATGACGGGAAACCGCACTGCCTGCTGGGACGTGAAGTCCGACAGCAGGAACATCGCATTTACTAATTATAGGCTCGAGATGTCAGTGTTGACACCTTGAAGCTTGCTTTACATCCCCATATTCATTCCTAACGGGTCAGTATAAAGGTATAGAACACTATATTTCTATGAAACATTCTGTTTTACACATTTATTAAAGTTTTTAAGTAATATATGGATTTGTCTTGTTAAAATTCTTCAAAGTTATTCATAAATTTTAAAACAATGCTGCACAAAAATCTCAAGACAAAACTTTATTTTGTCCTTTGGCTCCTGTTTTAGGATAGTTTAGATATCCTATATAAAATATAGGCTATTAGCGGTAGAAAAAAATAAAATAATGAGGCATTATCTGCAAAATATACTTTAAGTTTCAAAAGTAGGTAGATGCAGCAAAATGGTGCATGTCAGTGTTATGTTATCACATGGATGGATTACTGGATGGGCTTACTGGGCACAAGTCCAGGGGCCCAAAGTGTCCCTGAACCTTCACTTGGAAAATGTCAAATTACTGTAACATGTCATGACCAGTAAGAGACACAAAATGACCACAAGAAGACACAAAACAACCACAAGGAGACACAAATGACTACAAAAAGACACAAAATAACCACAAGGAGACACAAAACAACCACAAGGAGACACAAAACCACCAAGAAGTCTACGTGTCATGCTCCAGTGAAGAAGAGGTGGTCAGACACTTTGCATATCTTTGCCCAGGGGCCCACTGTCTCATAATCCGCCCATGTGTTATTAGCCTTTATATCATTAGAGTATTATCATTATTAGTGCATTAATAAATGTCCATGCAACCTTTTGGCATTGCATCTGGTCGAGACTGGCTAACTATTTATTTCACCTTCTGTTGGGAAGCCTAACAATGAATAACATTTCACTAGGTGGAGATGCTGATGCTGAATAATATGAATTTCTCAACTGTAGCATTTGGATAAACATTGTGGAGCTGAAATTACAATATTTCTCCTGAGAAACAAAGGTGAAAGTTTAAAATGTAAGTTCAAAATTATACTTAAGCACAGAAACTGAGTTACACTAAAGTATTGAAAGGGGCAAGGCTACATATGGACACATGAACTCCAATAATTATGCACAATATTATGGACACGTGTTGTTTTATAGTTAAAACTTTGTCTTATGTCATTATAATTCCGTGCAATGCCTAAATATGAAACCCGACAAGACTGTACTGCTTTATCAGGCACTGTCTGCTCTGTGCAAAACAACCACATGAGCGCAGTGTGTGGGGCCCTCCCTCTCACTGTAGTGTGGTTTATCACCAGCGGGCACTGCGCAAGCGCAGTGTGAAGGGCGCACATTAGATCTATAGATCAGGGGCAGAGACAGCAAGCAGGGCGTTTCTGAATAATACGCGTTCATGGAGAGCAGGGGAGGGGTTGAACCTTCACTGAACATAGAAGGAAAGCCAAGTTGCGTATTGAATGTCTAAATAACTGCCTTTTTAAAGGAACCACCCGACAAGGTAAATATAAAACTCCTTCACCAACTGATTTCACTGCACGGCTACAGTTTGTGTCGCGCTGCAGGATGGATACAAATCTTAAAACGCTTGTGACATCTTAGTCTGAACTTTTTACCATAGAGAGCTGGAAGTTTGGTTGTGAAAGCTGTAACCAGTCATGTAAAGCGAACTCCTTGCAACTTTCACGACGCTGTAAAACTGAAATGTGCCATTAGTGTGGGGTAAGTTGCGCGAAATCTCTGGTTATAATCTTTTGCATTTCTCTCTGATCTGATCACTGTGCACGGATACTTTTCCTTGGAGAGGGTGAGGAGAAACCAGCTGTTAGTGTTGGTCAACTTCAGAAAGTTTTAGTCTGACAGCTGGACACTGTGTCTTCTCCCAGGGACCACACCTACCTACCATCAGGACTACATGCTTGTGGGAGCCATGCACCAGGATGTGCCTTATATTAAAAAACAAGTTGCTTGAAATTCACTTTAATATAATAAGTCTTTTCTGCACGCACAGCTTGTTTTTTGTTTTTTCTACACCCTCCTTTGATACAGATCACCCCAAGAGCCAGCATTTATCCTCCTCACTGGACACTGTGCGTGTCTAGTTCCTCTGCAGGTCTATTTTCTCCATGGCTTTAAAGCAAACACTTTGGATATTTCATTTCACTGTGTTTGGAATATGAACCCTGCATGCAGAAATACACCAGAGGCGGGTCAGAAAGCTTACTCACAGCACAAACACTGGACCTCACACACCCCTCAGGCATTACTTGGTTACAAGCAGCATGTGTTTAAGCAGTCTGCTGTGTGGTGAGGACACACATCAGCAGGAGTGACACATACTGTAATGACGTTTGGGTTGGTTTCAAAATCCTCATGTGACCCCCTGCGTGTGTCCTATCATCATATACTGTACATTTTCCACTTATAGCTGCGTGACATGTCTCTTTTCTCCAACAGTTTATAATAACATCATATGTATAATGGATTTAACTACATGGTGTGTTATGGAGGAAACACATACACTATGTCACGGTCTGTGTGCAAGCATGTATTTCCTCATTTATTTGAGTATTTGCTTTGTTCTTCAGCTCTGTGCCGTTGGACTGGTGAAAAAAAGTGTGGTGGCTTTTCTTTATGTGTCTAGCCTGCGTGTCATATCTCATCGATGTCACCACCTGCACTGAGGTGGAGGATATCTCTGTATGTGTGTGTGTAAAGGGGGGTATGTAAGTGTATTTCACATGTGCGGGGAGAGATGAAATATTCATTACAGTCAGATTGAACTCACGTTGGGCCGAGTGAGCCCCGATAACACGCAGCACAGATGAAAACCACTAAATGGTTGTGATGTAGGTGGAGCATGTTATACTGTAAAACTTCAGTTTGTAGCCCAGGGTATTATTTGCTTAAACTGAAATCAACAAGCTTATATTTGGGACAGGCCTTTAATTGCTTTCACACAAACCTGTTTCTTGGTAAAGATCAGGAAATGCTGTCAAATTGTTTATTTAAACCAGTATGAATTTCACTTCCTTCCAGGCCTCTAATTGAGACAGGCCTTTATTTATTGAAATGTGTAGCTACTATGCTAATGCTAATGCTAGTACATCTCCACTAACTGTTATTAGAGTAGCTTAAAAAATGAAAAAACGTCATTTACAGTACTAAGTGTTTGCAGTTTGTATAACGTGTTCTTTAAATACTACAGGTATGGGATCTGCAGTTAGCAGCAGTTGATTTAGTAGCAGCTGCAGAAGTAGTGTTGGAAGAAGAATTCGGTGTTTTTACTGGTTTAAATCACTGGATGTGTCTGTATTTAAGAGGAAGAGACCTCTGCGGATAATTTAGCTCCCGGTAAAAACCTCCCAAACATCTGGATCTAAAGGTATCGTAGAAAAAAGGTGAGCACACATAAGCAGGTGCTGGGCTAATGGCTAGTCTCCGACATGCCAGATAGCATTGGAGAAAAGCTAATTTGTAACGTGAAATTATTTTATTCTGTGTGTTTTACCAGTTTAAATCACCTGGTCCATTTGTTTTGAAGAATAAGAGACCTATATAATAATTCGGCTCCTGGTAAAAACCCTCTGAACTATGAGCACCGAAGGAATTCTAACCAGGAGAAGTTTCAGCTGGTTGCAATCTGCAGTCCTCACCACTAGATGCCACTAAATCCCCGTGAATCTTACACGTGGCTCCTTTAAATCAGAAACTGTCTGATCAAACAATATGTAAAACTCTGCCCGGACATTAAGTGCTAACATTAGCTTTCACTCCTTCAGTTTTTGACGACTGATGCTACGACACATTTCGGTCTGTAACAAAAAAGTAAAATGTTGCAGTAGTAATACTCAAATTCAGATTTTTGTATTGTCATTGTACAAAAATACAATGAAATTCAGAGCACTCAAGGATCGGGCTCATATATAAAAATAAGTAATAAAATAGTAATAAAAATATACCTCCAATCCACTCACATTCTACGCAATTGTAGATACCATACACGCGACGCGTTAGCACCGGATGCAGTTACAATGGGATAAAAAGAGTGTTTATGCATTTTATTGCGCATAAAAGAAGGTATTTCACTAAAGAAAAAGAACTGTGATGTGCTTTAGTGAGTTCGCTTCAGTCCAGAGTTCAGTATAACAAAGGTGTCTTTGGTAGCAGTGGTGGTTCTAGTACTGCGAACCAGCAGCTGTAGTAGCCTTGTAGCAGTAATACTAATTGCAGTAGTACTACCTTTGTTTGTAGTCGTGGAAATGGTAGTAAAACAATAAAACAATTCTTCAGTCTGTAAAATTGGACCTGTAAACCTGAAGTTGTTGCTACATGTTCATTCTCTGACTCTGTTAGCTGGAACACTTTCCAGTCAGTGAACTGGCATGTTTTCAATGGGTGTGGTTCACAGTAAGCTGGAATGAAACTGGAACGGAGTTCCTCTGAGCCAATAAGAGCCAAACAGCTCTTGTTGTGACTGACAGCCGATTGTTGAAACAGGAAGAGAGTTCGATTTGGATAGTGGAGAGTTGAGGTCGTAAAAAAGAGATGAAGCTGGTGAAGACGTAAAAATAAAAGGAGAGCTGTTAAAAATAAACCATCTGTTTGTCTGTGTTAGGAAGAAATAAAGAGACAGGAAGAAGCAACGTGAGGACAGCAAAGACAGATGGACTGAGATGAACTGTTTCAAAGCTCCAGTTCTGTCAAAAGCTTCGGTGGCACTAATGACAGTTTACACTTCCTCCTTCCTGCGTCTGCTTAATTAAAGAGTCAGAGAGAGCTTTTGCTTGTTCTGGGCCTTGTGCAGGCGTCATCGTGCATCAAGATTCACACAAAACTGCACCCTCTGTTAGTCCTGTGCAGAAGAAATAACCCCACCCCACCCTACACACACACACAAAGCTACCATCCACCACTTTGATAACACACCTCGTTGGATTAAACATTGACTTTGATACGTTTCTGACTGACACTGTGTACAGCACATAGTAAAAGTAGCACGGATGTGCCTATTGTGACTAATCCCTTTGCTATGCACAGTGAGCATGTGTGTATATGGTCAACTGAAAAGAAGAAGGCAGGGCTTGTTTGCCTTTTAAATCCTGAATCTATGGAGGGTGTTCGAGCTGCTGCTTTTGTGTGTGTAGCACAGAGGTATAGAGCTATGTATGGACTTGCATCTCTGCATACCTTCCCATTTCAGCACCTCATTTTTAACTTTTGTCTTTCAGGGATTGAGCTGCTGGTGGGACAAGGAAGGACTGCACTCGTGTTGGCATCTGGACTAAAAAATAGCAACAACCTGCGACTGGTGCTCATTGGGACAAAATCTGCCATCACTGTGAAGAGGACATCCCTCTCCAGACAGAGCCTGTAAACCATTCTGAGCCCCTATACTTTTACTGGTTACTGCATTTGGAGCATCCCACAGCAGAACCACAAGTACCGCCTGGTCAATATTTAACGACTGCTTAATGGTCGCTGATGTTTCATTCTGATTCGTGATTGAGCCTTGAAGCCATTACCACCTTATATCAGATATACATCAGCACTGCCGCAGCTCTTTGCATCAGAACTGTAGCTACAACAGGTCACAGCTGTCCCATTAATTATTGACACATCCTATTGTAGTGCCACACATACAAACATCCAACAGAGACTGACAGCTGACCCTACAGTTTACTCCACAAGCTGAGGATGGAGGCGCCCATTTATGCCTCAGGCATGGCCTATAAGCTGAGGAGCCAGTGGGATCGTGATGATGGTCTGGGACAGAATCATAAGGCTGTGAAGTTTCTGGGTCAGGACTATGAGAGTCTGAAAGCCCAGTCCCTCCAGAGCAGGAGGTTGTTTGAGGATAGTTACTTCCCCTGTTCCGCATCGTCTCTAGGATTCAACGAGCTCGGCCCGAGATCTTCCAAGACTGCTGGAGTCCGCTGGATGAGGCCCACGGTAAGAAAAGGAGGGGAGGGTTCGAATATTTATTATATTATTTACTATTATACTTATTTACTTTATTTTAAAAGCAACAAAACAATCAGGTTTGTTCAGAGCAATTAATTATGAAATTATTAACCGCTCACTCTTGTGTCAGCAAAAGCTTCTTCAAAGTTCGTAGGACCTTCAGGTTTCATCTCAGCCTTCTCCCAAACTATTTGAACTCTGTCCCAGCTGGCCACCAATGTTGTTAGATATTTGGATAAAATATATGTTGTAACGTCAGTTGCAACGACCAAAATTCGATGACAATGTCTAATGCCAATGTCAATTTGATGTAGAATACTAACGACACTTAGTTAGACATGATGATATTTGGTTGGTTTATAAAGTTAAAGTTAGTGTCCACACAACATGACGTTCTAACAGTGTTAGACATTTAAAATATTGTCAACCCGATTTCCATTCCAACCAATATTTAAAGTGTGTCCGTTGCAAGGGTCCAATTTGTGATGTCATATTGACGTCCGGTTCCAGCTTGGCTGCCACCGAGCATCCTGGTAGAGTTAAGATCCACAGCATCACTGAAATTGTATAGTGTAGTGATGGAAGTGGTGGTGACTTCACTCCTTGAAAAACGTGTTTGTGAACCATGATTGTTGTGGGTTGCTCTGGACCACATCAGCCCCGGCGCCTTAGGAGCCTCATAAAGGCCAAGGCTTCTGAAAGTGGTCCCCAGGCTCACCTCGTACACTAAACCATGATAAGTGGAATATAAAAGGGCACTCCTTAGACCCAACTGGAACCAAAAGAGTGCAGTGGTCTCATAACAGTTGGTCCTTTCTTGTCTTTGGATAAAAACAAATATCTGTAACAGAGGGTAGGTAGTCAATGTGATCTGCCATCTTGCTATTACCGTTTACTTCCCTTGTGCATTGTTTAGTGTCCTCCATTGATTAAACATCTTTAATTACAATGGTTCTGCCCAAAACTGGTGGAAACATGGGCTGGATCATTAAGGTTCCAAGAGTTCTGAATGTAACCGGTTCAAGAACCAGAGCTCATTTGGTGGAAAAGGGGTATCAGAAGGTCGAATGGTTCTGGATAGAACCCCCAGATACCCCTTTTCCACCTAATTAGCTCTGGTTCTTGAACTGGTGCCATTCAGGAGTCTTGGAACCTTGGTGCTATTGAGCGAACCAGTCCGTGTTTTCCCCAGTTTTGATCAGAACCATTGTAATCAAGGATGCAGAGGGTAGACAGAGGGCATTGCACAGTACACACCGGAAGTAAACAGCAGTAGCAAGATGGTGGATCATGCTGATTACAGATAGCCGTTTTGTTTATGTTTGGAACAACTATAAAAGAGACCACTACAAGCTCTTTTTTTCCCATGATTTCTCACCTAACATCTCTTTTGCTGCCTTCTTAATCCTCTCTTTCCAACCAGTAGAATATGACCCGCCCACTGATGTCATCATGGTTCAAACTTCAGGGTCAAGGAACACCTGCTATTTTGGTGTTTCAGCAGGGGATGAACTTTTCTGGTTCAGAACCAATTTAATTTGGTCGAAATACTCAGAATGGTTTAAAATGAGGTCCAGGAACTGAAACGGACCCCGTTCTTTATTGGTGGAAACGGGGTAAGAGAGGGTTCTGGGTCTACACCATGTTAAGGTTTTCTGTAGAACCTGTCACAGGGGGTTCTGGGTGAAACCATTCACAGATGGTATAACACCCTAAAAGGGGTCCATGTGGAACCTTCACTAAAGGTCCTACCAGGAACCTAAAAGGGTTCTCCTATAGGGACAAACTGATTGACCCTCTATGGTTCCAGTTAGGTACCTTTATTTCTAAGATTGCTTGATTGATTTTTATTACCTGCTATAATATCTATTTTTTTATCTCCCAAGCAGCCTTGAACTTCATCTGTTGCTTGGCAACTAAACTTTCGTAAGGAGTGATTGTGGAATATAATTTAAATGTTCCCACAGCACCAGTCAGGAGTTTGCAAGTGTCTCCAAGAGGTTTATCTCTCCTCTTCCTGCTTTTTATTTGTCCATGTATCTCTTAAACCTCCAATCCTTTATCACCTGTCTCTGTGGTTCTTCCTCTCCCACTCTCTCATCAGTGCTCCTACATTATGAATACCTCACGGTGTTCCCTGTAGCCAAATATGACACTGGAGAACAAAGTGGAAGTGTCTTTATTGGGTGTTATCACGGCAACCTTGAAGACAGCACACTCTCATTACTGTTGAATTCGCACATACCGTGACAGGTCACTGCTGTCAGTCCCGTAATAGAGCAGCAAGACGAGTCGTGATCTTAAAAGCTCTCAGGGTCGTGATCATAAGCGTGACTGCAGCCAGTTAGCTCCTCCTGCAGCTTCCATTTGAGTTTGTGAGAGTTGCAGTGGGCTTGTGTGCAGACCACACTGTGTCCTGTTGTGTGTCCTGTCGGCTCTAAGGCTTCCCGGGGTCTCGTTTCTCCAAAAAGTCTCATGTTTTATAATGCATGTGCCTTGCCTGCACCACAGGATCTGTAATATTTACGCCGCATAAGAGGGTTCATTGTGTTCGCATTTCCCCAAAAATCTGTGCTCTGTGAAAAAGAGAATTTACGCCTGTGTGTGTGTGTGTGTGTGTGTCACGGTAACTGTTTCTGTGAATTCAACCATGTGCCTGATGGTGGGTGTCTGTGCAGCTGTGTGTTTGTGGGGCAGGAGGATAAATGGAATATTTCTTTTTATAGCTTCATGCGGGGTTTCTCNGTGTGTGTGTGTGTCACGGTAACTGTTTCTGTGAATTCAACCATGTGCCTGATGGTGTGTGTCTGTGCAGCTGTGTGTTTGTGGGGCAGGAGGATAAATGGAATATTTCTTTTTATAGCTTCATGCGGGGTTTCTCACGCTCAACATGCTGAGTCGAAGATGGTTTATGGAGCAGGGAAATACTCGGGAACAAGACGTGGACAAGAAACATTAGAATGCAACATTGTTTTCCTGAAATGTTAATTTCGTGATGTCTGCTGGTCCTCAAATAGTCTGGTGTTAATTTTAGCCGGCGCATTTTTAAAGGAGCAGCTTCACGTTTGGAGAAATATACTTGATATTCAATTTACATCACTTTAAAAACATAGTGAATAAGAGAATTATTTTGAGCATTTTAAATTAAATTTACTTAAAGCTTGCGTATGCAACATAGAGCATTAATAAAGCAGCAAACCTATTTGCTCTGTAAAGATATAGCAGTGTAATTGTGTCTTGAGGAGAGAATGATGTCACGCTACGTGTGCGCGTGTTGTAATCTGAACTTCTTTATGGTTTGTGGTAGCCGGTTCCTGCTAGCTCATTGTCACCGCTTTGCATTGCGCTCATACGGTCATGCGGTAAATGATGATATTGGAATGGCGTTGTCGCAGTAGCTTAGTGCCCACCCTCTACTTCTCGGGTAAAACTGTTTGCTCTGTCAGCACTGTTGCCGTTGTTTAGTGCTGTTTATGGAGTTAGCACGGTTAGCAGCTAGCTATGGGTTATCCGCCTCCATGTTGAGAACTGTTTCCAGACAACTAATGTGCTCTGAATTTTGCATAGAAACACTTTAAATATTAGATTATCAAAAATGTCGCCATTTAATTATGTTAGTCGACTGATAGATTTACTTTTTACTTGTTTGCTAAGATTGATATCAGTTTTTTTTTCAGAACACAGACACATTTGAGTCCTTTGAGCTTAGCGCAAACACTAAAACAAGTTCAAGCAGCTAGCCTAGCTAACTCAAAAGTTAAAAAATACCCCTTTAAACAACGTTAAAGCTTGTATAGTCAGCAGCGTTTTGTGTGTTTTATCTTGGGTGTTACTAAAGCAAAAGCAATTGTGGTTTTTAGGAGCTATTTCTTGACTAAAAATTGTAGCATCTGAGACGTTGGGTGGCCAGATTTGTGTGCTAGCTTCAACCAGAAGCAAAACCAAATTGACCAGCTTTTGGGGATATGAATATCATCCCTATGTTTCCCGCTTACCACTCAAAAAGGTTCTGTGTTTCCCGCTTGGTTGAGCGGTACAGTATTGACTGCTAAATTCAAAATGTTTTGTTTTCACATTTTTAACCACATATTTTGAATTAAATGAAACAGCTTTTGCACGTGGGCTTGGCTAGCTGTGTTGCCTTTGCTGTCCAAAACACATAGGGCTGCAACTAAGGCCGTGATCACACAGAAATGAGACGCTACAGACGCGGACGCTTCAAAGACGCTTGAAACGCTGGAAGCGCTTATTCAATGCGCGCTAGCTACTGGCGTCTGATGCTCAAAAAGTTGAAAATATTTTAACAAAGCGCGTCTAAAAAGATGCTTGAACGCCGGTCAGACGCGCCGTATCATAGGAAAACAATGGTTTTACTGGCGTCGCGTTTCTGGCATTTCATCTTGGTGTGATCGCTCCCTAACAAATATTTTCATTGTCAGTTAATCAGTTGATTATTTTCTCATATAATCAATTAGTAATTTGGTAAATAAATGTCAGAAAATGATGAAAAATGTTTCAAAGCCCAAGATTACGTCCTCAAGTGCCTTGCTTTGTCCATAACTACAAGATATTAAGTTTACTACTAAAAAGAGGAGCAAAGAAACCAGAAAAAAAATCACGTTTACAGAGCTTAAATTTTTTTTAGCATTCTGAATTGTTGAAATCTGTCCACACCATGTATGGTGTGCTTTCTCTGGATAAGACCCTTTGCACTACTCAGTACTGTCAGCATGAGAGAGACAGCAAATGTAACATGCTGATATAATAGGTATCCAAAAGCAAGCATTGCAATAATTTGTTTGTTTGTGTGTGTTTACACTCGACAGGAGTTCTGCAAGCGTCCCGAGTTCATCGTAGATGGAGCAACTCGCACTGACATCTGTCAGGGGGCTCTGGGTAAGTCCATCCGGCAGAGATCCCATCTGTTTCACTCTTACTACTGCATGATTCAGCAATTAGAGGAGAGAAAAAGCTTAGATTTAATCTGGTAGAAGGTCAAAGTGAGAAATGCCGGCAGATGCCAAAATAAACAGGTGATTGACTGGAGGTTTGCCAGGTTGAAATCCCAAGTGTAACTGTGTAGACATTTAACATTGTCAGGGACATTTTGATATGTCAGACTAGACAAAGCTCTGGTGTAAATAATGATATTAAAGAGGGTTGAATTTGTGGTCCTGTTTGTAGACACTGGATACACTAAATTGAATCCACTGTTAATGTTTTAAGTGACACCTGCGCAGGTAAACTACAAACTGATTTAACTGTATATCTTAAAGGAATAGTTTAAAATTTTGGAAAACACGCTTTGCTTTTTTTGTTGAGCTAGATGAGTAGATTAATACCACTCATGTCAAGAAGCCAAGAGAAGATTAGTTAAAAGCAAGGGGAAACAGATATCCAGTTCACCAGCACCTCTGATTTACATGTTATATCTCATTTGTTTCATTTATACAAAAACCAAACTGTACAAACAAATTTTTTTTTGGCTCTGAGCTTATATGGCTTGACATACTCACAGTGATGATAAGGATCCAGAAGGTCACTTTGCCCGACCAGGAAATAGTCTCTCACCAAATCTGCTGCTATAAAATAAGCGTCTTGATCAAAATATTAAACCAAACTTTTCCTTTAGTTAAAAAACATGTTATCAGAATGCCACAGAAATATATGAACAGGTTAGGGTGAGTTTAGGAGAAAAAAATATGAAGTGATACTTTGATGTGAAGGTGAGACAAATTTGGTAGCAAATAAGCACTTGTTGAGCACAGTAAGAGCCCCTACAACCTTTAAGGCAGTTGCCTATAAACAGAATGAGAAATTAAAGCCATTTAACATTACACTACAGTAAAGGTTGAGGACTTGGAAGAGACAGGTTTTAAAAAGAATCCTCAAAATTGAAGCAGTGGAGGTCGAAAACATTAAATTGCTGTACTCAATTGCTACACTTTCCATAATGCAACTTGATAGCATTTCTAAGCCCTGTTGCCGGAAGAAAATTTTAGCATTGTATGTTTGTGCAAATCACGGGCTACATTTCATATGTATCCTATAAACATACAGCAGGGGTTATTTTTTAGCGAGTCACTGCTGCTTTTCCAGCGGCGATTGTATCCCTGAATGTTGGCGTTTTTTTTAGTGAGTCAAACGCTGTGTTTCAAGCAGATACAGAAACTGGGTGTTTTTTAGTGGGCCGTCGCTGCATTTCCAGCGGAGATTATGCCACTGAACTGCGGGGTTCTTCAGGGAGCCGTTGTTTCATTTCCAGCTGTGTTTGTGCCACCAAATGTGGGTGTTTTTTGGTGAATCTTAGCTGCATTTCCAGCGGCGATTATGCCACTGAACTTGGGTGTTTTTCAGGGAGCTGTTGTTTCATTTCCAGCAATGATTGTGCCAACAAAGGTGGGTGTTTTGTAATGAATCATTGCTCTATTTCCAGCGGGTATTGTGCCACTGAATGTTGGCGCTTGTTAGCAAGCTGTCGCTGCATTTCCAGCGGCAACTGTGCCACCAAATGTAGGTGTTTTTAGCAAGCTATGGCTGTTTCCATCACTATTTTTTTTGCCAACTGTCACACCATTTCCAGCAGCTATTGTGCCACTGAACTTTGGTGTTTTTTAGCAAGCTGTTGCTGCATTTCCAGTGACAATTTTGCTACTGAAAATTGGTGTTTTTTGCAACTCATCGCTGCGTTTCCAGTGTCAGTTGCTCCATCGAACTTGGGTGCTTTTTGGGAGCCGTCATTCCATTTCCAGCTGTGACTGTGCCAAAGGTGGGTGTTTTTTAGTGAATTGTGGCTGCATTTCCAGCGGTGATTGTGCCCCTGAACGTTGGTGTTTTTTAGTGAGGTATTGCTGTGTTTCCATTGCCGCTTGCGCCAGTGAAAGTGAGTGTTTTTTAGCCAGCCATCACACCATTTCCAGCAGTGTTTGTGCCACTGAACTTGGGTGTTTTTTAGCATGCTGTTGCTGCATTTCCAGTGATAATTGTGCAACAGAAAATGGGTGTTTATAGCAGTTCATTGCTGCGTTTACAGTGTCGATTAATCCACCAAATTAGAGGGTTGTTTGAGCTGTTGCTGCATTTCCAGCAGCGATTTTGCCACCAAATATGGGTGTTTTTTTTAGCAAGCTATTGACTCATTTATAGCTGTTATTATGCCAGCAAACATGGGTGTTTTTAAATGGTCCTAACTGACCTCAGTGTGTAAAAATGGTTGAATTTCCTTTAAATATTGAATATCATGATAATTTTAGCTAAGATGGCTGAATTTAAATGTTTCTACAGAAACAATATTTCTACCATTTGCCAGTTCCCATTACATACATGTCCTAAATCCTCCCTACGTGTGTAGATAAGATTGAGCGCTTTAGTCAACACGTCTGGTAACAAAATCAGCGGCCAAAGTCAACAGCAAACTGAACGAGGATAAGAGTGCCAGATGGAGATTGACATCCTGAAGGAGCAAGAGACGGAGGGCAGTTAACAGTCAGGTCGGAATAACCAGTGACATTTTATTGCCTGAGACGTTTCCCGCTCGACACAGAGCTGCATCTATTATTCAGGCTTTGTTTCTCTGCCTCACATCTGTAAACAAGGCCACCCTCCCTCTGTTAGCGTAGCTCTGGCAGCGGTGGAAGCGACTTCCCCCATCGCTGAATGCAATTCTTTACCCACCCTCCCCCCTCACAGCTCCCAGAGGAGCTGAGCTGAGTTGCAAAACAATAACCCCCCAAAAATGATGAGCCAGGAAACATGATGCTTCGCTTTGTTTTACAGGCAAAATGCAACATGACTGAGTCTTTATCTGTACGCTATCTGTGTCGGCAGCTATCTGGGGCTGTTTATGGATTATATGATGGATAAAGTAAAAGTGAATCAGTAAAACTGTAATCATTAACTAGCATGAATAGATGAAACATTAGCAACAGTGAAAGAGAAAGCATCAAGAAAAGTCGTGACCTTTAGTATTAACATAAAGGTATCAGATTAGACCAATCAAAATGCTCAGCTACTCCCAGATAACACAACAAACATCACTGTTTTCGTTTGTGATCAGATTACCACAGATCACATACCACAGCCTGCGTGCATAAAAAGCAAGATGGTAAAAACTACGTCAGTCAGGGTGTTCCTGTCCTCCAACCGAGACCCTTTTGCAACACAATATATCATAACAGAAACACAGTGTGATTCCTAAAAACAACATCGGTGACTTATTGTGGAGCCGTGGTAGTTTCAGCCCGTTTCTGTAAGTCCAATGGAACAAGTGCCTCTCCCATTTCCCAGAGGGCAAAGCTTGTTCAAACATAGTCCCATGCTCTTGTCTTTGCTGAGCTGTAAATGGGAAAATTCCAGTTTCATGAGTGTCTTCCCACTAAGCCTCCGAGTCTTTACCTCAGCGAATGAGTGAATTATGGAAAATAGTTAGGAGTCTTTTTAGATCTCAGCTAATATGGGAATGGATGAAGTCTGTGTTCAACACCTGCTTCACATAAACAACCTGCTGTCATTCTTGTTAACAGTATGGCAGGTTTTGGCACTCAGGGCTGATCCCAGGTAATAAAACTGTGTGCATGTGTCCTCAGGGGACTGCTGGCTGCTGGCAGCCATCGCCTCGCTGACCTTAAACGACAACCTCCTGCACAGGGTGGTTCCTCACGGACAGAGCTTCGGGCAGGGATATGCCGGCATCTTTCACTTTCAGGTAATGAAATCTTTACTTCCTGCATTACCAGACACCCCAGCTGACACCTCCACCACAACTGTGTGCCCCACTTTCCAAATGTAGTTCACTGGGACTTCCACTGTTGTTGCTTCTAAGATTCACAGTTAAAGGGTAACGGACCACTTCCTTACTGTTTTCAAACAGCTGGCCATCTTATAATGTTCCTAATGAAGGACTTGAGAACTCATAAGCCCTTTTTAGATAGGAATTGTGCAAATTTGCAGGAAAGCCCAATCCGTCTTTTTTCAGCATTGGCAGTATAAAAACAAAATCGGGGAGGTTGGAAAATTGCAGCCCACCTAATTTTGTTTATACAGAATGTGCCTTTTTCGGGGCAATGGGGGGTGTGAGCAAGTAACAAAACGTGTGGCTCAGTGTGTGACGTAAACAGTGATGTGGGAGGGAAGCCGTGGCTAGTCAGACGGCGATTCTCTCGTAAGTCGGCCCGTTCTTCACCGTCCCCATCATCTGACGGTTAATGGCCTCTTCATTTGCAAGGACAAGGAAGGCACGCAATTCTTTGTCTCCCCAGTTGCTCATCTTTACAGTGTCTGTCAGGTTTGCGTTTCCCTCTTGCTACTAGCTGCTCGCTAATTCCTGCTATCAGCTGTTTCCTGTTTATCCACCGCCAGTGTCTCGCACGTGAGGCGTCATCAACAGCCCCTCCTGTTGCAGAAGGCCGCCTCGGTCTGTTTAAACTAAAAGGGTTCCGCCAATATGACTACCCTACGAGGCGGAAAATTGGGCACCTCGGATCAACTCGCCTTTCCGCCTCTTTTTGTATCAATGCTCGCAGCTTGCCGGCAAAACGGCCCAACATTCACAGAAAATCTGGCAGTGTAAAAGGGGCTATAGGCTAAATCCTATCCTTATGTTCACCACTGAGACTTTCACCTTGTGCTTAGATGGGACTTCTGACCTAAATTGTTTCTATGGATTTGAGTTTAAATTCCTGAACATGTACTTGATCTTAATTCTTTTTGCCCAAACAGTTCCTAATATACCTGACATTTATGCAACGTACAGTATGTGCAGAGTCTGCTGCTTTAAGTATAGCAGAGTACATGAGCTGCTCATACTATATTCTGTATCAACCCCCAACTGAGGACCTTCACATGATAGGTGGATAAAAACAAAATTTTCGCTTGCAGTTGTGGCAATGTCCTGACATTTGTATTCAAGGGACGGCAGTTTTATGTGAGCTCATTTCATTTGCTGTGTTTCTACCCTAACTCCTTCCTGTTGTGTAATTTCCTGTCAGGTGCACCACTGGTTGTGCAAACTGTAAAAGTGAAATCAAGAAGAAGAGTTTGTTTCTTTGGTTCAAACTGAAATGGAAACGTTTTTTATGTTGTATTTTTCGATGTAGTTGTGTTTGACTGATCAGGCACACTCATTTCAGAATGTGCTTTTCTTTGACACACTAACAGCTCCTTTGTTTATCTCTCGCTGTGGTTAGATGCATGTGGTTAGATGCATGTGGTTAGATGCAAGGTCTGATTTGTGTTTTAAAACTGAGTCACAGGAAGATCCCTGATGCTGTCGGTCGTCAGTGTCTTTCACATTTGTTTTTGGCAGCAGCAGAGAACACAGAGAAGCTTATTGATTAATAGAAATACAGTTGCAGGTATTCATGCTACAGGCCACCAAACAGCTCTCACTGTGTGTCAAACAGTGCTGAAAGGATAAGTTGATTAATCATTTATATGGCAGACAGACAGTTCGGTGGCAATAATTTTACTACTCAGTTCATAATTTTAAGTATTTACTTTCGTCTGTGAAGGCTTCCAGCTTCTCTTCATGTCAATTAAATTTAAACGGAATCGTTTTGGGTTTTTAAATGTATTGACGAAATAAGCATTTGCAGGATGACACCTAGACCAGTGGTTCAAAACAGGTGGGTGACTCGGGAATGTGTCGAGTTTGTCAAAAACACACTTTATTTTGAAGTACAGTGAATTTCTGGAACAGAGCTTTTATTTTGAAGTGCGCTGAATATATTAAACTGTGTGGACCTTAAAGTAATAACTAAGGAGAAATCTGGACCCCATGGCTGGACCAGTTGGGAACCACTGACCTAGATCTAAATCTTAAAGGTCCAGTGTGTAAGGTTTAGGGGGATTTAGTGGCACCTAGTGGTGAGGATTGCAGATTGCAACCAGCTAAAACGTTAATCATTACGCACAGAAACCATGCACACTGTTTCTGATGTGTTTTATTGTTCTGTTCGTTGTGAAAATTCGCAATACGAGACAAAATAAAAAGACCATTTCCCTCCTTTGCCTCTCCTCCCGCAGCTGCATGAAAGGCGGAGCTGTCCTCAGTCCGTGTCTCTGTAGTCCACATCCTCCTCCTATGCATCATCATCCTCCTAGATATTACTATATGACCTGTTGAAAGTGAACTGAGTTATGAAATGATTCTGTGCACTGCGGTTGTGTCTCGCAACCACATTGGCTTCACTGATTCTTGGTCAAACGTCTCTAAAGGCTTCTGATGCAGAAAATCGAACCTGTTCCGAAAACTTTAACGAAGGACGAAAGTTCTGGAGTGTGATTGACACAACGTGAAGTTATATTTATTTGTAGATGTGCGACACTTAGGACGAAAAAACGGGCTCAGCGGGCAAAGGCCTTAAATCTTACGCACTGGACCTTTAACATGTTGAACCAGTGAGTCAGTGAAGAGTTTAACTCGTGTGTCTCTTCCCAGAATTTCCCAGAAAGGAAGAGGAATTTAAACCACAATATTTCTGTCATAATCTGCGTATTTACTTGTCAAACCTCACTGAGTCATCCGAGATAACTGACCTCTCAGATCCACACCCAGTCGGCCAGACGATAAACTTAACCTGGGATGATTTGAGTCACTATCAAACTGATTTAAGCGACCAACACCCATTTCTTTGTCACACATACAGTGTTTAGAATCTGTCAGTCACGTCTACCCGTTGACAGTCAAACACTGATGTGTCTAATGTTTCACTTCACCCGCCTGAAGGACCAGTCCTGCTGCTTTGTGACATAAATAAATTTGTTCTTTTTGTTCTGTCTCTATGGAGCGAGCCGACGGCAGACACCCGCGGCTTATCAGCTGAACTTTGTACACAAAACCAAATACTCTAAACACACACACATGAACACACACACCCAAAAGCAGGAGGCAAATTTGAGACCACACAGTAGCTGCTGCACACTGAACAGCGCATGCATTCAGTCCATTATGAGATAGGGAAATCTTTGCAGCAGTGGTTTATTATTATGCGGAGCTCAATTTGAATGTAATATATTTGTACAACCAAAATGAGTGCAATAGAAAAGTATCTACACACTGGAATCAGTACTGTCATAAACTTTTACAGGCAATATTTCTACCCCATGCAGGTCTGCATGAGGGTGTAATCCCACTGAGGTTTTGTGGACGTGCACGCAGCAACACTCGCCATAAATCATAGCCTATCCTTGTAGTATTTAAAACTTCCTACCTCACAGGCTACCCTTCCTCTTTTCTTATTTCTTTCAACTTCCTGCATATTAGACTGCAGTTAAGGATATTTTTACTTACTGTTTCTATTCCAGGCAGTGTTATTGTTTTTATGTCGCCCAATATCACGAGCTATTCTGGTTTATTCGTTAGTGACATCAGGAAGTGCCGTGAAAGAGTGTGTCTGTCTGTGTGTCTGTGATCTCATATGCCTCGTTATCTGTGCCTGAGTGTGAGTCCTCTGATCTTAGACAGCCATGTCTCTGGTGCTTTCATTAGCTTGTGTTCATAGCTGGAGGGGGGCTGTGAACCTCTTTGCCAAAATGTGTTGCCAAGCAGCCTCGCATGTTCCTCTCATGTTCTCAGAGTCTGCAAAAAAAAAAACAGCTGCAGAAATTGGCGAGAGAGGATTTTAAACTGAGCATGCAGGAAATCTGGATTTGAATATTTAATGATTGATATTTTATTCTTAAGTGCAACCTTAAATTTTTCCACCATTTCAACCTGCTTTGTCACGGAGCACTTTGAGCCGAGTCGGCTGCCCGCTTTGATACAGTGAAGGGTTTTTTGCCAACCAGACTGTCAGCCTGCCAAGTGTTGGGAGAAAGAGAGAGAACAAGGAGGTGAGACAGGCAACAGAGGGAAAGCTCTCACAGATCAAAGACACATCATATATGCACAGGAACTGACCTACTATGTACAACAGGCATGGATGGATTACTGAACGGGCTTACTAGGCACCGGCCCAGGGGTCCAAAATGTCTGGGGGATCCCTGAACCTTCACTGCAAATGTCAGATGTCAAATTAACACGTACAGACCAGGGGCCTGTTTCACAAAACCAGGATAAGGGATTAAGCCGGGATATCTTGGTTATCCTGGATCAACTTATCCTTGATCCAGTTTCACAAAAGCAGGATAGGGGGAAGTGGGATATGTTTTGACATAAGTTACCATGGAGATTTATTCTGTGGAGCTAGCCTG